>NC_081415.1:177416868-177753207 GCF_030272615.1 Cryptomeria japonica
TAGGAGTATTGAACAAAATGAGAAAAACCGGCAAAGAGCCAAAAGAAGTCAATAAATATAGATTAATTTCCGACACAAGATCACTGCATTCAACCTTTCAACCAAGACTGTCGTTTTTAAACTCCATTTAGCAAATGAATGGCCATTAAAAGAAGGTTCCAAAAGAGCTTATTTTGCTTTTTTCTCCTGCTCGAGCACTGTCCATGCTTGGACAAGTCTTGGTTTGCTCTTGCTCTTATAGTCTCGATTAGGGACTCTTCGTTTTAGTCTCCTACTCCTGCACTCTCCACGCTAGAGTAATTCTCGATTTGCTCTTGCTTTTGCTCTTGCAGTTTGCTGTTGCATTCTGGATACTAAAGTAGGACATAACTCGTTCTTGCTCTCAAACTTTGTCACTAGCTCAGATTCCTATTGATCACACTTTTTGGTGCTAGCTCGATTTGCTCTACCGTTATCTTTGCTAGAATAGGGATGGACTTGCTCTCGTGCTCTGGTTCCCAGAGCAAGGCTAGTTTCACTCTTGCAGTCTATATGCTAATGCAGTTATAGGATTGTTCATTCCCTCTTTTGTAGACGACTAGATTTAACCCCCCACACTTGCGTAGAGCCTGCCTACCAAACCACACTACGGTCCATGATAGCTTCCAAGTCGCAATCAATCTTTCTTGTGCTCCTGCTCTTACATACAATTCCAGAGTAACGTCCCTGCCACAAAAGGTATTGAATTGCTTCTGCATTCTCCAAATCAAAGTATTTCTCCAAATCAGAGAAGGCCATGAATTGCTCCTGCACCCTCAAAAGTCACAGAAGGGCTTGATTGGCCATCCAGATCATCTTGTCAAAATAGAGCACAAGCACAAAAAGTCAAGTCACTGCTTCATTTGCTATCGAATTGCTCTCATATCTATAAAATCAAGATTGGGTCTGATTTCCCCTCTTGAGGCCTGTGCTTCTTTACAGGCGCAATGTTCTACGCTTGTCAAGCCAGGTTAACTTCGTGAACAGGAGATGGAATTCAATTTGATCACTGCATATAACCTTTCAACCAGGACTGTTGTTTTTAAACTCCATTTAGCGAATGAATGGCCGTCAAAGAAGGTTCCAAATCCTGCTCTTACAAGCGAATGAAGTGAACATCTACACTTTATAGCACAAGTACCAATTTCTAGGGCTTATTTTGCTTTTTCTCCAGCTCTTGCACTCTCCATGCTTAGGCAAGTCTTGGTTTGGTCTTGCTCTTATAGTCTCGAATAGGGCTTCTTCGTTTGCTCTCTCCTACTCCTGCACTCTCCACGCTAGCATGAGTCTAAATTTGCTCTTGCAGTTTGCTGTTGCATTCTAAATACTGAAGTAAGACCTAACTCGTTCTTGCTCTCAAACTTTGTCATTACCTCAGATTGCTATTGTTCGTACACTTTATAGTGCTAGCTCGATTTGCTCTAACGTTGTTTACGCTAGGAAAGAGATAGACTTGCTCTCGTGCTCTGGTTCCCAGAGCAAGTCTAGTTTCACTCTTGCAGTCTATATGCTAATGCAGTACTAAGATTGTTCATTCATTCTTTGTAGACGACTCAAACTTCATTAGATCTAGGTTTGATCTTATCCTCAAGACTCAACATAGTAAACCCTTCATGCTAGTTTATGGCTTGATTTTCTCATACACTTTCAAAGCTACGATAGTGATAGATTTATGTAACGCAAAGGCCCGACTAGACTTAACCACCCACGCTTGCGTAGAGCCTGCCTACCAAACCACACCACGGTAGAGCTCCATCGAACCATGATAGCTTCCAAGTCTCAATCAATCTTCTCGTGTCCTGGGATAGAAATCCGCCTCGCCAGATAGGCTTTGATTTGCCCCTGCTCTTGCACAGAAATCCAGAGTAACGTCCCTGCCACAAAAGGTATTAAATTGCTTCTTACCCTCTCCAAGTCAAAGTAGTTTTCCAAATCAGAGAAAGCCATGAATTGCTCCGACACCCTCAAAAGTCACAGAAGGGCTTGATTTGCCATCCAGATCTAGTCAAAATAGACCACAAGCACAAAGTCAAGGAAGGGCTACATTTGCTATTGAATTGCTCTCATATTTATATAATCAAGATCGTCTCCGGCACTTCTATCGGGTATTGGGAGAATCGACCATACGTGTGAAGACCCGAGGAACTGGATAGGACTCGACCAAGCTCGACCCGAAATTCCAGTCATGCGAGAGAGATCCCAATTCCCTGTATTCGGTTAAGTGAACCCTGCCAGCTGTCCCACCCATTCAAAAAAGTACTGATCCGAGTCTGATTTACCCTTTTCAGGCCTGTACTTCTTTACAAGCACAACGCTCTACGCTTTTTTTTCATTTATCTTTATGTCTAATTGACCTGAGGTCTGATGCATTATTGAAATTTCTAAAATAAAACTGAGAGAAAATCGCCATGACATAAAGGCATATTACAGTAGATAAGACACACATCATTCAAATAATTCTTAACACCGAAGCATGCTGGCTGTTTTTACTAGCAATTTAAGATTAAATCTAAGTTTACGAATTACTTCATAGACATACTGTAAAAACCAGATTTTTGAGTATTAAAATGGCCCTTAATCATTCTATCATAACAAGCATGAGAAACTAAAGTGAATTCATGTCTCGATACTATCATTTAAACCATCTTCTAAAACAGAATGAACTTACCCGTAAAGCCGCAGATAAAAAGGAATTGTGCCGAATCTGTCAAAGAATGCAAAACAAGAGGCGTTACAAAACTATAAAAAACACAATTTCAAAACCTGATTTCCATGACCCTTCGCTCCATCCTCACTACAAAATTTAAACTCCTAAACCTAAAAATCACACAAAATGTTTTTAAGAATATATGAATGTGGATGTTATGGCCTGTCCCAACGGATCATAGCAGCAACGCCGCAGTACCGAGGGCCATAGAATATAACATCCTTCTGCTCGGAGACGCATTTCTCCCTCACTGGGAGAAACCGTCATCGACGAGCAGATTTTGATTTGTGACGTTCACGATGGAATCTACGACACAGAGAGAGAGTCGCCCCAAGCCGTGAAGACGAGCTTCTGCCAGAAGCATCCCGTCCCCGTCACCTGCCATCCGAAGGATTTTTGGAATAAGAAGAAACAACTAATTAAAATACCGCCATTCGGAAATGCTTAACCGCCCCCCATCCCATCTACTACAGAGATGTGTACGTATATATATATATATATATATATATATATATATATATAAGGGTTTGATGCTCGGTACGATTTGATTTAGGGTTTGAAAGCTAGGGTTTGAAAGCTAGGGTGTCACTGCATTTAGGGCTTAGATTTTGATTCTAGAGTTTGTGTAGATTGTGTAGGTAATTTGAATTGAAAATATTTTGTTACGTGTCCCCCCTTGCATGGTTGTCACGTTTGCCGCCCACTAAATGCATGCCTATGTAAACACTGCCTAAGTTCTCTCTAAAGAGTCCACAAGCTCATTTCAATATTTAATAATTGGAGAATAATTGGAGGGTATGGGTCAATTAGACAATTTTAAATTTAAATTTAATTCTTTCGATGTTTTTGAATTAGATTGATGTAAAAAAAATTGCATACGATCTAGAAGCATCAAAAGAATTATAATATGGATTGTGGAAATCTAATAACATTAATTTGAAATTTGTAAGATATTAATGGATTCACATGATATTGTTATTATTATTTAAGATATTGTTGTAAGAATGTAAGCAATCTTTGTGTGGAAATCTATGAAATCTTTATATTTGAGAATAATACGTCATTGGTTTCTTTCATAAGTACTAAAGAATGCCTAGGATTCTTTCTAGAAGATAGTTCTAATGATCATAGTAAAGACATGTTCTTCATTGGTTGGCCTTCTAAAATTAGAGGTTGTGAAATGAAACTAAGAGTAATTAATTAACTAACTATTACATCTCTATATTTAGGCTTTGCCCAAAACAAGGAATTTTGAAATGTTGTAGACTAGTATACTTATATTTTAAAAAAATATATCTAAAATAATGCCGAGAGATATCACATAATTGTCTTGCATGTTTATTAGTGACATGGAGTTGAATAATGTTGCACTCTTTCACTCTCATTAAAGATGTAACAGTTTCATATACTTAGAAACAAGTGGCAATGAAACATGCATGCATTTACATGTCATCTACACGTCAAATTTATTCAAAATCATTTTTTTGTTTATAGATATTTGCATGTCATTGTATATGTCTCTCAGCATAATATAACTTACTAAATCATCGTTTGGGCTTTATGGAAAAGAATGTGTGGATTATAATTGAAAGTATTTATGATCGTAAATATTTTTTAAAAGAGGTAAATATTTGGGTTTGGTTATTTTTATGAGTTTTTATTTTTAATTTGGATTTAGTTAGGGGAAGCGTACCAATAGTCATTATAGCTAACTTCGCACACTCACAAATTCTAAACAGTATATTAGATTTTGAAGCTTTTTTTGTTGTTGTTGTCTTTGTATGCGACTTAACTGCTTATAGCTATTTTTCTAGCTTCTGGTAGTAATGATACATGTTGTGGAATCTGTTATGCACTTAAGGGTTAAAAAGTACAAATTTCAAAGTGTCACTATATACCTACTTAAAAATGCTTTGATAACCATGTACTTAAAATTGTCAATACTTATGCACAAATGACCTAGTAGTTGTGCACAAATGGACCAATTATGTAGCAAAAAATTTAAAAAGTGAGTGGCTATTGATACATATGAAATTTAATAATGGAATTCTAGTTAATATTTTTTTGGTTTCTTTAAAGTTAGTAACTGGGGGGTTGGGTGCACAAGGAATGTACAATTATTGGAACATGCTCTCACTCAATTATGGACTTTGTGGACATGTCTCTCTACCACCCTTCTTCTTTTTTTGTGTTATGCTTTGTCTTTTATTAAATAAAGTTAGATGAGAAATATTCATCAAGAAAACAAACAAAAAAGATGAAAATGTATTGAAAAATGAGTGGTGTTAAAAAATATAGTCAATGGAATAAAAATAGTTATTCCATGGTCAACAATGAGCCATATCTAAAAGGAGGTAAAATTACATCCAAAAAGACTAGTACTGTTTGTCACTTGAATGGAATACATAGAAGACAACTAAAGAGTATGAATATAAATCTCAAAAATTTCACCAATTATAAGAGTAATGTAGATCTTATTTACCAATAAAAAAAAAGAGTAATTTAGATCCAAACAAACATCGCCTGTTATAACCATTAAAAACTTGAAATATTATCATTGTCGATTCTATCATTAAGGACTCAATTTATAGTGTTTAGTGCAACATATGATAAGTAATTTATTAAAAAATGGCAATGCACAGGAGGTTAGGTCTACAACACAGAGAGTTTAGAGACTTCAGACCAAATGATCGACCAAGGTACCATGCAAACCTAGGATTTCACTCATGGACAAAACCTAAATGGTTTTGGGAGGATCAAAATAGAGCCCCTGTATCGTTTACGGGCAGAAAGGAAAGCGATGGATGGAGCAAGGATTTCTATAGATCCAAAAATGACCACCAAGGTATCTTCAACAATCACAATAACAGCCAGTCAGGAGTGAAATCGAATTGGCAGAAGGTTCGTGCAAAGGAATGGAGGTCAAAGAAGATCCCAAGAATGGAGCCTTCGGAGAAGGTAAATCCTAAACCGTTTAAAGTTCAAAAATTATCTTTCTTTCTAGACAACAAAAGTTGGAATGATTCGGTATAAGAGAAAAGGGTTTTTTCATGAAATGGATTGGGGATTGGTCGGCTTTCGGTCATGTTAAGAAATGGTGTGAGGAGAAATGGCCTTTCAAAGTGGATATAACGGCATTGCCTAACAACTTCTTCCTAGTAATCACAGAGAATAGTAAGGATAAGAATTGGGTCTTAAATAATGGGTTGTTTTTCATGGGAAGTAGAGGTTTGTACATCAGGGACTGCGAGCCGAACTTTAATCCTATCAAGGGCCCTCTGGAAGAAGTACCCATTTGGTTGCATCTTTATAACCTTCTGAGGGAGTATTGGAATGAAGAGACCTTCCATATGATTGGGAATGAGAGGGTTTTATATCAAGTCCAATGAGGCTATAGAGAAAAAAGATTTTAGTATGTATATAAGAATATGTATTGGTGGAAACCTCATTTCTCTCTGCCTACATGGTTAGAAATAAATATAAATACAGGATTTTGGGTACAACATATTGAGGTAGAAGATCAACTGGAAATATGTTTTGTGTGTAACAAGGAAGGACATTCGAAGGAGGTGTGCCTGATTGGCCCTAAGGGTAAGTCAGTAGATTCTTCATTGGAAGTTACAGTGGTGAAGTTTGTGTATGAGGAGAAGGAGAAGAGGAAGACAAAAATATTGGATGATGGGGCTTCCCCTTCCATGATGGTGCAAGTTGCTAAGAAGAATGGAGAAAAAATAGGGAATTAACATATGGCGGAATAGAGTGATGCAGATAGAATAGCAAGCTGGATTGAAGCTGCTAACCTAGTGGAAGAGGCCTTAAATAAAGTCAAAGCGGCTATGAAGATATTGGTTGCGAGAATGGCAGGGTCCCAGAAGGATCTGAGTGCATAAGAAGATATCCAACGTGAACAGACTCGATGTGCTAACATGAATAATGAAGAAAGGATTGGTTAGGAGGCAGATGATACGATTTTGGATGATTGGGGAGCCTTTGATGAAGAATATAATATTGAGAGTTTTACCATCAACCAAATTGATTCTCAACTTGTTAAAGCCTCCCTAGGGGAAAAGAAGTCCGGAGGTAGGAAACCAAATAGGCTCTGGATTGCTATGGCAGGAAATGACAAAGGACAGTGCAATCTTACAGTAGGGAAGGGATGCCCCCTTCCTGAAGAAAAATGAAACTCATAAGTTGGAATGTTAGGGGCTACAACACCCTTGACAAATCTCGTCTGATCAAGTGTGCTCTTGAACAGATGAAACTAGATCTGGTATGTTTACAGGAGACAAAAATGAGCTTGGAGGAGGCGGAGGGGTTGATGAGAGCATGGCAGTGATGGATGAGGGTTTTTTCAAGTGCTATTGGTTCTTCGGGTGGACTTGGTATATTATGGAACCCTATTCTTGTTAAGGTGGAGGAACACATCAAAACTCAAGCTTGACAGCTATGCAAAATCCATTCTTGCAGTCTCAATTGCGACTTCTTCCTCATTGATGTTTATGGCCCAGTGAAATCTAATCTGCAATTAGAGATATGAAAATAATTATCATTGATTCTGAGTAATTTGTCATTGAAACTAGTGATTCTTGGGGGAGATTTTAATTCAATTCTAGACATGACAGATAAGAAAGGAGGCAATATGGGTGTTATTGGTTCACAAGTAGGTTTCCAAAACTTTGTAGTTGAGAATGCCCTGAGAGATGTAAGAACTAATAAAGGAACCTTCACTTGGTCCAATAATAGATTTAGGGGTGATCATATTGCTAAGAAATTAGACATATTATTGGGTGGAAATTGGGCTTCCAAACCATTAATCTTTGAAGCTAGGGTCAAATCGATTGTTGCATCGAATCATTTTCCAGTGGAACTTCCGGTATGTCTAGATAGTGTCCCGATTAGATGTCCTTTTAAATTTGAGAAAATGTGGTAAAGGGAGAATGGTTTGAAATATTTGATCAAATCTTGGTGGGAGGATGCTCTAATGGTTTGTGGTTCAAAGGCATTCCAATTCTTTAAGAAATTACAGTTCCTCAAAGGGAAATTAAAGGAATGGAATAGGATGAAGTTTGGGAATATTTTTGTGGACAAAGATACAATATAAGTGGAATTGGAAGAAATTCAAAAGGACGTCGTGGATCATGGCATGATAATGGAAACTTATAATAGGGAGAAAAACCTGAAATCTGGATATAATGAAATCTTGGCTAGAGAGGAGGTGTACTGGAAAAAAAAGTCTCGTGAAGTTTGGTTGAAGGAAGGAGATAGAATACGAAATTTTTCCATAATTCGATGAAGGTTAGGAGATCCTAGAACATAGTGACATCAATAAGGAGTAGGGTGAATGTGATGTTCGATAAGGTAGATGATATTAACAAGGAAGCGGTAGATTTTTTTAATGAACTCCTGACAAAGTATCTAAGTTTGAATATTCAACAACAAGACCAATTGTTCGAGCATATTCCTCACATCATCTCATATAGCCAGAACCAAGCACTATAAAGACCAATCCTTGTCGAAGAGATAAGACAGGTGTTTTTTTCGATGGTGGGGGATAAGGCCCCGAGGCTAGATGGTTTTCCTGCTTTCTTCTATCAACAGTTTTGGGATGTGGTCAGCCTTGATATTTGGAAGGTTGTGGAAGAGGCTAAAGAAAGTGCATGGGTAGCCAAAGAATTAAATTGCACCTTCTTAGCCTTGATCCCTAAAGTTGAGAGTTTGGGTTCCTTTGGTGATTTTAGACCAATCTCATTATGTAATGTTTTGTATAAAGTGATCACAAACGTTATCATGAATAGACTAGAACCCCTTTTGAAGTTGATTATATCAGAAGAGCAAACTGAATTTTTTCCAGGGAGATCGATTGCGGAAGGCATTATTATAGCTCATGAAGCTATACACGCAGTTAGGAAACAAAAGGTTGAATGGATCCTGATTAAGTTGGATATTAGGAAGGCTTACGATATGGTAGATTGGGGATTCCTCTTCTGAGTTATAGAAAGGTTCGGATTTTCCTCCCATTGGATAAATTGGGTGAGAGAGTGCATTGATGGATCATGAATATCAGTACTGGTAAGTGCAAGTCCGCAAGGTTTCTTTCAAACATCCTGAGGCCTATGACAAGGTGATCCATTATCTCCTTTTCTGTTTATTATTCTGGTAAAGGTATTGGGAAGATTTATTCGACATTTGCTGAGTGAGGATCAATGGAAAGGGATACAAGTTGCAGCTAGAGTCGACCCGGTTACTCATCAACAATTTGCTAATGATACAATTCTTTTTGGTGATGTCTCGTTTCATGAAGCTCGTATTATTAAAAAACCAAGCTAGATGCTTTCTGTACTATGTCAAGCCAGCAAATGAATTTGTCCAAATTGGATATTTTCTTTTTCAATACAGATGTGAGGAAGCAGAGAGAGATTGTTAGGATCTTGGGTGTTAAAGCTAGGAATCTACCGGGAAGGTTTTTAGGTACCCCGCTTTTGGGGGGGCCTAATCGAACGGGTATGTGGCATAGGTTGATGGACAACTATGTAAATAAATTGGAAGGTTGAAAGAGCAAGTGGCTCACTTCGGCAAGTAGACTATTGTTGTTAAAATAAGTGTTATCTGCAATGCCTATTTATTCTATGATGTGCTTAAAAGTCCCAGAGAAAATTGTTAAAAGCATTAACCAATTTATGAGAAAGTTTTTTTGGAACGACAAGAGTGAGCAAGATAAGATACCACTGGTAGCATGGGGTAAGGTATGACAGCCAAAATTGTCAGGGGGTGCAGGTTAAGAAATAGGAGTTTGTTGAATGAAGCGATGGGTACAAAATTAATATGGCAAATGTATGAAAAACTAGACCAGAAGTGGGTGCAAATTTTGAAACATAAATATTTAGATTCGAATTGCAAAGAAAGAATATTCACAATCAGGGACCCTCCGAGAGGATCAAAGATTTGGAATTTTCTGGTGTCGTGTAGGAAGGTGATTACATACCACCTCACATTGCAGATGGGGAATGGGGAGAAAGCAAACTTCTGGACTGATTTGTGGGAGGACAGACCATCCTTGTCCTTGCGAAGGGATGTAGCTCACATTAGACAAGTGGTTGAAGCCCATTAGGGTTCTAAAGTGGGGGACTATATGTTTAAAGTGAGAAAGAATGGAGTGGATGAGTGGGATTGGAAGGATGTTGATTTGTTGTCGTTATCTTCTCAGCAAAAAAAATTATTTATTTGAATCCTAGATGAATATAAGCCACATCTTGGTCTAAAAGAAGATGTTTTAAAATGGTGCAGATCAAAATCTATGAATTATTCAGTCAAGGTGATATACAACCTTACTGAAATGCAAAGACTGATCTCGAGTGGCCATCCAAGCTTTGTTGGAGCTCCAAAAGTTTACCAAAGGCGGGAGTGTTCTCATGGTTAGTTTTGAAAATGAGAATATTAACGGGAGATATAATGAAGTGATTGGGTTTCAATGGCCCTTTTCAATGTGTATTATGCAAAGAATCTGAAGAATCCTTGGAACATCTATTGTTACATTGCAAATTGGCTCAAGGAGTGTGGAAATTCTTGTTAAGAAAATTGGGGTGGGAAATTCCCTTTTCAGAAAAAATATTGGATTTGTTCAGGAGTTGGTTCACAAAGTACAGGAAGTCAGCCTTTTCTAGCATATGGCTTGTGTCACCATCAATAGTTTTATGGGAAATATGGAAAGAAAGAAACAAGAAAATTTTCTAGGACAAAGAAGAATCGATAGAAAAATTGTGTGATAGAGTGGAAAGGGCTATCTTTGAAGTTATGCCAATGGCGACAATTAGTCATAATTTTGTGAAGCATCTGTATAGAATGACCAGCAATTTAATCCAATCAAGGTGGTCATTGATTTAGCTCAGACCCATTCATGGGTTTTCAAGGGTTCATCCTTCATGTGGGGAGCATAGGCAGGAGGAGGAATTGTGGTCTAAGCTTGAGAGCAGGGGTGGATTAAAATAAATTTTGATGGGGCATCTAGGGATAACTTGGGCATTTTGGGGGTGGGATATATTGCTCGTGATGAAAATGGGGTGATCCTATTTAAGGGACCGAAGAGACTACAATACGGGACTAATAATGACGCAGAGGTGCAGGCTGCGTTATTAGCAGTTGAATTGGTCGTTAACATGAAGACCCCGAAGGTGCACTTGGAAGGAGATTATAAGGTTGTGGTGAATGTAGTTATGAAAGGAGTAACCCCAAGCTGGCGATTAAATAAATTCATAGCTCTGATTTGTTTGAAATTGAACAATTTCCAAGATTTCTAGATATCTCACATTAGGAGGGGTGGAAATGCTTAAGTGGGTGCCTTATCAAACATGGCATGCGAATTGGACAAAGGAGTGATAAGATGTTGGGATAAAGATGATGTCATAACACAATGGCATGTTTAAAATGTCTCATATTGTATAGTACCACTGAGCAAATTGAAGTGTGTGAGGGCATGTATTTCATTCTCTGCCCATGAGCCTAGGTTAGCTTGGCTAACATTGGCAATTAATCGATGAACTTTGCACTGATAGCGAAGGCAGAGATAGATTCATTAATAGAAATATTGAGAATGAATTCCCATTCAATGTGGATGGTAGGAGCTCTCTTGGGATTGAGAGAGTGGCTTATTGATAGAGAAAGGCAATTTTGTGGTTGGCAAGAGTAATGTAGGACAATTTCACGCTGAAAACTAACAAAATGATGTCGGCATTCTGGGGCTAATTTTGGAGAGACGATTGAAGACCATGTTAAGGTCACAAGAGCCATTATTTCTAAAGGTTGTGTAGTTAGTGTTGGGAGAAGAGGTGGCGGTAATTGGCCATAGGTATAGAATAAGGGCAAACATATATTCTCTTATAATGGTGTGGGGGCTTGAATTGGACTCCTCATGTGTAGAGGTTCGAAGAGTAATGCAGGCAATAGTGTCGGATGAATACCTGGAGAATATGGAGTCTTTGCTGGAGTGGGCGGTGTCGAGTTGGGGGTTTGATATGTCAGAAGGAATTCCAGAGCATCTTGTTGAACTTAGGGGTAGACATATGCATATTCCTTTTCTTGGATGGAGAGAAGAAGTGAAGGCCCGATTTTGAGAGTTGGCGAAACGGGGATGGGAGGCTTTGAAGATGTATGTCCAAATTATGGAGCTAGAGGAGATCATCAAGAAGGCATGCGTGGAAGTATGGGACAAGGAAGTGGATGGAAGGAGGCTACAACCAAAGACCAGATGCTTATCTGCAGAATTGGCAAAGAAAAATGTGCCTTTGACAGTTCTCTCAAACGAAGGAGGAGAGGTAAGCGTTGCGGCTATGCTAGAGGAGAAGGTGGAATGAGAATGACTCGGTTGTGGCCCCGAGTACCTCTATTTTCTTTTTCTTTTTTTAGTCTGCTCTATCCAATATCTTGGTTATTTAGTATTGAAAATTTCATGTTTTTATGGTTTTTTAGTAGTGTCGTATGAACTTCAAATTGCCAATTAAATTTTGTATGGAAATGATGTAACAAGCATCATTTTGAGCATGATTAACTAGAATTTGGGTGTGGGATAATGGTTTGGTGGGTTACTGGTTGGTGGGATTGACTTCTGGATTGTGTTGGGTGGTTTGGTGGATTTAGTAGGTGGTTTGATGTTTAAAAACCTTTGTTGATACTATACTGCTTTAATTTTATATATAATAAACATACATATTACCGATCAAAAAAAAATATAGTGTTTAGTTCATCTTTTTTAACTTTTTGAAATCTTATATTTGAAATTGTACATTCCTCAAAAATTGTTTATTAAATTGCTTCTACGATTTACAAATCTTTATTAAAGCTCAAATTCGAATGTAACTATTTTTGTTAAGTTTTTTTTTTTAATATTATTTATTCAAATTTGTCATTAAAATGTTTGATAAATTATAATTAACTATATGTATATTCCTCATACACATTCATTTTCTTGAATAGAGTTGAAGGCAACTATAAGATATTTGAGCAAGTAGTACCAAGGACAAGGCACAAACCTTGTAGGAGGTACAATGATATAACAAGCTGTATATGTTTTCCTTAAAAGTAGCATTTGGATCATAAATTAAGTTGATAATGTTTTTTTGGGCCAATGTGTTAAGTATGTGGTCAAGAATGGACATTGATTGAATTGTAAATGATGAATATGCCTTATTTTAATTATTTTATTTTGTGTGTAGCTTCATTTATTAGATGTGAGATTTTTTTTTCCAATTCATTCTTTCAAAGTTTTTTTTTTTAAAGCATCATCTAATTAATATCAAACCATATTCAATATTATAAATCATTTTCTTATTAAGCCTCAAAGTTTAAATTGGTTAAACTACATATTGAAACTATGTAGTGTTCTAAAGATAGTTCTAATGAAAAAATAAGATCAAAAGGGAATTGTGATATTAATATATCAGAACCCAATATAAAGTCAAAGGCTAAGTCTAATTTAATTTTTACAATATCAAGCTAACATAGAAGACGCAATCTTATTAGTCAATTAATGAAAATTACAAATCTTTTTTTCTAAAAAGGAAATACATGCTCTTATAAGTTTAGAGTACAAGAATATCTTATAGTAGAAAAATACAATTTTCTTATAGTTGTTCAAGTCTTGGATTATCGTCTTTTTTGTTTATAAACACGGTTGGGATCTAGAAGCCATTTAAAAAAAAAAGGGTTATTCCTTGGAGGCTAGTGTCAATGGCCACCATTTCCATCACAACCCTATACCAAGAAACCAATGAGATATCAACACAAGAAAATATTTATAGCTTAAACAATCCTATATATTTATATAATAGGGAAACAAAGTATAATTATAAAGAAACCAAACCCACCACCCCATAACTGAAATTCCATAACAAAAAACCAACATCCACTATCCATCAAGATGCTACCAATGAGTACTCGAACCAAGAAAATCATACAAGTCATGATATGTGCAACCGACAATAAAAAGAAAAAAATAAACAATAAAGGCCAAGGAAAATTGCACAAGCCTCAACACACCACCAAGCTTAATAACATTGCAATTTAGTTCATCTAATTTATCACAAGAAACACCATTACTCAAAGGAGAGACTACCACCTCCTCCAAAAATTCATCCTCATTATAGTATTTAGAGAAAGCAAGGATGGCCAACATTGGAAGAAGGACCTCAACCTCATTAGCAACAACTTTCATCACCCTTTGCAAAAAAAATGCCTCAACTTTGTCACATGCAAGTGATACAAAACACAATTGGAACACACTTCAACATGGTAAACAACATCCTCAATGTCATCATAGATGAGGAAGAAACTAATGATGTTCAACAAAAAAGGTATTTTTGAGGGTTTATGTCAAATCAAATAAATTTATTTGTTCATTTGTATGCCTAGGTCCAACAACATGGTAATTGTATACACCTAAAACTAGTCTGAAGTAATTAATTAAATAAGCAATTATTTAATTGATCCCCCTTCCCAATTTAATTGAATTCACTAGCGATTTGATTGAATTTTCCCCATTCACCTACTTATTGATAAATCTAAGGATTTATTTATTAAGTTCATTTCAATAATCTCTTTGATTAATTAATCTAAATTAATTAATCCTCCCCCATTCAATTCGTTTCTTCTAACCCCCTAATTAATTAAAACAAATCAATTTATGAGTTGTTGAAAGTTAATTAGCCTTTTCCTATTATTCAATTTTTTAAATTCAAATTTCCCACATGCTTCCTAACTTCTAACCACATAACCTAACCACCCCCCAACCTAACCCATTCCACCTAATCCTAGGTTGAGCTAACCCTATCCTATCTTGCACATCCTAACCCCCTTATCCTAACCTCATATGGAGTGGATATTCTCTCCTTGAGACACATGGTACTTATGCCACATGTCTCCTCCCTTGGACACTTGTCCTCTCATGAGAAAGGCTCCTTGACACTTGTCACCACATAGATGACAAGTGTCCTTCCCTCCATCCTCTTCTCCAACCTCCTCCAATTTGACCCTTGATATCTTTAGACTCAATCTTGACTGTTGATTCCTGCCACCTCACCCCTGGCCTTAGAAATCCTATAAATATCCCCCATTTTGGAGCACAAAGGATCCCATCTTGCATATCATTTAAGCATTCTTATTATAGGTAGATCCCATCTTGCATGTCATTTAAGCATTGTTATTATAGGCATATCCCATCTCATGTCATTTTAGAGCATTGTTATTATAGGCATATCATTTATAGCATTTTAGTTTAGCATTATTATTATGGGCAATTGTATCTTAGATCTACCTTAATTTGATCATATTCTAGCTTAATTGCATCATTATTTAGCACAATGCATATCATTAGCTTAATTAGCTTCTTGGATCAATCTAGCATAATCATACACTCATCTAGCTTGCATATCATATCCTTTTAAATCCTCCGTCTAGGTGTAGTCAAGTCACTAGGATTGCTTATGCAGATCTGAGAGAAAATTCACACTCGCATCTCTTAGGAGGCGATAGGTCTCTTTGTCATGGTTTATCTTTCATTTGATTTCAATTTGATAACCATGCTTGTAATGATCTACTGAGTGTTTGTGTTGCAACTGCAGGCACCCTACTTCACACACATGACATTTTAGCGCCCACTGTGGGGCCGAAAATTTAATTTCTTGGCCTCTTTCATCATCAAATCTTCAATCTCATGGGTTTCTAGTCGAGCCTACTTCAGAATCTCGTTCGAGCACCTTTACAATACCGTATGATTTTCTTTGTGTACTCGTATGGGTATGTGGGAATACTCGTACTATCAGGTGAGAAAACTCATACAATTTTATGCTTCTGGGTTTTCAAATAGTTTGTATTTTAAGGGTTTTTGTGCTTAAATTTGGTTATTACTAATGCTAACCCTTGCCCGATTTTGAGTTTTTTTAGCAGCCTAACTAGTTTTTGCAAGATGATTGTTGAAGATTATGCTTGCCAAAGAAATTCAATTCTCCAAAACAACATGATTACTAACGTATTTTTTTTGCAGATTGCCTAAGGAAAATCAACAAGACTGTGTATTCTTAAGTATTGTAGGCACACTTAATTTGCTAATGGTTATTGAACATCTTGTTTTCTATGCTTGGGAAGTTGTCTAAAAGGTAGGAGAGTATGCTCTTGTCTGTTTGGACAATCACAAATCCTGACCCTTGAAGCGCTTCTATGTTTGAGATTTGAATACCTTTAGTGGGCCTGTCACGGTGGGAAAAAGTAATCACCCTGTGAGAACGACCCAAGTGAGTATAGATAGACCTAAGTTTTCTGACTCACTCTAAAAAATAGGCCTCTCGAGATTAAAGTCTTGGAGGATGAGATTATTTGAGTTTTCTCTTTTAAGATCTCTCATATTGTACATTTAGTAGGGTCGCGCGGTCTCAATCACGCTTGTGTGACTACTTCTTGTTTCGATATCTTGTTGGGCTATAGGCCTCAATCGTGCTTCCGCGACTGCAAGGGGTAATTCCAAATGGAAATCCTTACTAGGAACCTGAAGATAGAAGCTACCTGATTCACCTTCGAAAGGGGGATAATCTTTGTGCAAGAGAGATAGTAACTCTCCCAAGACACTTGCCATATCATGCCCCTATTAGCGGTTGGAATCAGATAATATGGCATTGAGAATCCATTGTGTGAGACTCAACAGTCGTATTTTGATTAGCTATTGGGTGTGTACCTAAGTTTGCAAGCAAAGGTTTTCTCTCTCAGCCAAATTCCTTAGGATTTTGCATGTTGTGCTTGAGGTCACTTATCATATCAAGTGTTTGTTGTGTTTTCATCCCTGAAACAGACATTCAGACATTTAAAACTGGAAAAAGGAATCAAAACATCAAACTTCATTGATCAAAAATATGTCAAAGTCAAATTTTTGTCTATGCTCTGTCCTCAATCGTACGAGCTTTCTAGTTTGTCATACAAGAAATCTAGTTTATCATCTTGTTCTGTGTTAATTGTTGTACAAGTCAGATTAGCAGAAGATTTTTGTTATCAATTGTCGTATGGTTATGTGGGAAGTGTCATACGAGATTATGCCTTTGTTGTATGGGTCTATTTAAATTATCATCTAGGACTGTGTAAACTATCATACGAATTTTTGTCTTTGTCATTCCAAAGTTGTCTTACTGCATGTCTTTTTCAGATCTGTCATATTTTCTTGGTCAATTTACAGTGAGCATAAGCTTAGGTTGTCTTCTTGGTGTTCTTGGTCAAGTTATCTTCTGTCAAATCGGATTCTAGAACTAGACACCCCAAGATTTTCAAGTATTAATCCTCAATAAGTTCAAGATCTAAACATCTCAAAGTGCATCATCACCTCTTTGATAAACTGATCACTCAAAACATAGTTTCTCATCAGGATCTATCATCTTTTATCACGAAACTACAATGTTTGGTCAGGACAACCTTGTCCCACATCGTAGGATATATCATTCCTATTGGACTTGGTTTTATCAAAATCATCATCATTGCACTCGAACCGAAGATCGAAAAAATCACAAATCTACAAATACTTAAATTATCTTTTTGTATCATATCACTTTATCATATCTACATTGACAGTTGGTCACTTATTGAAACACCTTTTAGACAATCAAATCCCTGCACAATATTCAACACATGTGATGCCTATTTTAACTAGAGCACAGAGGCATAAGATCAAATAAATGAAAACAAAAACATTTAAAATAGTTGAAGATTATAGGAACATGGCATAACAAAGAAAAATACAAGAAGAAGACATAACAGGTCAACATATTAGAGAAATCAAACAAGTCCAAAATCAAAAGACAACTATGTCAAAACCTCACAAGGATTCAAATACATCTCCAAAGAAAGGTGGCTCTTTTATGCAAATCTTAAAGAGATCCCTAAGGGATTTTTCTGAGGAAGATCAAAGTCACGCACCTATGTCTAGCAATGGCTCATCCCCCCATAAGAAAAATGACTCTCCAAAGGCATCTATTCCTACACATCTTGAAAACTTGCAAGAACCTTCCATAACATCCTCACCAAACAATACACCCAAGGATGAAGTCTCCCAAGGGATATCCATAATGGCCATCAAACCTATTTCAAAGGATCATATTCATAGCCCATATCCTTCATATCCAAGCATTAATTCCTTGCAACATCCCCATAATGATCCCTTGCAAATTGAAGTCCTCATTCATAGAATGCTCGTTAAATGTGTCCTAATAGATGGGGGAGTTGGCTTAAACATTTATTCATTGAGTCTTGTCCATTCTCTAGGTTATTTTGAAGATGGAGTTGATCCTCAGAAAAAGATCACAATCAAAGCATATGATGAAGAAGAGAGTTCCTCCAAAGGAATTGTGATATTACCCATCAAAGTGGGACCTTTGCAGAAAGACACATCATGCCAAGTTCTAGACTTGGATTTATCATACAAGATACTCTTGGGAAGACCACAGATACATGACATATAGGCTATTCCATCAATATATCTTTAGTGCCTGAAGTTTCCATACAATGGGGTAGGAAATAACGATCTCAATAGATTCAAATCCATTACAGTACTGTAGTAATCTGAAACTGGCTCAAGAGGTTATTGTTCCACATAACAGAGAGACGTCATCTTCAAGCACACAATCCAAGAAAAAATCATGAAATGCAGCTAAGAGATCGAGGGAATGAAGACTATTCACTATCATGGATTAACAAACAAGAGCAACTTGAAATTTAAAGGGAAGAAGAAGATGTAGGTGTCGATGTAGTTCATACGTATGCAGGACAAACATTAGGAACTAGCCCACTTATATCAGGATCACATTCGGTTGACTTTGACTTAATCAAGGATGATCAGGAGATACTTGTGAAAGGTCACTCTGATGAGAGTATCGTTCTAGACATTAAAATGCATATTGAAAGCTCTGACATCTCTATCATGACCCCTAATATCTTTGAAACAATTCAACCTGAAGATCCCTTACCTCTAATCCATCCTGAACTTATGGACTAGGAAAATGAAAGACACACTACCATTGATTCCTTTCCTAATGACCATGCCATATCCTTATATCTTAATGCAATCAAACCCACAAAAACTTCCACCAAGGATTTTGCTAATTTATCTTCAAGTCAAGTGGGTGCCAAATCTCCTAGTCACAAAAGTGAAAACAAAGAAACCAATATTAGGTCTCCTATTGAAAACCATTTATTGGCAACATTAGACCGCAAAATAAGTAAAAAGAAATGACGCATCTAACGGTGAAAACCTCATTGAGGTGTTGAAAGATGGGAGATTTGACACCTTACTTGAATATTATCAAGAAAGATCATCTATCCTGATAGAACCAACAAATGCAGTTAACATTGGCACAACTAATCTGCATCCAATAACCTCTCTATCAAAACAAGAAAGACAAAATATTTGGAACCCTTCAAAAGATGGCAAATCAATTTTGCCTGGTCATATGCAGACATTCCATGGTTAGATCTAGATCTTATAATACATCACCCAAATATCAGTCCAGGATCAGGCATCAATAATGGAACACATCATGGATCAGGAGTAGGCATTCTATTCATTACACCGCAAGGTCATACAATTCCAAAGGTGTACAAATTAAGCTTTCCATGCACCAACAATACAATAGAATATGAAGCTTTGGTCACAAGTATCAAGATGACCATAGAATGGAACATTACATAGCTACACATCTTTGGAGACTCTCAGCTCATCATCAATCACATTAATGATGATTATCAAACAAAGGATGAAAATTTAATACCTTATAAGAATATGGTTGATGATGTCAAGAAATACTATTTCGAAATAACTTTTGAGCAGATTTCGAGGAATGATAACAAAGCAGCAGATGCCATGGCAACACTTGCTTCTCTACTTCAGACACAGGAAAATCAAGAGCGTTACGAATTCTTGGTGGAAGAGTTGTTTTACCCTGCACATAATTGTCCTGATTCCCAAACTATATGTCACCTTGTTGGGCATGATTCCTCCCGCTATGGCCAAACTTATACATACCTGACTGATCATATACTCCCTCCCGACTTATCAAAGAACCAAAAGAGAAACTTTATTTGTCAATCCTCCCATTATACTCTTGTCATGGATACCCTTTTTAAACAAGGTCTGAACGGTACTCTCTTAAGATGTCTCGAGCAAGAAGAATATGAGAAGGCCTTAAATGAAATCCATAACGACATTTGTGGCACTCGTTCAAGTGGTCTTACCCTTTCAAAAAAATTCATATGCTTGGGCTATTATTGACCAACTATGGAGCAAGATTCTTTTCAGATAGCTAAAACATGCAAACAATGTCAAATCCATGGAAATTTAATTCATGCACCAGCACAAGAGCTTCATGCTTTGGCAACATCTTGGCCTTTCTGCTGATGGGGTCTTGATCTAGTAGGAAAGATAAATCCTCCTTCATCAAATGGTCACAAATTCATTCTTGTAGCTACAAAATATTTCATAAAATGGATTGAGGTAGTACCTCTCATCAATTTCACAAGAAAACAAATTGTTGCATTTATCTTGAACTACATCATATGTCGCTATGGCATACCCATGACCATTATCACTGATAATAGGCGACCATTCAAGAACCAGGATGTACAAGAGCTATGTGAGAATTTAAAGATCCAACACATATTTTCCACACCCTATTATCCACAAGGGAATGAGCAAGCAGAAGCATCAAACAAAACTATTCTGAAAATTCTCAAAAAGATAATGAATGATGTTGGCAGAGATTGACATATTCAATTGAACCTTGCTCTATGGGCCTATGGTATCAGTATCCGCACACCAATAGGTGCCACACCTTTCTCTCTTGTCTATGGATCAGAAGCAATACTGCCAATAGAAGTAGAGATACCTTCTCTATGAGTATCATTAAAAGGTCTTATCCCAGATGAAGAACAATGAGTCTCTAGACTGCAAGAGTTAGAGTTGATCCATGAGTGGTGACAAAATGCCTTTGATCATTTAAAGGTATATTAGCAAAGAATGTGTCGAAGTTATAATCACAAGGTCAAACCACGAGCCTTTCAAGTTGGAGAACTAGTACTAAAGGAAAATCCATGAAGCCAATCAGATCAAGAAAAGAAAGGGAAGTTTGAACCAAACTGGTTGGGTCCATTTGTGGTCACAATAGTATCTGGGTCAGGAGCATATCAGCTATCAACACAGGACGGGGACCAACTCGAGGAACCCATCAATAGCATGCATATGAAGAAGTTTTATGTCTAAAAAAGCAGAAAAATCTAAAAAATTTGAAAAAGCCGAAAAATCCAAAACAATGAAAAAACATAAAAATCCAAAAACAGTGAAAAAGCAGAAAAATAAAAAACAATGAAAAATCAGAAAATACAAAAACAATGAAAAAAAAACTCAAATATGAGAAAAAGTGCAATAAAAAATAGATGGTGAAAACTTGGCAATAGGCATTATTTGTCAGCTAGCTCTTCCATCTATTAGTTCATGCATCGTTCCACTTGCATTCATTCCCATAAGTGTTGTTCATATCCATAATAAAGCCTTGGTCCATATGCAAGCATTGCAGCTGATCTCTCACCATGGTTTGGATCATTGGGTATATCATAATAAATTTGTTTCTAGGCTTGGGGCAAAATCCTGCACCTAGCCGGGGGCAAAATTTTCCATCATTTTGAGCTTCATCAAGCAGGTAGAACAACAATTAGACAACTCTTGTCAAGCGAAATTGAGACACATCCAACATTGAACGCAAGATCACATTCTCAACCATCCAACTATCACATGTCAGTCTAAGCACGACACACACTTTTCACTGGCTGATATCTTTTGGCTAATGATTTTAGCACTTTGGCTCAATTTTTCTATCTTGATTTTCGCTATCATGATTTTTGAGTGCCTCCGGGATGTCTCTAACTAGAGGAACAAGGAAGGAATATGATATTCTTCTTGTCTGTTGTTTGTAAATTAATCATTAATATGTGCAAATTTGTCTCGGGACATGATCATTAGAGTATCATCGAAGACATTTCCAATTTGCATATAAAAATGGTTAATACTGCATGTTTTATGCAAGCAACACTCAGGTCATCTTGGTTTAGTTATACCTCGATGCTTGTGCTAACTTGCAGTATCAAAATCCAGGAAAGTAGTGCTCAGGTCATCGTGGTTCAATTATACCATTGATGTTTGCACTCGCTTCCCACATTTAAAAAAAGCTCAATGATGACAAACGCAATAACCCAATGACTGGTCGAATCACAGCATTGCATTTTACTTGCATTTCATTCTTGCATAGGATCACAAAATCTCATCATATACAAGGCCCAATCTATCACAAGAATTCTCAATGTATCATCATAGGTGTATACACAATAAAATCGATGACTCATCTCTCTCTAGATGTTGTTGACCCAAAGCGACTCTTATGCTACTCCCTCAAATGTACCAACATCAGCATCTTTGAATCTTCTTGCAACATGATATCAATAAAATGTCAGTTCTTTATCCAATCAATCTTCTCAATTCTATCAATCCATCTCATCTGATCCATTCTATCATGTCTTATACAGGATGTATATTTCCTGGAACCAAACATTCTGATCAAGTCTTATACAAGATATATCGTTCTTGAAACTAGATGCTTTGATCATCTTTGTCTTATATGGGAGGTCTCATTCTCGAAACCAAACTTGATCTAAATCTCATTAATCTAATCAATCTTATAAATTCAATCAAACTCTATCAATCATCACATCAAGAACCACATCACAATGATCGAAGAAATCACACTTTCATTAATCGACATTGTAGATATCAAATCATTTCTAATCGGGAAATCAATTTTGCAAATATGCAAAACTCCACAGGTCAATTATCTCAATTGATCTCCCGAGGGGGCATCATCGTATCGCAATTTATCAATCAATGTCTGGGGCATCCTATAGAACCAATATCACATCAACATCATCAAATTGAGATTATTCTTTGAATCAACGCGTCCACACCTCACTTCAAAGAGGGGCAAAATGTATACACCTAAAAATGGTATGAAGATAATTAATTAAGTAAGCAATTATTTAATCAATCCCCCTTCCCAGTTTAATCGAATTCACTAGCAATTTGATTGAATTTTCCCCATTCACCTGCTTATTAATAAATCTAAGGATTTATTTAATAAGTTCATTTCAATAATCCCTTTGAATAATTAATCTGAATTAATTAATCCTCCCCCATTTAATTCATTTCTTCTAATCCCCTAATTAATTAAAATAAATTAATTTATGAGTTGTTGAAAGTTAATTAGCCTTTTCCTATTATTTGAATTTTTAAATTCAAATTTCCCACATGCCTCCTAACTTCTAACCACCTAACCTAACCACCCCTAACCTAACCCATTCCATCTAATCCTGGGTTTAGCTAACCCTATTCTATCTTGCACGTCCTAACCTCCTTATGTTAACCTCCTATGGGGTGGATATTCTCTCCTTGAGACACATGGCACTTATGCCACATGTCTCCTCCCTTGGACACTTGCCCTCTCATGAGCAAGTCTCCTTGACACTTGTCACCACATAGATGACAAGTGTCCTTCCCTCCAACCTCTTCTCCAACCTCCTCCAATTTGACCCTTGATATCTTCAGACTCAATCTTGACCGTTGATTCTTGTCACCTCACCTCTGGCCTTGAAAATCCTATAAATATCCCCCATTTTGGAGCACAAAGGATCACATCTTGCATATCATTTAAGCATTGTAATTATAGGCAGATCCCATCTTGCATATCATTTAAGCATTTTTATTATAGGCATATCCCATTTCATGTCATTTTAGAGCATTATTTTTATAGGCATATCATTTCTAACATTTTAGTTTAGCATTTTTATTATGGGCAATTGCATCTTAGATATAGCTTAATTTGATCATATTCTAGCTTAATTGCATCATCATTTAGCATAATCATGCATATCATTAGCTTAATTAGCTTCTTGGATAAATCTAGCATAATCATACACTCGTCTAGCTTGCATATCATATCCTTTTAAATCCTCTGTCTAGGTGTAGTCAAGTCACTAGGATTGTTTATCCAGATTTGAGAGCAAATCCACACTCACATCTCTTAGGAGGCGATAGGTTGCTTTTTCATGGTTTATCTTTCATTTGATTTCAATTTGCTAACCATGCTTGTAATGATCTATTGAGTGTTTGTGTTGTAGTTGCAAGTACCCTACTTCACACACATGATAGTAACCATGAAAAAATGAATATTAACTCGGGGAACAACATCAAGATCCTTAGTTGGCTCCCAGATATACACCAACCAATATATAATGTCCATCTTTTTGATTGCATGCTTTAAGAATTCCATAAAATCTAATATCATCTACTATCTTAAAATCTACCACTTATGCCTTCATCGCCCCTTGTCCTTTAAAGAAACTTTCTCCATCACCGCATCAAATTTTGAAACCTCCCACATCTAGCCCAAAATAAGACATCATTTTGCAACTAAGGAAAAAGGTACCTTGACAAAATATGGAAATCCTAGGCCTAAAATTTTACTATCATCATCAAGCATGCAAACTCATCAATGAGACCACCACAAAATGATGAGTTGTGTCTCATCTAACTTAAATGTGCATAAGCAATCATCAAAAAAATCTTCCCTACCTTATCAGTTAAGTCTTCAATATGCTTGATAATGATTTAAAATATTAATTTTTTTTTCACATGTATGTCATGATGGAAAAATTGTTGGGGTTTGGGAGAAAGTGCTATGGAAGGCATTGTGTTATAGGGTAGAGCCTCACGACCAAAGTCGTTTCCTCTTCTTTTGCTCGGTGGGTCTTGTAGGACAATGTTGTGGGGGGTTGTTCATGTTGTGTAAGAGTGTTGAAGGCTTGGGGGTCGCTATGACGATTTTTAAGGTGGTTTTAGCAATGATTTAGGGTGGTTTGGGCAGTTTGGGGTTTGATTTAGTTTTTTTGTGAGTTGTTTTTTCTTGGTCTTGCTTTGTTTAGAGTGATTTTTCTTTTAGTGGAGGAGTTGGGGCTCTTTCTTTTAAAAGCCTTGTGGTTTAGTGGGTTGTTCCTGATGGGAGATATTGGTAGCTCCTTAAAATGGTTTAATAAGAATGTGAGGAGTGCATATCCCTTTCAAGATGTTCATGCATAGGTTATGGAGCATCTTAAGAAGTCTACAAATGGTGAGGGTTCTTCATTTCATGGTATCTCTTGCGCTAAGAAAGAAAGTGGTTGTTTGGAGAAATGTATAGATCAATTGGTCTTGGTGTTTCAACCTACCTCTATAAGCGAGGATGTTAGCTACCTCAACAACCATGCTTTAATTTGTAAATTTATGGGGTTTTGTGCTTCTCTATTATTTTTGGAAGCATAGGTGCGAAAAAAATGGAATCTAAAAGTGGATATAGACGTAATGTTCACAACCAACAACTACTTTGTGGTATTTTTCTTAAATATGACTAATAGGAATAAGGCTTATCTAGTTGGGCCTTATTTTTACAACCAAGTAGATATCGTCATTAATCCTTGGCATGTGGGTTTCAACTTTGTAGAAGAAATTCCTTCCTAGGTTCCCATTCAATTATATACCTCAAGTCTTCCTCTTAAGTTTTGGAGTGATGAAATCTTGCATTTGATTGGTCTTCTGATGAGAAATTCAGTTGTTGCATCACAACAAACTATGGATAAAAATGTCCCTTTTTTCTTGCGAGATCTTTAAATACCAACATTGCTAATCATAAGAAAGATCCTACCAAAAACCTTATTTTGCATGAAGGTCTCATCCTTCTTATCTTTGAGCATGTGAAATCTTTGTCGCCTATCACTTCTCCTCCTCGTGAGGTTAATTATGATACAAAGGACTCTCACTCTTTGGAGGATGACTACCATACTGAGACTGAGGATGAGGAATTCATTACCTCTTTGGCCACTCCTAAAAATAAGGAGGAAGCTAGTGTTGTTAAGAGCCCTAAATCTAAAAACCCTCACAAATTTGCCCCGCCCTTCTCACTAGATTGATCCTAGTCTTATTGGTGCTTTGATTGACAATCTTCACAGCCAGGATAAGAGTCCTTCTCCCTTTGCTTCTAGTGAGTCCCTTCCTAATTAGAACCCTAAGAAATGCCAGCCCTTTTCGAGCTCTCTTGAACATTCCTCACTTTTGCTTCGGTTTGATAAGGAGCATGTTAATGATGTTCTTTCTCTGGCTAGAGATGGAGCTGTGGATACTTTTAAGATTTTAAAATGGATTTTTCATGGGATTAAGGACATCTTGCTTAAACAAAGAGTTGGTAGCAGTACTTTGGAAATTGTCAAAGATAAAGTCAAGCAGATGGAGAAAGTGCAAGTAGTGGATAAGATGACCCCCAGGTCTTAGAAGGATATGGATTCTATCATTGAATATCTTAAAACTACTATGGAAGCTTTTGACAATTTCAAGAAGGGTTATGAAGTCAGGACGGAAACTCTGGAAAATGAAAAATTCTAAAATCAAGGAATCCATCAAGATGGTTGTTAAAACTAGCCATGGAGTGATTTTCCACTATGGAAAGCTTTAAGAATATGGTTAGCAGCTTTGAAGAGCAGTTTCAGCTGAAGGAATTGGTGGATGTGGATGCTAATACTGAACATGATACTTCTTTGGGACTTAGAAAAAGGACCATAGGTACATTGAAGAGAAAGGTTGTTGGACCTCCTCCTGACTTTCAAAAGCTCAAGAATATCACTGACACAATGATCATGATCGAAAAGAGATGGAACAGTCCATGAAATTGTTGGACTAGGGTTGTTGTTCTGGTATTGGTTCCCTATCGCTTTTCTATGTTTTGTGCTCTTTACTTTGTCTTGTGTTTTTTTTTTGCTCTATCTGGTCTTTGCCCCTTTGATGTTATGGTGTTTAGTTCTATTAGGGGCTATTCAATTTTTGTGCTCATTGTTGGGTTAATTTCTTATTAAGACTTCATTGAGCTTTGATATTGTTAAAGGGTTTCAAGTCCCTTCAAAACTTGTTTTTTCCTTAATAAAAAACTATGGATAAAAAGTGATTAGTTATGTTTTGGTTTGTGTTAAAATTTATTTAAATGACCCTCTATCAAATTCTACATAAAATTCATTGGGACCTCCACTTGGATTCAACAACTTGATTATGAAGGCCTTCCCTTTTAATTAGATTTGTCATGAGAATGGACATCTACAAAGATAATGTCCTAGTTTCAATAGTGCATCTTCTTTGTCTAATGTCCCTTCTAATCAAAGTAAATTTTAGTGGCGAATTTTTGCCAATTGGCAAATAGTTGAGATCAAGGATTTTAAAATTGGCGAATATGATGATCGAGGAACTATCTCCCATCGCCCAATTTTTCCATGTTTTCTGCTATAGGCAAGGTGTTTCGCCATCATCTTTTGGGGGCTAGTCATTCTTTTTTCTTTTTTTCGCTAACAACTTAGAATGTTCCAATGTACATGTACCCATTTATTTGCCAATATCAGCTAAGCAGTTCGATACAATCATTGTTTAGGAGGATCCATTTCACCAACCGTTTTGTAAGTTATCATTTAGTAGGACCCATTTTTCACCAGTCGTGTTGTAAGTTAATGGTAATTATAGGTCCATGATTGCCTTGAAAATCAAAATGTATCATTTCTTTAGTTGGGGATATTCACCCATTTTCACTCGACGATGCTAATAACCCACTTAAATTTGCCAAAATTTAAGATTAATTTTAAAATGCCCCTTGGAATTCACCAAATTTGGATTGGTATAAATTCAGTCAAAAGTTGGTAGTTTATTGTCACAATTCTTTTTGTTCTAAGCTCTCTATAGTTGATTTAGATCATAGACAATTTGCTACTACAAACATTGTTGTATAACGGACTTCGACAAAACCAATTTGTAAGTTTGAGTGAAAATTTCTTTTTCAGTATTATAAGATTATTTATCCACAAAGTTTGTGAATTTTAGTTCATTTTTAAAAATTATTTAGTAGTGTTTGATTCATTGCCTGAGTAATCAGGATACAGGGGTCTATTTTCTTAGTTCTTAGATTCTATTTCTTTTAGTTTGTATTACTTGAGAGATGTTCAGTAGCCAAAGTCCTAAAAGTGTTGAAGGGAGGCCATTAAAGTGCATATATAGAAGCATAAGGTCATACTTTGGTAATGTGAATATTGGTGGTCCATCAGACAAAGGTACAACATTTGAACTTGTAAACACACGAAAAAATATTTTTAAAGGAGAAACCTCCAAGAAATATCTAAATGAGATAATTGAGACAGATCCCAACACCACATCTGATGTTCCAATGGAATTGGATTCCCAAAATAGTTGAAATAAGTCAATTGAGGTTGATGTCAATGTTGTAGGAAACGTTGATGTGAATGACCTAGATGATGTTTTTGAGAAAGGCGTAGATGATGATGCTGAGAAAGGTGTAGATGATGTTGCTGGAAGTACACAAAAGGGAAAAACAAAATCGGGCCACAAGTGGGAAATGACAAGGAATTTTCAGTTGGATTGGGTGTCAAGGTACCCATTCATTGAAGAAGTGCCAAATTCAAACAACGATGAGCCTTCAACAAAATGCAAGTGTACGATCTATAGTTGGAAACTAAAAAGGGACAAGAAGTTACAGCTGAAATTGGATACCATAGAGAAGCATATTGGTAAAGTGTATGAAAAACAAATCATAGATGGAAAAAAATGATCTGTGATTAGATGGAAAATAAAGGAAAAATGTAAACATGTAAAGTATGAAGAAGAGTATAAAGAGCATATGCAAAGAGAGGAGAAGAATGTTAAACATTGAGGTTCGATTAAGACTCAATTCAAACATATGATGTCAGAAACATTCAAGTTGAAAACTGTTCAGTTGAGTGTTGTTTTTCATCTTTTTAAAAATGATTGTCCTATGTTAGACTACCTTGACTTTGCTACTTTGTTAATATTTTTGAATGTTCCTAGATTTCCTCAAACGCATTCGTCAAAAATAGTGGATGGGAATGGGCAAGATGTCTTGCTGATGTGGAAATATATGATGTAAAGGAAAATATTATATAGTCAAACTTTATTGCATTATCTTTAGATGAAGTCATAGCAGTAGATACTACTTCTTGAATATGTATGCATGTGTATACCACAAGGAAACATGTTCACCAATCTCATTTACTCTATGTTGTTAAAATGAAAGAGAATTCCATAACGCAAAATATATTTGAGCTAGTTAAGAAATCTTTAAAATAGTTTGGTGGTATGCATGACTTATCAATTGTTGAAAAGTTAGTATGTGTAGGAGCTAATGGAGATACAATGTTTCAAGGTCATAGGAATTATCTTTGCACAGAGATAAAAACTTATATTTCACCATACGTGATTGGAATTCACTACATGGACCATAGACTAAATTTAGCTTTTAGAATTGTGAGAAAATTTGATTCAGTTGCTAGAGTTGAAAATCTATTTCGCAAGCTATACTCATTCTTCTATCGAAGTCCTAAACAATTTGCAGAGTATTAAAAATTTATCAAGGGAATAACCAACAAGCTTCTTAAGGATGTTGATTCCAGATGGATCTCCTTGCGGGGACCAGTAGAGAGAGTTTTCTTTGAATATAAATCCCTAATTGGAATATTGTACGAACAACAAGGGTCAATAGACAAAGCTTATGAGAATTTACATAGGTTAAGCGATGTAGAGACACTCTTAACATTGGTTGGTATTCTCCCCCTTTTGAATGAAATGAGCAAGCTTATGAAAGTAGCTCAAGTAAGAACTTTGTATATTCAAGAATATACTAGTCTGCGTAGAAGGTTAGTATTGACCCTTGATAATATGTATCTATCACGAGAGCCTTTTATAAAGGAAGAATTTCCTAGTTGGCATATGATGACAGATCTAGAAAATCTTGATATTTTTTTAAAGTTTAACACTAGCAGAGAGTTATGTATATGTGTACATGTACATGAGTTGTTATCAAGAGGGAAGACTGAGAGGGGGGGTGAATCAGTCTTCACTGGATCTAAAAATTAAACTCGAAAACAATAACTGATAAACTACAACAATAAACAGATACACAAATTAACAACACAACACACAACACTAAGATTTTTGACTCGCAAAACCCGGTTAAGGGAAAAACCATAGTGGGAACCCACCCACAGTAAGATGATACTATTAGATACAATGCACCACTAAGAGGGGGGTGAATCAATGGTTCTCAAACTTTTCCCTTTAACTATCCTTATGTGAGTATACCGATTAACAGATCTAACTAAATGCAGACTTACTGGTTAGTGAGGAGACTAAACACAAATGCATTTACACAAGAGGGACATCACATGACACCAGTATGTACGAGGAAAACCCAATATGGGAAAAAATTCAGTGATAAATGTTGTTGGAGTCTATTGCTCCAATCCAGCCTCACAATGAAATTTGTTACAAAGTTTAGGGCACCAAACCAAGGAGCTACAACCCCTGATTTAGGGCACCAACCCAAGGAGCTACAGCCCCTGATTTAGGGCATCAACCCAAGGAGCACCAACCCCTGACTTGTTTATTGGCTACAACCCAAAGGAGCTACAATCCCTGCACCAAGATACAACTTAGTGATCACAATGATAGCTTCAAATACAAAAGTGGTCATACTTTTACAAGTGAATCTTGTAACTATTTCATATACTTCACTCTGCCAGTGAGACACCTTCTCTTCTACACCGATTCACTCTCTTGCTGCTCTCATCTATTGTTGTATTGCCGGTAAACTCTACTGGTTCACCTCTACCCTTCTTCTTGCTCTCTTGGCTCTCCTCCTCACTTCTCTGCTCTTCAGTACCCTCTATTGTCTTATTGTCGGTACAAGCACCTATCGGTTATCTCCTCTGTTAAACCCTATCACCGGTTTAACCTTCACTCCCTTAGTCACTGTTATCTTCTACTATTTTCCCTCTAAATGATGTAACTATCTCATGCAACACTCAATCACTTTGCAATAGCTCTATTTTCTCCCATCCAACAACAACCTTCAATGATTTGGCTTCCTTATTTATAACCTGGTTTTCCTGCCAAAAGCCAATTCAAATCACAAGTAGTTAGGGTTTCCTCATCAACCTCGAGGCAAACCAAATCCAATCAAATATTATCTGATTTGATCCCCCAAATGACTATTTGCACATCACCGTTATTAATGTGCCTTCCAATACACTTTTTCTAAACTTAGCAACCACGACCCTGTATCTCGACCTGCATATGTCAAAACGCCATTAATATTTCTATTGTTTCCTTCTCAAGGTCTTCTCACAATTTGATTTTCTTGCTTCGATTTAGGTGCCAAAAACTCCCTAATTTTTCTCTATCATTTATTCTTCCTCGAGCCGCACACCTTTGATTTGATCCACAAATCACAGGATCCATATTAAATGCACACCTGTAGTAACACCTATCCCTACACAACACTTCACTAACCTCTGCAAGCTTGCCACTTCATCTCTATGTGGCATCCACATTAACCTCCACCTCTGCTAGATCATCCAAGTCGGGATGAACAGGATCATCGACCAACCACTCAACCTATTCTTCTTTTCTATCGGTTTACTAACCCTGCCGGTATCTCACACTTTACTGGTTAACCTTCATATCTTCTTTTTGTTGAACTGTTGGTGGAACACCTTAATCAGTCACTAGACATGTCTATCCATAGTATGCTCATTCTCATCAGATGGAAAGTCTTCTGCATCTGCACCTTGTCCATATTACCTGTGGAGTTATATATTGATAAACACTCTTGATGACACCATGTCATCAACCTTCAACATACTCCATCTTCAATCCGACCATTTTCCTTTATCTGAATCTGCTCATCCTTTCCTTCTCCTTGATCAGCTCAAACCTCTCAACTGGTATATCAAACCCTTCACTCTTCATCTATAATGACAACTCAACATGCCTTCTCTATCGGTCCAGAACATATCCTTGATCTCATGCACTTGAGGCATTCCTTTGATTTACTAGTATATTTGGTGTGAGCCTTCAAACACATGCCTTTACCTCTTCTTCCTTATCTCACAAAACTATGATGCATACTTTGCATAATAGGAGATAAGTTTTACTTACCGGTGGTAATGATTCCTTGTCATCTGCATCCTGCAATGCACTCATGTGGCTTCCCTGTTTATGCAACATATATTCAAATAGGCACATTCATTGCCAATCATTTATTCTCATGGTGATTGCATCTCTATCTGGTGGGAGTCCTTCTATTTTGAATCAACACAACATATCGATGACCTGTCCATTTTTCTCCTATAGTATTGATGTGATTTAGGTAACATTCTGCCTCTTCATCACAAACAACATCCAAGCATCCTGCTCATTGTCAACACATCGCTTACTAGTTGATATACTCTCCTTACTGGTGATACATTATACCGGTAACTTGTCCATTTAATCCTCACAAGTCAAACACTAACTTGTGTACTAGTGATTCCTGTGGTCATTCATCTAAATGACATGTTGTCCCTTACCTTACCAGTATTCTGCAACACAAGGTGATATCAAAGATATCTCATCCTGTACTCCTCCATGACAGTGTTGCACAAACATCTCTTATATCAGTAGTCATCCCATACTGGTTGACATCAATGACAACACAATGCCAACAAATACTCTGCAGTAGTATGTGAAAATGTTACAATGGGGAATGCACATGCATTCAGACACATTGCCTAGAGCTCACAGCTCAATATATATACATATATATATACCCTCAGGGAAGTCTCACTGACTTACAACATGATTTAGACTACAATTCCAAAGAAATTAACTGCAATGATAGCATCTACAAATGCCTGATGACAGTTTCGGTTAAGCATAGTTGTCTGCTCTGCAACACCAATCTCACCTCAACACTTCACTGAATGATAAAACTCTTGTTTACACATTCACCTCTCTGTGAAAATGCAAACACAATACCAACACCAAAACTAAGTGAATAGCGCACCTATATATACAATTCATCAACCTTGATAACAAGGTTGACTAAACCCTCAACCCTCAATTTGCAATTACAAAAATTACATTACATCATATAAATATCGACCACCAAACCAATATTATGATTTACATTACATAGCATGGACCTAATTAAAATTTCCAAATGATCACATCCACCAAAAATCATGCCAAGATCAATCGCAACATGCTACACCACCATAAATACTTCATAACATGAAAATCATCACCAGTTGACAAAAACCACCAAAAAATAACACAATGATCAATGGAGATCGCCAAAACAAATAGGGCATGATTAGGACACATCAGAAAGCACATTATAATCATCATCAATTGCTGCACCAACACCACTTATCAAATCTTCATCGATCAACATCAGAAAGCTCAAGAACACAACCAATCAACAATTGCCACAAAGAAAAATAACTTGCGGGGCACCAAATCATGAACCATCTGAAATGAAGATATACAAGATCATCCCAAAAAATATCCCAAATGTTTAGCACAAGATCTGATCACATCAGAATATACCAGAGGAAATACTAGATTCTGCAAAACAGTGATCAACATAACCAAACTACAAAACTGGATCAAAAAATCTTCCCAAACTCACTAGAATAAATCACTGGAATATGTTGACATCAATGACAACAACATATCCTAGCAAAAACAATGATAAACCAAATCCAAAAATCTCCCCAACAATCCAACAATGTATACGTGTACGTGTATATGAGATACCAATGCACCAGTATGCCATGTCTACTAGTGGTTGTGGGTGCTCAAGTAGAATGAGAGATGTACCTGTTACTAGGGAAGCTTTTCACAAAATCGTCAGTTCTGTAAAGATACTTTAAAGAATATTGTGAAAGAGATTTCAAATGAGATTGTAAATCGATTCCCTTGAGATGAACTATTAGAATCCATGTCTATTTTGTATCCTAATTATTGGCTTAGTTGTAGTAAAAAAGATTATTTTAACAAGCTACAATGCTTGATTGATCATTTTTGTAAGAAATCCATATGCAATGTCGACGAAAAGGAAATAGAAATAAAAGGAATTTTAGATAAACATAAGCTCTCACACCAATCATCTAAATATTCAACTATAATGATGGATTAGGTTAAGGCATTGGAAAGTCCCCACCAACTGGGATCAATAACAACAGTTTGGCGAAAAATAACTCTAAGTGCAGTATTGTCTGATGCATTGTCAGAATTTGTCAAACTTGTTGATTTATGTCAAACCATGATATTGGGATATGTTGAGGGTGAGAGAGATTTCAGTGCTTTGGGGTACTTGAAATCAAAGATGAGGAACAAACTAGACAAGAATTTGAAAAATTGTTTAAGATTGTATACAAGTAAGTATGATGTTGAGAGTTTTTCTTATGAAAGGGCACTAACAATATGGAATTCCATTACTGAGAGGAGAGGTTTGTACAACACTTCAAAGGTTGGTAGTGTTTCTAGTGGTGGAATGAATGACAATGATGGTTTTATTTTAAGCAGAGGTACCAAGATGCAACAAGATGATTTAAAGGATGTAGAAGAAATTGCAGAACAAGAGGAGCCGGATTCCGATTGTCATTTCAAATTGGATGGCACTAATGATTGACAAAATAGGATTTTCTAGGTATTTATAGTTTTATTTCAATTTTTATTGAATTCCATGGGCTATTGCAAAATGCAAACTGTAATTGTCTAATTGATGATATTTTATACTTTTTTACCATATAAATGAATGTTGACATGCAATTGCAATTTTCAAAATTTCCATGATTCGTTGCATAATTTGAATTGTAAACGTTGTCTTCAAATTTGATTTATTTCACATAATTTTTTAATTTGTATGATACTGATGTGCATTGTGTATACATTAATCTTTCCCCAAAATTACATAATTCCTTAATATCATTGAACATAATGGGGACTAGTAATCCGATAGAACCTCTGTAAAGACCAATTTTACTGAGCAACATAGGCATCCTGCTACCCCGTGAAACATAACTGCATGATGAAGGGACCATGCGGGGTATTATTTCTTACTTGCTACTATGTATCCTGCTACCTCGCGGTGCTTTCTTAAGTGCCAAATGAACTTTGCATGGTGACAGGGGAAGGCATAAAACATAAGCCCCTGCTATTCTGCAACACCTATAAACCTCCTAACAAGACCTTTTGGGGGAAAAAACAAGAGCGAAAAGGACATCACTTAATTGAATATTTTCTGCATGTGGTCTATACATTGAGGGTAAATACTATGGCTAATGAGGTGAGTAGGTCGGGCCCATAGATCGGCTTAATATTACACAATTTGTCAATTAATATGCTTTTATTTTTTAATATTTTTATCATCTATCACAAGCTTTTTATATCATAACTCTATAATTATGAAATCTTGTTTATTAATCCAAATGTGCATCGTCATCCTCGGTGGGGCCCTATACACCACATCTGCAGTAACTAAGACAAATTTCATCTTTCTATTGTATTGTGAGAGCCCTAGTGATGAATTATAATTGGTTGAGTCGTGAGTGTTGGATGTCCTTTCTCATGTGGGACCGACCTTTAGGTCTAATTCTGGGCCTAAGTTCCGACAAAACAAAATTCTTACAAAGCATAATTGGAATTCAGATACGTGTCAAGGTGGACCCCAACTCGGAGTAAGGATTTTTAAAGTTCATTAATTTTTTATTTATTTTTATTTCCACTAGATCACTTTGCTTTAGTCTATCGCATATTCATATGGTAGGTCATATTAAACAATTTGTCAATTACTATGCTTTTATTTTTAATATTTTTATCATCTATCACAAGGTTTTTATATCGTAACTTTATAATTATGAAAGCTCTTTTATTAGTCCAAGTGTGCATCGTCGTCCTCAGTGGGGCCCATATGCCACATCTACAAGAACTGAGACAAATGTCATCTTTCTATTGTATTGTGAGAGCCTTAGCAATGAATTATAATTGGTTGAGCCCTAAGCAATGGATGTCCTTTTTTATGTGGGATTGACCTTTAGGTCTGATTCTAAGCCTAAGTTCTAACAAAACAAAATTCTTACAAAGAGTAATTGGAATTGAGACATGTGTCAAGGTGGACCCCAGCTTAGATTAAGGCTTTTTAAAGTTCATTAAAGCTAATTTTTTTATATTTTTATTTCCATCGGATTGCATTGCTTTAGTCTATTGAATATTCATATGTTGGGTCATGATACACAATTTGTCAATTACTATGCTTTTTTTTAAAAAAAATTTATCATCTATCGCAAAGTTTTTATATCATAACTTTTATAATTATGAAAGCTCATTTATTAGTTCAAGTGTACATCGTCATCCTTAGTGGGGCCCATATGCCATATTTGTAGGAACTAAGAAAAATGTCATCTTTCTATTGTATCACGAGAGCCTTAACAATGAATTATAATTGGTTGAGTCGTGAGCGTTTGATGTCCTTTCACACGTGGGACCAGTCTTTAGGTCCAATTCTGGGCCTAAGATCCAATAAAACAAAATTCATACAAAGCGTAACTGAAATTGAGACACATGTCAAGATGGATCCGAGCTCAAACTAAGGCTTTTTAAAGTTTATTAAAAACAAACTTTAAAAAAAAAATCATTGGATCACATTGCTTTAGTCTATCGCATAATCATATGGTGGGTTATATTAACAATATGCGATCATGTGAAATAACGTCAATGAAGATCAAATGGTCCAATTTCAAAGCTACAAAGAACAAATTAGTTGCATGTTGTTGCTTCACGCGTTAATGGCCATATCCATTGATATTACTAATAAGAAATCTAAGAACTAAGAAGAGTGAGTGTACATGGTAATTGAAGCAGTGTGACCAATTACAAATTTATAGGTAACCCATAACTACAAGGGTTTGATTTTGCATAGGGTTTGTCTGTTTCTAGTTGCTAAAGGGTCTTCTCAATTTTTTATGGCTTAGTTATTGAAAATGTGTAGTCTAAAGGCTAAAGATTCATTAAATTGTATAAAGAAAATTTGATTATTCCATTTCCCTGGGAAGCCTAGTTTCTGAATTTTCTTAAAACCCTAATTTTTATTTAGATGGGTCAAAATTCAAAAGGAGCTAATAATAAGAGGGCCTTGGATGAAGATATTATTGTTCAATTGCTCGGATCATCAAAATAAGGAAAGCATGCCCAGGGTATGGGTATTGTATCTGATAGACTTGTGGACAAGGCAGCATCTTGTGGGGATCCTTACGTCCCAATTAGTGGAAGGAAATTGTTCATGTATTCTTACGAAAAGAGTAGAGCCACAATACTAATGAACAATGCATGAAGATTAGATTTGGGAAAGCTTGTCATCCCAAATGTTTTTGTCAATGTAGACCTAATTAGAGAAGTGGTAAAAAGCTATAATCAAGACACTAGATCTGTCTACACGAGTAGAAAGGTGTTTTGTTTTCTCGGGTTTGACAAGGGATCTATTTGTGAAATATTTATGTTAAATCCTAATGTCGACATGCCTATTAACTTTCTATCTTTGGGGAGGGAATACGAGTGGGAAAAGGTAGCTACAAGGTAAAATGGTTTCCATTACATAGAAGGGAGAAGAAGGAAGGGAAGCCTATTTCATTTTGGAGGACAAATATTGAGCCCTTTGATTATTAAATTTTTTAGAGTTGTTTAATAAACACCTACTTTGCAATTTGCCAAGTGTTGGGAATCAATGTACAGACCAATATGCATGTGCATCTGATGATGTTGACCGTCGATATTCAACACACATATACCAACACCTTTTTTGACTTTGCCTCGTTCATTTTTAATGGCATTCACAAAGCCCTTCTGGATATCAAGTAGGGTATCCCTATTGTTCATTTTAGGTGGTATTCTTTATTGTGCCACATTCTTTTGTATTCTGGAAGTAAGGCTTGGCAGTAAGGGCCAAAGTTGAATTTGAGAAAGGTAGATGATCAAAGTAAGAGTTTGCTAATCCAAGAATTTATTTACTTATGGGACATGCATTGTCATATTTCCAATTATGTCACATTTGAGGAATTCTTTGTCAATATTGTGATGCAAAATTTGGGTTGGCCAGTCAATTGTAGATTATTTGATAGGGTGAGGAGATTTTTGAGGCCCCTTAAGAAAGCACTTGAGCTAGGAGTGAATCATATTTGGGGAGACTAGTTTTTCTACCCTAGGTACACTGTCATCAGAGTTTATGATGCACCAGTTTAACCCCATGTTTTGCTTAGAGATGTACCGAATATAATTGCTTTTTTAGAAATCATTTGATAGTTGAATGAATGTGACAAGTTTCATTTAAGAGATAACAAGAAGGGCTCCTTCATCCCACCAAATCTATATTTCTTTGATTTTGAGATCACGGGAAAAGAAGGATTGGACTTGGTATATTTCAAGTTATTGCCATATCAGATGGCTTTTGAATTTAATTCAAAAATTGTGATACAAAAGACTTTATTCAACACACCAGGGTTGGGGTTAAATTGAAAGGCTTTGATCATGAACAAAACTAAATTTGAGGACTTAATTAGAAATGATGCTTTTGATGTAGAGTTTTAGAGGAGAAGAGAGATATGGGTTAAGATACAAATGGTAGATCAAAAAATGATAAAGATTGACCCAACATACAAAGGCACACACTATTTTGGAGGACATGCATCATGATAAAATGATCATAAAGTTTGAAATAGGAGAGGAAGCAGATGACGTCAGAGGATTGACATGCTCTACATTCATGTTTTATGATAAGTTTATGCAGGCTTTGGAATTTAGGGACTTTGTCCTGAAGAAAAAAGAGGGCCAATTTTTCATCATGGTCAGATAAAGGTTGGCATTGGGAAACCAAGAAGTTAATGATTGATTTATAGTCGAAGTCTTACTGGAAGTTAATTTTTGTATATCAAAGATGACCCCTGATGAGGCAAGGTGTATTGTAAGGAATAGTGGATGTGTGTTACTAGAAGTATGTGACCTCTGATCTACACTTGTATTGGATTCCATAAGAAGGGAATCTTCATACTTCCTAGCTTTACCAACTGAAGAGCATGCCCAGGAGTTGTATTTTGGATCAAGTTGTAGCTCCCAATATAAGGCACTATCATTATGGTCAATATTTCTTGATGAGCATACACATAAGTTTACAAATAAGGTGGGTAAGTGAACCAAGATGGTGAACAAAAAGGGGGGGTATAAGTGGCTTTTTTTTTTTTTTTTTTTCTGAAAACAAGTAAACTTGAACTTCAAAGAGATATTTAAAGGTCATGCACTCAAAACTAAGAGTTTATCAAAGAATAAGAATTGTTGTTATTGGATAAGATTAAGAGGGTCAAACCTCTCACACACGAAAAACTATTCCTAATTTTTTAAGAAAAATATAACATCGTTGTTTTCGTGCGCTACACAAAATATATAGTTAGATTTAGTATTTTGCAAAACCCTTTGGTAGGATGATAGGTAAGAGTGATATCTAGAAGTTGTGTATTTTTTTGTAATTGTCTATTGAGTATTTTTTTTTAATGATTTTTTTAAGTGACCGCATCCTGAAAATTTGGTACCTGTTCCTGCACTGGGCATAACTTGCATCAAAATAATAAAAAATGCAAACTTGTTCTTTTAAAAGTGCATAGAATCTAGTGTAGAACAATAATATGCAATTTATTCTAAATTTGGTCAAGTATATCAAAATTTATTAAAAAAATGGTAGACATATGTCTGTGAGGACTGTTAAGGCACTGGTAAAGAAAGTTAATGTTTACTTGCTAATGTTGTCCAAAAATAGAAAAAATTATATGGTCAAAAAGATGAGAAGATGTGTGAGATTATGGTGGTAATTTTAGAGATACCCACTTGATCATTTGTAAACCTAATGACAAAAAAGTCAAGAAATCATGTTGGAAGATGAAAAAATGTGTAAAGGGACAAAAATGGAGGGAAAATGGGCTTGCAAGCCTTTGGGTCATTTTCCAACTCTCTTACCAAGCCAAAACCTACACGGGTTCTAATGTGCAAGATAACCTGCTCGGGTTTTGATAAAAAAAATTACCATTCATAGTTCTACATAAACCGTAGGGGTTATGTAGAACTAAAACCATAATTTTGAGTTTCACAAAACCCGTACAGGTTATGAAGGACATCAAAATGTGTGCTTGTAAACTTAGCATTTTACTACACATATGTATAGACATACATATATACTAATATGTGTTTATGTATGTATATATGCATATCTATAGTTATATATAAATATTATTTATATAGATATATGTATCGATATGTTTGTATACATGCATGTCTCTCTTCTTTTCCTCTCTCTCGTCTTCCTTCCCCCATCATCGTCTTTGTCTATTCTAAGCCCTAATTTATCTTCCTTGAGTTCTATCTCATCTCCCTCCCCCTCACATTTATCTGCTCTGCCAAGTCTCTCACCCTCTTCTCCTTCTCATTCTCTCTCTACCTCATGTCTCTCACCCCTCTCCTCCTTCTCCTTCTACTCTCTCTCTCCCTCTCTCCCCTTCTCTCTCTTTCTCTCCCCCTCCCTCTCCCTCTCCCCCCTCTCCCTCTGCCTCTTGTTATCTTATCCTATTCTCTCTCTCTCTCTCTCTCTCTCTCTCTCTCTCTCTCTCTCTCCTATTCCCAATATCCCTCTCTCTCCCTCTTCCGGGCTCTCCTTTTCCCAATATATATCTCTCTCTCCCCCAATATCCCTCCCTCCCCTCCCTCTCCTTATCCCCCCCCCTCCTCTCTCTCTCTCTCTCTCTCTCTCCCAATATCCTCTCTCTCCCTCCCCCTCCTTACCCTATTCTCTCTCTCTCTCTCACCCTCTCTCTCTCTCTCTCTCTCTCTCTCTCTCTCTCTCTCTCTCTCTCTCTCTCTCTCTCTCTCTCTCTCTTCTTTTCCCAATCTCCCTCTCCCTCCCCCCTCTCCTTATCCTATTATCTCTCTCTCAATCATATTCTCACCCTCTCTCCCTTCTCTTTCTTTCCCTATCTCTCTCCCTCTCTTCCTATCCCCTTCTCTCTATGTCTCTAACTCTCTCTCCCTCCCCAACTCCCTTATCCTATTCTATCCCTCTCTAAATCTCTCTCCCCTCCCCCCCCCCCCCCCCCTCTCTCTCTCTCCTTATCCTATATATATATATATTCCTCTCCCTTCTCTTTCTTTCTCTATCTCTCTCCCTCTCTTCCTATCCCCTTCTCTCTTTGTCTCTAACTCTCTCTCCCTCCCCCTCTTCTTATCCTATTTTATCCCTCTCTTCCTACCCCCTATTCTCTCTCTCTAACTCTATCTGTCATGCCTTCTCTCTCTCTCTCTCTCTCTCTCTCTCTCTCTCTCTCTCTCTCTCTCTCTCTCTCTCTCTCTCTCTCTCTCTCTCTCTCTCTCTCTCTCTCTCTCTCTCACTTCTAGATTTGCATAACTCATACGGGTTATGAGAAATTATGAATGTTCCTATTAGGTTTGCATAACCAGTACGGGTTATGGGAAAATCTTCATATTTTAGTCCCAACGGCCTAAAAACCAATATTGCAAGTTGTTTGAAGGCCCCACTACTATTGCACATGATTTTCTAGGACAATAATAGTTAGGTTTGTATATATTTTTTTGTCAATATTGCTTTGAAATGATTGATTTGTCTTGTATTTTGGATTGTTTTTTATGTTACTTTATATTATAACAAAATGATTATTTGTTAATTTTTTTCTATTTGATTGTAGATTTTCATCATGATGTTACGTGTAGGACAATAAATATCAACAATGGGAAAGAACAATATAGGAATGAATGAACAAAGAGAGTCAACAAAGGAAAGAAAAAGGGAGCGTATGAGGAGATTATGTGAAGGTACATCATCTAATGCACCTAATGAAAGTGATGAACATTCAACAATTGAAATTGATATGATGAATGCATCAAATCAAAATGATCAACATACACCAATTCAAATGCATATGATGAATGCACCTAATGAATGCAATGAACATACACCATTTGAAAATGATGCGATGAAAGCACATGTTAATGAAATTGAAGAAGATATACCATTTGAATTTGATGTGATCAATGCACCTACCGAAAATGAAGAGCATGCACCGATCTTAACACCTTAGAATAATTTGTAGAAAACCAAAGTTCCTAATAGACATTGATAAAAAAAATATTGTGAAGCCAATGCATGATAAAATTTTTGAAAGAACTTGTAGAAGAATGGTTAGAAGAATTTGGAATAAATATTTTGAAAACTTAAATCAAAGTGGAAGATGCCAATTAGTTGTTGAAATGAATAAAAATCTTAAATTTGGAGAGAGTGAAAATTTTGGGGTTAAGAACATCTAAAAATAATAGTGAAAGAACCATTGTGAGAAATCTTTTTGATGCATACCAAGCCATTGGTTCAAAATCATGCACTAAAGATGCTGATGTTACTCGTCGTGTCCTCACATCAATCATAATGGGAAAGGAAATGAAAAAATATCATTCAATAAGCAAAAGAAGCAAGTTATTAAGGATAAGTAGAACCACATTACACCATGCCTTAGATAGGCGAGAGAAAATTGAGGATCTTAACAATAATTATCTTTAGGAATTCTTGGGTAGACTCCCACGTAATGACAAGGTTGTTGTTGATGCACTAAGAACATTAATTGAGAAATATTGGTATGACAACACAAGGGTTTCACCCAACCAAAGAGATGTTGTTAGAAGGCGAATTGGAATTAAAAATCATGAGCCACATGCAAAACACTATTTAGATATGACTCAAACACAATTTTATGAAAGGTTTCTTCAAAGCTTTCCTTAGATTAAAATTAGTTGAAGATTTTTTGAGAGGACAAAACCATTTTATGTTAAGATTAATCATGCACGTACTACATGTTGTTGTAGGGTCCATGTTGAATTTTCCATGCATTATGATATTTATCGTTATATATGTTTTACTTTACACACTAACGATGTTTTGTAGGTTTGTGGTCTACAAGCACCTCCTAAGTCACCGAGAGAATTTATTTCAAGTGTACTATGTAGATGAGATGACGGGTGCATTTACTATAAGATGATGTGTTTGAGAGGTTTTTGTCCTACATGTGGTGGTTTGCAATAGTTGCATAGATGCCTACATCTGGACAGCACACATGCAATTGGTAAGGAACTAGTTTCTATTGGAAAATACAAGTCAATCACATATGGCGTTAATGATGGAAAAGAATTAAAGAGGTGTGAGTTAGTGAAAAGGGATATATGTGTAGCTGATTTTATGAAGATGTTTCAAGAGAAACTAGTGTATGAGTACATAGGTCACACACATAGAGCTAGGTGGTTAGATGAGAAATTCAAGTTGTGTAAGGACACTTTCCCCCTCAGCACTATTGTCTCTATCGTTGATTTTGATGAGAATTATACACTAAAGCTGCAAAATCAAGTACAACCTATGTATTACCACTCTACACAAGTTACAATTTTTGGACACATAGCATTCATGCATGCACATCATAACACCGAGGAGGATAGAAAGGTTATAAGAGAACATCACATCTATATCAGCGATGATCATACTCATTCCTCAGAGTTTGTGCAAGGATGCTTTACAGTCTTTTATGATATTTTAAGGGAAAGAGATATAAGGTACAACCAACACTTAATATGGTCAGAGAATTGCACTGTACAATTCAAGAATGCAAGGATGTTCTACTAGTTGACTAGGATGCATGTGACAAGTGGTGTAAAACATTTTTGGAATTTCACTGAGGCAGGAAATGGAAAGGGAGAGCATGATGGTGCAGGAACATGTGTGAAAAGAGCTCTTACCAGAGAGGAATTGAAGTGTTAATAGATGTAGAAACAATTGTGCAATGGTGTAACTTTACGATGGGACTAGGTAATGCAGGTAAGTCTATGATTTATAGATATTTTTGGTTAATACGTGAATCTAACATTGAAAACTATCTATATTGTTGTACACTTATAGGATCAAGTGACATGCATTCATTTAGAAGTTCAAATGCAACATCACTAGTTATTTATACTAGACAGATTGCATGCTTTTGCTCTTCGTGTATGCATTTTGTGTGGGATGAATGTAAATAAAAAGAGTGGGTTGACCAATGGTCTTGTAGACCTTTGCAAACCATAGATACGTATCAACTTCCTAGAGCACTATAAATGAACCAGATTGAAGCATCAGTGGATTTTGACCATGTATTAGACCTAGTTGAACCAGGTTAAGGGTTGCAATTTTTTTCTTAGGTAAAATCAATTTTAAGGTCAATTTATTAGTTCTTTATGCCAATTTTGGTATTAACTTATATCCTTCTATTAAATGCAGGTCATATATATGTAATTATTGCAGATGAGAACAACGAAGAAGGGACATATTACTTTTTGTGTCATTGTATTGAGGCCAAAAAGAAATTTACTTCTACAATCATTGATGGAGAGGGTATTGAGTACCCAATAGGATCCGTTGTTGTGACAAGGACATGGCTTAGAAGGTACCATTTTTATGTTGAGTTGTATTGGTACCTCTTAAACTCATTTATTTATCAATCGTTGTATTGATTTTAGCATTAACTTATCCTTCTATAAAATGCAGGGACCCTATCAAAAATTCTAATGCCTGGTTGTTTGAGGACTTTGAGACACATAGACATATTCTTCATTACTCAAACCTTCTCGTTGCAACAAATATTCAATTGATTAAATATCGTGGCAGACCTCTTAACAAGAATTTATGGAAAGTTTGTGAATCTGACCACACGACAATACTTGGGACACTAAGGGTTAGAGCTGATCCAGAAGGTTCACTTGATTGATTTTGGGCCATTTAGAAGAATAATTCTACAATATGGTAGAATAATTTTGAAATTTTTATATATATCTTTTGTGAAACATTGTAACTTCACTTTTTTGGAGGTTCTCTACATGCATATGATTTGTAATGTGCATATGTAGATGCCAAATTTTGTATATAAAAACATCAATGAGTTGTAATGTGCATATTTAGATGCTAAATTTTGTATATAAAAACAACAATGAGTTGTAATGTGCATATTTAGATGCTAAATTTTGTATATATAAATAGTAATGAGCTTGATCATTCATATTAGATGCCAAATTTTATATATAAAAGTGCCCATGGGGTTGATTTGCAAATTTTGAGAGCCCAAATTTGTACCATTTAATTATAAATACATTGGTTTTTTTCTCCAATTAGACAAGTTTAAATACTCATGTACCATTTGAGAGCCCAAATGGGCATAAGACAAGTTTAAATACTCATGTACAAGTTAAAATACATTGTTTTTTTTGCAATTTTGGCCTAAAATTAGTACTTTCAACTGTTGTAACTTTATTTTCATAACATCTTTTGATCTAATTCTTTTTGTAAGTGATAGGGAAATGTTTTAACTTTAATTTGGCACTAGTTTGAGGTTCCTTTAATTCATTTTGTGCATTTTATATTGGCTATCCTAAAATTTTGCATAGTGCATACAAGGTGCCATATGTTGGTCTGGGTGAAATGTCAGAATGAGAGGATATTTTTATGATTTCTGGAGTTTGTGTAGATCATATTAAAGGTGTTTGATCCATTGTTCGAGTTGTGAAGTGCTTTGAGGGTTGTATTTGAGAAAGCCCTCGTTTGTAGTCCCAAGAGGCCTAGAAGGCCAAAATATTCATAATCAATGTAATAAGGCCCTACTAAGGCCATGGTTAATGTTTTCATGTTTTTTTAATGTGGTTTGTTCAATTTGATGTTGATGTAAGGCCATTTGAGCCACAAATGTACTTGATAGGCCTATTAGGCCCTAATGATCAAAGTTGAACAAATAGGTCTATCTAGGTTGAATAGGATTTTGTATAGTGGAAATGGGCTATTTGGACCAGTCTTGACATGTTTGTAAGGATTCATAAGCCATTTAGTCTTGACATGGATCCTACAGCTTCAAACAGATCATATACAAGTGCCCCAGATTGAGAGAAATACCCCAGCAAAGTTCGTCACTTTTTATACACTTAGGGCACCTAAGGGACATTGTTGGTAGGGTATGTCCGCGAGTATTTCGATGAGAGAGGAGCCAAAAATGGACCATGACTTGGGTATACCCACCCAACTAGATGTGTTGGTGGTGGCGGTTCATGCCCATGAAGAATGGACAAAGATTTGGCAACCCAATCTCGGTTGAAGCCAAAAGTTGCGTTGTTGCTCAGTTAAAAGTTGCATAATTGTGCATCTTTCAAATTGTTCATCGTGGAACCAAACCATTTGTTCCATTAGCTCCAGTTGGCCGGGTAAATTCTAGTAACAACCTCATTTCGCTCACGGAGTAGCTCTAACATTCCGAAGCACGCTAGACCAAAGTGTTCCTAAGGTGCACTAAGCCAAATCGGGCAACGATTTTTGGAGGGAAAAATCTCAGAGCTCATGAGGGGTATAGGTGATTTATGAGGTGCAAAAGGACCATCTTACAAAGGCCTACAACAATGTATCTCATTTTTGGGAGATCCCACTTGGTTTTCATTTGGCGACCCGATCTTTGTTGATGCCAAAAGTTGCATTGTTTCTCAATTGAAAGTTGCATAAGTGTGCATCTTTCGAACCGTTCATCATGGTACCAAACCATCTACACCATTAGGTTCATTTGGTCGAGTAAAGACTATTGACGACCTCATTTCACCCATGGAGTAGCTCTAACATTTCAGAGCACGCCGAACCGAAGTGTTCCTAAGGTGCACTAAGCTAAATCGGGCAGCGATTTTGGAGGGCGATATCTTGGAGTTCGTGAGGGGTATTAGCGAGCCATGAGGTGAAAAAGGACCATCTTACCAAGGCCTACAACAATGTATCTCGGTTTTGGGAGATTCCACTTGGTTTTCATTTGGCAACCCGATCTTTGTTGATGCTAAAAGTTGCATTGTTGCTCAGTTGAAAGTTGCATAATCGTGCATCTTTCAAACCATTCATCGTGGCACCAAACCATCTATGCTATTAGATCTGGTTGGCTAGGTAAACACTAGTGATGACCTCATTTTCCCCACATAGTAGCTCTAACATTCTAGAGCACGCCGGACCGAAGTGTTCCTAAGGTGCACTAAGCCAAATTGGGAAGTGATGTTTGGAGGGAGATATCTCAGAGCTCGTGAGGGGTATCGACGATCCGTGAGGTGAAAAAGGACTGTCTTACCAAGGCCTACAAAATGTATCTCAATTTTGGGAGATTCCACTTGGTTTTCATTTGGTAACTCGATCTCGGTTGATGCCAAAAGTTGCATTGTTGCTAAGTTGAAAGTTGCATAATCGTGCATCTTTGAAACCATTCTTCATGGCACCAAACCATCTACTCCATTAGCTCTGGTTGGCCGGGTAAATGCTAGTGACGACCTCATTTTACCCATGGAGTATCTTGAACATTCCAGAGCACGTCGGACCGAAGTGTTGTTAAGGTGCACTAAGCCAAATCGGGCAGAGATTTTTGGAGGGCGATATCTTGGAGCTCGTGAGGGGCATCAATGAGCTGTGAGGTGCAAAAATATTGTCTTACCAAGGCCTACAACAACATATCTCAGTTTTAGGATATTCCACTTGGTTTTCATTTGGTGACCCGATCTCGGTTGATGCCAAAAGTTGCATTGTTGCTTAGTTGAAAGTTGCATAATCGTGCATCTTTCAAACCTTTCATCGTGGCACCAAACCATCTACTCCATTAGCTCTAGTTGGTTGGGTAAATGCTAGTGATGACCTCATTTCACCCATAGAGTATCTTGAATGTTCCAGAGCACGCCGAACCGAAGTGTCCCTAAGGTTCACTAAGCCAAATTGGGCAATGATTTTTGGAGGGCAATATCTCAGAGCATTACTGGTGTCAGTACTTGGGTACGTGGGTATAAACAATATGAGCAACCTAGTTTAAAAGTATACACCTTATGAGTTACATGTAATGAACAAATTGGATCACATTTCAAGACATATACATAATGAACAAGTTTGATCACATTTCAATTGCGAATAACTAAGTTTCAAGAATATCAAGTTTCATATATATCAAAATGGATTGAATATCAACTTTCATATATATCAATGAACAAATTGGATTGAATATTTGCATATAATGAACAAATTGGATCGAATATCAAGTTTTATATATATCAAAATGAACAATAATCATGTACATATCAAAAAATGGCGTAGATGTCAAATCAATAATAGTTACAAAAATGTGGCATGTGCCATGTCCGTCAAAGTCGATATATACATATACGAATGTCGAATATATACAAACATTGGTCCTTCAATGACCACAACTAGAACTATATTTCTCTAACAGTATCTATGACTATTGCGGATCATCAAAATCAAGTTTCTTTGAAGCAGTACGTGGCTCTTTAGGTGGTTGCAAAAGGACAGTTCAAATGTCGAATGTGATATATTTTCTCAATATAACATCAAAATAACTAAATATTGAACTCTAAATTCTTTGAAGTTGAACTGATGATTACCTCATCTCTTTCTTCTGTAATTGGGTGAGGCTGAGGATCCATGGGAAGTCCTTAAGGGGGTTGTAACTGGTAAAACAACATCAATACAGTTAATAACATATATGTCAAAAAACACAAAACAACTAAAAATAAATAGACTAAAAAACAAAAGCATATCAGAGCCTTAGATGGATGTCCTATGGTCGTAGGAGGCAAAGTCACAGATGAATCAGTTATGACCATTTCCTATATCCATGGTAAGTGATCCAAAAGGAGTTAACAAGAGGGTTTCAACTCCGTTGTGCACTTAGTGAAAAGGAGTTGATCTAAGACAGACATACCTCTTCCCTCTGTCGTGTTGGACCCCATCTTTGACGTATAGGACTTCTAATGAAATCGAATGGTAGAGCATCAATAGGAAGTTTGGAAGGGGGCTGCAATAGGTTAAAAACTAGATAAAAAACTAAAAATGAGTGTACTTATTTCTAAATAGATATGTTTAAAATATGTAGAACAAATGCACATTGGAGCCTCAGATAGTTCTCCTATAACCTTAGGAGGCATAGTCAAATCTGATGCAACTATTACCATTTCCTATATGAAAAATGATAACATATGATATAGACATAAAATAATTTAGATATTTCGAACAAGCAAGAATGCAATCCAAAGTGAATATGATGATATTACCTCTTCTCTCTGCTGAACCTCATTGACATCAAGTGCATTCATTAATTTCGTAAACCCCATTTGTTTATGTATATAGAACAAATAAATTAAGTGCATTTATCAATATTTTCATATACATGTTTAATCATAATACATTTCAACAAATGAATTTAAATTGTACTGAATTACCTTCTATCGTTTGGGTGTCCGGGAGGATATCTTTTTTCTGCCTTAGAGTGCTGGAGGATGGCTTTCTCACACAAGATGTCCTTGAGGCAGGTGGGGTAAACTAACATAAAAAAATTAACATAAGGGAAAAGAGCATGCATTTAATATATCACCTATGTCAAAAATATCTAAATCTAAATGGTACTGCAAAGCTATCTAGGTCAAAGTCAATGGCCGAAAGTGTGATATCATCAAGTTGGGACATCTCAACCCTTGATAAGCCCTATAAAACACCAAGTAATGATACATATGTTAACAAAAGATATTTTGAAACCAATGTATTATTATATTTTTAACAAATTTTCAAATCTTTACCTCCAGTGGCGAAACTACTCGTGACTGTGGAATCGATTGAAAAGTATGTGGTGTACTCCCACCACTTGCTGCACCCTATAATGCATTTTATTTATATGTCACTTTAAATTGTTCTAAAAATAAAAATTCATTTCTTTTTATAAGATTTAGTCACTTAATTGATAACATGTCATAAACAGAATTAAACACACCTGTGTTTGATCGCGAGAGAACAACATACTCATCAGGTCGTCGACGAGGGCCATGTCCTCTACAGTGGAAGCGTGGCATCTACTCCTACAACATGTACACAAATGAGATGTCAAACCATCCTCATTCGTGTTAGTGTCTACACCAGAACATACACCCTGGTAGGTGGGGCACATATGTTGAATGGGATAGCCCATGCCAAATGATGCATGAGGTGACGTTGATGAAGGAGGTGTCGCTAATGAAAGAGGTGTTGCAGGTGCTGGTACATCCTCTACCCTAACCAACTGTGTGCCATGTTGAACAATAACATCAGTCAATGATGTAGTTGTCTGAAGAGTCTATAACTCCATAGAATCCTTCAAGGATATAAGGATAGTGACATGAACCATGGGTTTAGTAGTTGTACGCCTCCTATGTTGTGGCTATACCACCCTATGGCCCCTAGGTCTATCCTGCGTAGAGCCTCTCCCTCTACCTTGAAACTCCTGGATGTCAAAGTAATTCGGCTTCTCGCTGAGGATAAACTCACAATACAACTTTCTCAAAAAATATAGAGGCACCTCCCAATTATTACAAGGTGGTTGGTCAAAGACCGTATACCACCTATCCCAAAAAGTTGCTTTTAGGCTAGCATGAACACACCAATGTATAGAAAACCGAGACATATTTTCTTCTAGGTTGTTACTAGTAATAGGATTGATGAAAATAGCACATATGTCACCTTTAAGTATGCCCTTTTTTTTCACTTGATCATATGACAACCCATCCACATAAAATGTTCGACATCTATCCCTCCATGAACCCCATTTTGTAACCTCCCTAGATACCTCATTTGCACTATTGACCATTATTTCTAATGTTGTGGTGAGGGTTGAGTGGTGCTCAAGACTAGAGGACCTCAACCTATTCACCAATATAGAAATTTGGGCACTATTTTGTGTAAGGCGATTGATGAGATCCTCTTGTGTGGCATCTACATGATCTAATGGAGGATGTGGAGGGCTTAGGGGTGGTGGTGGTTGTTGAGGAGCAGAATTTTGAGGATTTTGTGGTTGTGGAGCAACATCTTGAGGGTTTTCTTGTTGCTCATGTGCAATGTTTATAGGGTTTGCTTGTGTTGCTTGTGCACGAGGAGGTCTTTGTTGTCTATTTCATTTTTGGGGATTGCTTGTAGAATCTGACATCAAATTAATAAAAAAACAAACTTAAATCAATTAAAAAAACCTACTTCAATTAAAATGAAAACAAAAATAATCAAAATAATGAAATCTTACCTGTTCAATAGGGTGGCATTGTTGGAAATTGCTCTAAATACTGAAAAAATGCAAAATGATGCAAAACACACGCAAGTTTTGAGATTTTTTTTGCTTCTTTGGGCTGTTCTTCCATGATTTTTTGCATTGAAAATGGCCAAAACCCACGGGTGTGAGGAAATATAATGTTCCTCAAAATGCATACGAGTTTTGAGGAACTTTTTTTTTGGCTACCAAGCCTAGCACATTTTTGAATTTCATAGAACACACACAGGTTATGAAATTTTTTTTTTTTTTTTTTGCATGTGGCCACTTTTCTGTTCACCATCTTGGTGCACTTACTCAGGTAAGATATCTTATTGGCAACTTGGTTGTTACAAGGTCTCGTGACACATCTACAATGCATGTAATGTACAATCAAGAAGTTTTTGAGAAGCTACGAGCTGATTTTAGTAAGTTGAAAATTGTCAATGAAAAATTGCTTACAGAGTATTATAAGGTGGTTCACTCCTCCCTTCTCCATACATTAGTTCTACTTTTGCTACTTTGTCTTTCCAGCCATTAGATGATGGAGAGAAAAGAGAGTGAAAAATGTTGTTTCACTCCTCCCTTCTCCATATGCTAGTTCGAGTGCTACTTCTAGTTCTCTTCCTTCTTCCTCTTCTTAGCCATTTGCATCATGTTTCAAATTTAGTTCAGGAGTTAATGGCCCTCAGGGATGAAGTAGCAAGTTTGAAAGAAGACCTCAAAAGGAGCAAAGAGACTCAAAAAAGGACAATAGATGATGCAGAAAAAAAGTTAGTGATTTACTTGTGGAGTACAATAAGGTGGTTTCATTGTCACACCCTTCTCAATTCGTGTCACCAGTGTCAGAACAATATGTTTTAAGTGAGATGATTACAAAACTGCTAAACCACATGACATCCAACATCATTGGCAGTGCTAAAAAGTTTTGGGAGTGTTATTAAACATTGTGAGATGCAATCAAAGTCCATTAAGAGGCATGAGTGAGATTGCTATGCTTACAAAAAAGTTGGTCTCGTCAAGTTAAATTTCTAAAAGTCTTGCTTAATCACATTTCGGTGAACTCACAATAATGGTTCCCACTTTTTTGCCACTTTTGACAATGAGATGAACATTTTAAAAATAATCTTCAACTTCCGACAACTATAACTTTTAAAATATTAAGAATTTGAAGATGATGTAAATTAGTGATTTGTAGAATTTTTTCTGTAGATTCTAAATATATATTTTCCAATTTTTTTTGATTTTTTTAAAAAAAATTCCATCTTCTTCAAAAAGTAGTTTTTTACAGCAAACTATATTTTTTAAGAGTGATGTGCCTCTCGAAATGCATAATTTTTTTTTCTATAAATGATTAAAAACTCAATTCCTTCGAATCTTGGTTTGTAACATCAATATCCAGGTCTTGTTATTGGTTTGATTGTGATGTGTTTAATATTTTTCATTTTATTAAGTTTTGAAGTCTGACTAGTTATAATTCAGAAATAGGTTTCAGTTTGAACACATAACTTGTTCTATATATATCAAAATTCAATTTTATTTTATTTGTTAGAAACAAGACATCAATACCTGGGGCATAGATATTTTTCAGATTTTTTAAAAATTAGTTTCTTTTTTTTTCCCAATGCGTTGAACAGAGAAGTTCATGTTCAGTGAAAAACCAATATTCCATAAAATTAAAAAAACAAGAAATTATAAATTCACAATGTAATAAAATTATACTAGTTGGAAAGCTTGCTTCGAGCACTACCATATTATATTTTTGGGTTATCAAGATTTTTTCATTTGTGCCTTGAACCAGAGGTCCGAAGGCAAAAATTTCTCAAAACTCTAAAAAATTTGGAGAGAGATCTCTAAAAAGGGGGTTTGAATGAACAGTGGTTCAAGCGAAGGGAGGTCCCCTTCGCTCGACCCCCCTGGGAAAATTATTGATGCGTACTTTCATGTAATGGTCTCGTTCGAACGAACCCGACCTTTTGTAATTGTCGGTGTTCGTTCAAACCCTGGCCAAGCCAAAAAAATATTTTTTTAATTTTTGTACAGCCATATAAATATACATAATTTTTTTCATTTTTTTACACACAAATGATTAAAACAATTCGCATTTTTCGATGAAAGAAGACATTTTAAAGTTATTTTGAGGGCAATAATCTGAAGATATTTGAAGGTTATTTTAAAAGCATGGGGAACAAGAAGAGAAGGCAAATTAAGACTTCAAGGAATTATTGTCCCGAAACGGAACAAAGATATAGAGAACAAAGAAGGCAAAGATATCATGATGCAAGTATGTATATATTTTTTTATTTCTATTTAATTTTATATGTATTATGTACCAAAAATTATGTTTATTTGTTAGTATTAGTTAAATATTTTTTATCTAATATTTTTATGAAAATTATTTTAAATAATATTAATTTAATTAATTTAATTTATATAATAACTATATCTTAATTAATTCTAAAAGATGTTATTTTTATTAAATTAATTGAAAATAGTAGGATTAAAAATAATCTCGTTTTAATTAAAAATAATTATGTTTTAATTTGAAATAATATGTGTATTTGCAAATTTCAAATTCCATTAACTTGCTTATTGTGTAATTGACATTTTCTCTCCCCCCTTAAGTCCATTTATAATATATCATGGTTTTAATTTTAAATTTAGATCTTTAAGACCCCTCTCTTTATTTATTATTTATTATTTATAATTTAATTTAGATAGTCCATAAATATATAATTTAATTTTGATTTTGAAACCATGTCTCTTTATAGTTTAGCAAACACTTCAATTAGTGCTCTAAAATTAACAAACTTGTCTTTTGTGTCTTTAGCAATAGGCTCTTTTTGTTTTATCCTTAGAAAGGGCCTACCTCCCAAGTAGCCCTTAAGGCTCGGTGAGAGGGAATGAACCAAAGTGGTAACAAGCTAAAGCCAAGCTCTTCCAAGCCACTATAAATAAATGTGTTTGTGACAAAAGTTGCAAGCAATGAGTGTTACATACTGCTATAACGACGTTATGACTCTCCATAAACCCTATAGAGTACAACCTCTATAGGCTGGGAGGCCTTCCATTTAATGGAGTGTAACATGCTACTAATTATAGCCACCCAAACGGTTGCCCTTACTAGACACCTTTTGTGTTAGAAGCCAAAAACCTTCTAGTTGTTGGCGCAGGAGGTCAGGCCTCTGAAGCGACGTAAGGAAACTTAGGTGCGGAAACAACTTCCTACACTAATCTCTAGAGGAAAGTATTGTGCAAATTCTTTTAAATTCTTACAATTTCAGATTCGTTAACTACTTTAACAAAGATATTGCAACCATATACCATGCATATAGAAAATAGAGAATGACACAATGATTTACCCCAGGGAAAACCTTTCGGTAAAAAACCCCAGCACTCCAAAACCTGCACAATGTATTATCTTCAACACAACAGTTACAACACACTTGCAATGCAAGTTCTTTCAAGAGACAATTGACACTTAAAGACAAAATCCAGTAGCACGATATCATACCAACAATACACTCTTTTCGTATCACAGTCTATAACCCTAAAAAATGCTTATGCGCTTTCCTTTTTAGGGCAACTTCCAAAGATAGCCGTATTAGGGTTTTACCATTCTCTAAGAAAATAGGAACCCTAAAATTTTTTTCAGGGCGATGCCCCGAACCCCACGATCAAAGAAGAGTGTACAATACTCAACTTTATTAGTTGCCATATGTCTTGCATGTCTTCACCCGTCATTGAAATCTCCTAGAAATGGCTCTTATGTGTCATAGGAATCCGTCATAACCATTTCAGCCATGATCTCCTTACACACAATTCAAGATGCTGACACATCAAGTGGAGTGACACATCAACATGCCAACTAGACATGTACACTCACACTTAATTACATTATTTGCAAGAAATACATTTTACAAAACAAATAATAAGAATAGGAATTATCCAAGGTTGAGACACCTTATTCCTAACATTTAGCAATAGGTTCTTTTTGTTTTATCCTTAGAAAGGGGCCTACCTCCCGAGTATCCCTTAAGGCTCGGTGAGAGGGAACGACCCAAAGTGGTAACAAGCTAAAGCCAAGCTCTTCCAAGCCACTATAAATAAATGTGTTTGTGACAAAAGTTGCAAGCAACGAGTGTTAGATGCTGCTATAATGACATTATGACTCCCCATAAACCCTATAGAGTACAACCTCTATAGGCTGGGAGGCCTTCCATTTAATGGAGTGTAACATGTTGCTGATTATAGCCACCTAAATGGTTGCCCTTACTAGACACCTTTTGTGTTAGAAGCCAAAAACCTTCTAGTTGTTGGCGCAGGAGGTCAAACCTCTGAAGCGGGTCACATTATTACGGTTCTTAGTAGAGATACAAAGTTTTCCATAGGGAGTTTTCATGGGGATTGGTGCTTGGCTGCCCCAGAGAAGTGAGTATCGTGGAGGGGAGCCAGTGGGGTCAAGCACCTAAGTATCCACTCTGAATTGTGTAGCTCGGGGTCACCCCTGAAGTGAGATTCAACAACTACTGTCTCGTCCAACCCTAGGATTTGTGCTTGCATGATCAAAATAATCAAACACTTTCAAACAAACAAACATTGTGTCTTCTTTGTTTTCGAGTGTATGCAAAGATATTTCACATTATACATGAGTCCCCTTAAAACCTATATTATGTGATACTAGGACCTATTATGTGATATTAAGACCTATTTTATGTGATAATACCTATCTTAAATATGACATAATAGATCTTATTGTGACTTAATAACATGACCACATATGCAGACTGGTTAACTCTAACTCCCAAATGATTTGGCACGAGGAGGATCTCAATTTAAACATTAAAGAGTTCCTTAGAAAGGACCATTATATAAGGAGAGAAGGACAATTTAATCATGACAAGTAAAACGTATCATTTACGCCTTGTTGGAAAGGCCATCATTACTTTGCATTGAAGTAGATCTTCAACAACCTTTAGTAGAATGATGCACGCTTTGTGGGTTACTCAGCTCAAAAACTTGAGCAACATCGGGAAAGAAGGTTTTAATTTGTAGAGAAACAGAGCAGATAGCCTGTTTACGAAGATGGGAGGACGCCTAAGGGGGGAAGAACCAGATAATAAGTTGACTTGGAAAGCGATGCCAAAAGTCTAGGTGAAATTGGAGAAGGGCTCCCTCACTAGTTTCATGGAGAAGCTCATGGACTATGAAAAAGGTAGGGTTAACCTAGTTGTTTCTAAGATTTCTGAAAACTGGTCTAATGGCTCTTTTAAAATTTATGGAGTTAAGTTCAAGCTAGACATTGGGCTCATATCCACTGTGATCGGAATGCCCCGCACTGGGCTTAATTTCTTTTGAGACCTTAAAGTCTCCAACAACGCGGTCAATCTGTTCCTGCAGAAAGAGAAAGAGAGGGTTAAAATTGGCAAAGCCACTGTGGGCTACTATGAAGCTGCAAACATCAAGAAGCTGTGGGGCTGGGTCCTGAATGCAATTATGAAATACATCACGGTTGAAGGCCATTTCTCCAGGGCCCACACCTAGCACTTCGTGCTCTTAAACCATTTCAGACATGACAAGAAAGTATCCTTGCCCTACTACCTATTTCGGTCCCTTTCCAGGTCCCTCAATAAACACAGGAACAACCCTTACAACCCAATTCTCTACTATGGGCTTCTGCTGCTCATCTATGAGCATTGCAAAACCCTCGCACTGCTGGAAAATAAGAGGATTTCTGCCTCTTCGGGCAAGAGAAAGATGGAAGAGGGAGAAACCAGCAAGGAGAAGGCGTCCTGTAGCAAAAAAAGGAAAAATGTTCTTGGGCTAGAAACAGAGGAAATGGTTAAGGAAAGTAGCGAAATGGAGACAAACGACTCCAACAGTGAAGACAGCTGGAAAGACGAGGAGTTGGGTAATGAGGAAGAAAGTGGGGATAATGAGCTTGATCATGAAAGCCCTATCCTCGGTGAATGCCCTGGTAAGGACAATAGCCATCTGATGGAAGAAGTGGATCTCAAGGATAACAAGGAAACCGAAGTGAATTCTGAGAAGGAAACGAACAAAGATTCTGAGAAGGACCTGACTAAGGACAGGGATAGTGAGGATAAGGAATGTGCCGGTAAAGGGCTTATCCTAGATAACCTCAAGAAACTCTCTGAGGTGAGAATGGATTACGATAGATGGACCTACGAGAGCCTAAAAAACCTAGAAAAAGGGAATAAACTCGGATGAGAAGAGGGAGGATGAAAACAAAGAGCAGATTAAATGGAAGCAGAAAATGGAGAATAAGGTAAAATTGCTGGAAGAGGGAAAAGAAGCGATGAAAAATCTGATGGGCGTTATCCCACGTATCCTCTCTGCCGTTACTAAAAACCTGGAGGACATCGCCAAGGTTTTTGATCATATCTACACTCCGAATCCGATTGTGGATCTTAACTTGGATGATGAGACCATCCAGACTGGAAGTGGTGATGCTACTCAGGTGGGCGGTACTGCAAAGAGAACCAAGGCCAACGTCAAGAAAGTTGTGGCTGCTTCCACTAAGGATCCCCCTAACCTTAAAGACAACATCAAGGAGCTGCATGAAATTAGCAACACCCTGGCAAAAGCCCTAGAAAAAATCTGATTTCTGGAAGGCCTGCTGGCTTAATGGGGCTTTTTTGGGTTTTCTCTGGTTATCCATTAGTTTTTTGTGGTTCTGATCTTTTCTGTTTCTCGTCGCTTTTGTTTGTTTTGCTGTTTTAGTTATGTTTGTAAAGGGTTTTGGGGCCCCTTCAAAATGTTCTTTTTCCTTAATAAAAAACATGACCACGTATGCAAAAACATTTCACATTATATACTTGAATCTAGGCTTTAAGATCTATATTTATGAGATATTAGGGCCTATTATGTACATGTGCTAAATTAATGTCCTATTATCAAATAATTTAGGTCCTAATATCACATACATAATAGGTCCTAGTATTTGCATAATATAGGTCTTAAGGGGAGTCAAGTATAATTTGAAATGTTTTTGCATACGTGTTCATGTATTACATCATAATTAATAAGACCTATTATGTCATAATAGGTTCTAACTTATATCATATTTAAGACCTACTTAATTGCATGTGATAGGTCCTTTAATATCACATAATATATCTATCTTAAGGGGAGTCAAGTATATTAATGTGAAATGTTTTTGCATACGTGGTCATATTAAGCAATAATAAGGCCTATTATGTGATATTAGGACTTATTATGTGATTATAGGTCTTAAATATGACATAAATTTAGAACCTATTATATCATAATAGGTTCTATTTATATGACTGGACATATGCAAAAACATTTCACATTATACTCAAGAGTCCCCTTAAGACCTATATTATGTAAATATTAGGACCTATTAGATGTAATATTAGGAGGTCTATTATGCAATAATAGGTCTTAAATATGACATAATAGTCCACCTGTTATGACATAATATTTAGGTCTTATTAAATGACTTGAAAATTTGTTTTCAAATTAAACTTGGAATTTCATTGCATTAAAAATTATTTTGTCATCTTAAATTATGTGTAGAATGGGCTCGAGAAGAAGGGAGTTCTCAAGCGAGAGTCGAGGCAAACGAATCTGTTGAATAACATAATATAGTTGATGAACATAGGGAGGAGCTTGCCCAAGTTGAACCAATGGAGGTTGAAGGAGAGGGGTCAGGCTCCTTACCTCCTACCACTGGTATGGATGAGCATATTGTGGATCTAGCTAAACAGGTGAAGAGAAATATTTCTTATAAAAATTTAGATCATTTACTTGAAATGGATGTGGATGGGTTGAAACGTCTCAACGAAGAACCTAGACATACTAAAAGGAGGTCAATGAATAAAAGTGAAAAAGAAATAATGTCTCATTTCAACAATCTTGATACTACGCTAGAGAAAGCTCAATTGTTATCAATTGTACTTACTCGTAAAGACTTAATAGATCCACTGAAATTGTTGGGTATAGATACAACAAGTCAAAAGAGGAAAACTTCTCAGCTGCAAAAATCTATTATTGATAATGTTAATAAAGGTTTGGTGAACATTGGTAAAAAATATTGAACAGTAGATAAGACCATTTCAAGAAGAGTGATGTTGATATCTTTAGTAAATGAAAGATTGCCTCAAAAAAGACAAATCTCTTCACTGTCATCTGAGTTTGGTTTTAGTAGAAGGACAATATCAAAATATGTGAAAAGGAGAAAGATTTTGGATGATACTACCTTAGAAGGGAATTGGGCAATTATGTGTAGAGCTCCTCGTTCTAATAGAATTGAAGATGTTTTTAGGAACTTCGTGACAAGGTTTTGTAATGATAATACTCATCCTTCATCAAATAGTAGAGATGTTATCAAGAAAAGGATTGGCCCTAATTGTTATAAGATGTTTTTAGGAACTTCGTGACAAGGTTTTGTAATGATAATACTCATCCTTCATCAAATAGTAGAGATGTTATCAAGAAAAGGATTGGCCCTAATTGTTATGATCTCCATGTAAAACATTGGTTAGACACAACAAAACATGAATTGTATGTGATGTTTACTAAAAAAAACCCTCATATAAAGATTGGACAAACCATGTTTGAATGGTTAAGGCCATATTATGTGAAGGTAAACAAAGTCTTCGAAACTTGTTGTCGTTATCACATCGAATTTGATTTGTACTATCAGGTGTTTCAAAAGGTTAGAGAAGATAGTGATGGTTAAGGAAAAAGCTCCTCCTAAATGAACAAGTCAATTCATAGCATCCATCTTATGTGATAAATTAGATTATAATGCAACCGGTCAAATAAATTGCATAAAAGGAATTTGTCGAGCATGTAGGGAGTTGGCTAAATTGCCTTTGAGAGACGAAGATACTGACATGAGGAAGATGGTAAATTGCAAGAGTTACAAGTACAACAAATTTGAAACAAAATTTGGAAAGGAATCTACAAGGTTAGATTATGTAGAAGAGGAAATACCTATTGGAACATTTATGGAAATTTTCGTAAGTTGATAAAACCATACATATGCCATGGTTTTTTTTCCAAGTGGCAAGCAAAACAATTTAAAACATTAAGAGACACTTTCCCACTTGGAACTGTTCTATCTATAGTGGACTTTGTTAGACACAATGCACCACTGAGAGGGGGGTGAATTAGTGGTTCTCAAACTTTTTCACTTTGGTTATCCTAGGTGTGTATACCGGTTATGAGATCTAACACAATGAATTCTTATCGGTTAATGGGGAGACCAACACAAATACAATCACACACAAAAGGCATCTCATAACACCAATATGTACGAGAAAAATCCAAGATGGGAAAAACCTCGGTGACCAATGCTGCTGGAGTCTACTGCTCCAATCCAACCTCACAATGAAAAACAATTACAATGTTTAGGGCACCAACCTAAGGAGCACCAACCCCTGATTTTACGGCACCAACCCCTGATTTTAGGGAACCAACCCAAGGAGCACCAACCTGTACACTGAGCTACAACTCAGTGTTCACAATGAATAACATCAATTACAGAAGTAGTTGTCTTGTTAGAAGTGAATCTTGTAACCATATCATATACCTTACTCTGTCGGTGAGCTACTTTCTCTGCTACACCGACTCACTCCTCTGCTGCTCTCAACTACACCCTTGCTATCGGTAAATAGTACACCTCACCTCTCCTTCTTCTCTGCTGGATTTCCTCCTTACTCTCTAATCTTTTCAGGTACAACACTTTGGCGGTTTTCTGTCTGCCTTCTCTGTAGGTTCCTTCACTTTTGCTCTGCCGGTATGGACATTACTAATTATGCTCTACTACCGGTTGAACACTTCAACTTGATTCTTCATCGCTCTCACTCTCTTCTTAGATACACATTGAGCACTTGGCTGATTTTATCTCATATGCAGAAGTAATACTCAATTACTCTGCAACAACACACTCTTCTTCCATTCAACAACACTTAACTATGTCTTTGGCCTGCATATTTATAGACTAGTTTTCCCACCAAAATCCAATTCAAATCTAGGTTGTTAAGGTTTCCTCATCACCCTTGAGGTAAACCAAATCTAATTAGATCATGTCCGATCTGATCTTCCAGACTGCCAACTGTACAACTCTACCATTAACACACCTTCTTGATCATGCCTTCCATCTCTGGTGATCTGCGTTTTACCCTATTGGTTGATCTCTTGGTCAAACACCAAGATCTATCTTGCTATTTCCTTCATCTACCTCGATCTCTTCAAACACTCTTAGCTAGACCTAGGTTTCCCTCCAGACCTCGAGCCACAAACCTCTGCAACATGTCCCGTGATTTGTGGGATCTACCATTAATGTCGACCAACCCTGCAAACTACCCCATCAGTGTACATTCCTTCTTCATCTGAATGCAGATTTGCCACCTTGACTCCATGTGGCATCCATGTTGACTAACTGCCAGGTTGACTCTTCATGTTGGTCCAGATAGGATCACCGACCAAACACTTCTACCGATTCCTCTTCTCTATCAGTTTTCTAACCTGTCAGTATCTCACATTCTACTGGTTCTGCACTTTGCTGAACTGTTGATGGAACACCAAAACTGGTCTCTAGATGTGTCTATCCAAAGCATGCTCATTCCCACAAGGTGGGAAGACATTTGCATTTGCACCTTGTCCATATTATTGGTGAACATTCATACTTGTAAAACCTCTTGGTGGCACCATGTCATCAATCTTCAACAAACTCCATCTTCAATCCAACCTTTCTACTCTAATCAGCTCAGACCATATCTCAGCCAATTTGTCAAGTTGATAAACCCATCACTCTTCTTCTATATTGACATCTCAACATGCCTTCTCAATCGGTCCAGTGCATATCCCTGATTTCATGCACTCGAAGCACACCTCTTCTTCCTTATCTCACAAAACTATGATGCACACAATGCATGATAGGAGATAAGTTCCACTTACCAGTGGAGTGACACTTTGTCATCTGCTTCCTAAAATGTACTCATGTGGCTTCCCTATTTGTGTAGCATATCTTCAAATAGGCACATGTGATCTGGTGTTGGCACTTTCACTATTTGTCATCTCTTCCCATAGTGACTGCATCTTCATCCGGTGGGAGTCCCGCTGCTCTGCAACTTCACAACATACCTATGATATGTTCATTTTTCTCTTCTATTGTTGATGTAATTTAGGTAATATTCTACCTCTTCATCACAAACAACATCCAAGCATCTTTCCCATTATCAACACTTCACTTATCAATTGACATATTCTCCTTTACGAGGATACACTGTACTGGTACCGATCACCTTACCATTCCATCCACACAAGTCAAGTAGCAACTTGTGTACCAGTAGCACTAGTGGTCATCCATCTAAATGACATTCTCTTCCTTACCTTACCAATGTCTTGCAACACAAAGTGATATCAAGGATATGTCAACCTGTAATCCTCCATGATAGTGTTGCACATATATCTCTTCTACCAGTAGACATCCCATGCCGGTTGACATCAATGACAGCACAATGCCAAAAATCTCCCCCTTTGGCATTGATGTTAACACATGTCGTATCCGACATACTACATAGTCTTTCTCTCCCTTGCTGTGATCCATGGATTCACACACATGTAGTATGCGGTATACTACATAATCCTTCTCCCCCTTTGACAAAAATGGCAAAGGGTACTGTTAGGCTATCATTTCTCCTTGTATTTACCAGTCATTGACAAAATTCTTTCTCCCGCTTTATCTTCATTGGATCCACTTGTTATCTTGTCACCACTTGTTACATCTTCTCAAGTCACAACACTTGAGATGGATAACTTAACCATCAACTGACACCAATTGAGAATGCAAGTTTGATACTATTTGATAGAGCACTCAATTTGCAGAAGGACTGATACCAATTGTTGATGTGTCAGTGAATACTACACAACCTCCAGTCACCCTACAACACCTCCTGTTTGATCCCAAAAATCTTTCAGAATCAAATGTGATTGTAATATGAATATAACCAACCACATGACAGGTAGATACCCCTTGCAATGTAATTCTCCTGGGTATTCCTACTGTGACTTTTCATCATCTGTAGTTTTGGGCAATCAGTATCCTTTTTAGTTCAAGCAAGCCGGCTCTACATCATGAGCGCTTGAACTCCCCCTGAGTCACACATCTTAGGTTCTCATCACCGGTCAGGTCCAATACCGGGACTCCAATCTTCACCATATACCGGTTGAGCTATGCATATATGATCATCTGATGATCCTTTAGTTCCATTCTATCCACCATAGCTTATGACATGATCCTGAATTTACACAATGCCATACAATGACATCATCATGCCATAAAATAAATCAGTTAGTCCAAAGATATGCAAGCCTGCATAATCAATAGGGCCAACTCATGTCGTTTAGGTCTTCATCAACACCAACTAAGGCATAACTTCACTCCATGCTACCGGGGCTATTGCAATGATCTCTAACTTCATTGTCTTACATTACTTGCAAGTACCTGTTAGCAGTCATACCGGTAACAATCTACACCTACCATTTTCTTGTACTGATCTATTATCACTACTGGAGAACCTTCCTGTGACTCTTGACATCTTGTGTCACCATGTATTTGATTCCAATTGTTATCTTGTCATGCACAGACACAACAGTAGTGATCCAACATTCATATGTAGGTGTGTAGACAAGGAAGCCTCTACACACACTTATCTTTTCCATTACATTCTTCATACCAACAACAACATGTTCTTCCATGTTGCCTTCATCATTGAGGGGGGTGAATGATAAATTAAATCTACTACTCCCCCTAAAATCCTGCATCTCCTTTAGGCCTTAGGAGATATCACTTGTGCAATGAGTGCACAGTGCCGGTCCATGGTCTTCTTCCTCCATACCTACTTGGTCTTGCTTTTCTTCCCCTTTTTCAGACTTGGGAGTAGGTATTTCCTTCTTCTGCAGATGGGCCCTTCCATTTCCTGATTCACCATCACAACCAGAAGTAGTGCTATAGTAGCACACACCATCCATCCCATATTCATGTTTGGGGAATCTCTTGACATACTGGTTTGACCATCTTCTTCTGGTCATGTTGTTGTATCTAGCAGCTGAAACCAGTGGACCTCTTGCTCCTGCAGGGAGATTTCTCCTTTGGTTCCATGCAGGTTTCTACCTTCCATATGTTCTATTTTTACCTTTTTGTAGAGCATAGTTGTTGTACCAACCTCCATGTGACTGCAGGTTCCTTTTCCTGCACTCAAACTCTCTGTGACTAGATCCATTGCACTTATGAAAAATAATCTTTGCATAACTAGGAGAGGGGACATGCATGTATCTACTCTTGGATACATGTTTCTTCTTTGCATGATGTGTATGAGATCATAGATCATTCCTTCTAGATCTCTTTATACATTCTTCTGCCCTATGGCCATAGCCATTACATGCAAAGCAATAACTGATAAATGATGGCATATGACTTACAAATTTATTTTTCCATGCATGAGGAGATGTTATTGGTATAGCATCTCCATTTCTTCTTCTTTGAGAATGGATCCTTGGTTTTCCATTATGTGCAACTCTTCCATCTGATCTCTTCTTCTCCCACACTTGCTTCACCCTGTGGCTGGTAGCATTTCTTTGTCCTTTGCCGGTAGAGGCTCTTCTTTGTTGCTTCCTCATCTATCTGCTTCCAGTGAAGCTTTCTTCTCCCATCTTCCCCTTACCTTTGGGATTTACGTGATTCTTTCTTTTTGCAGCATCGATCTTTACTCTTATCTGCAAGTCCTCATCAGTTGTGGTCAGGTCAACCTTCTTTCGAGGAGAATTTCTAATTGGGAGGGTCTGGCCTTTATTTTCTCCATTTGAGGAGATAAACAAAATATCATTGTAGGGGGCATTCTTGCTGGTGGAGCATTCACTGACACCACTTCCTGGTCCTTCTGTATCCTTGGCATGCTTTTGCTTCTTCAACATTTTGTCCAAGGCATCACTGCTGCCATCAACCTTGATTCTCACCTTGAGCTCATCTTTACATTTTTCAAGGTCATTTTGGAGGACCTTCATTTCTTCGAGAAGCTTATGATGTTCTTTGTCTTTTATTTGTAGACTAGAGGCTAGATCACTACATCGACACTCCTTGGTGTCTTCCTCTTGAGTCCTCAATTCTGTGAAACATTTCTTAGTTTCTTCAAGGCATTTTGTCAACCAATTTTGCTCTACTATAGCAACATTGTTGAATAGCTTGTATTCCCTTCTAACTTTGTTGATTTCTTCAAGTGCATTTACAAGCTATCCTTCAAGATCAACTTTTGCTTCATCCTCTTCTTCCCCTTCCTCATCACTACCAAACACATCTTGCCGGTGGGAACTATTTTCCCTAGCACTTTCAGATGTGTGCTCCTCTTTTTCAGATTCTTGAGCCATGAAGAGGTGGGTTCCTTCTTCATCACTATTGCCACTGCTAGCAGATCTATCTGCACCATCCTTATAAATATGAGATGTATTTCTCATTTTTCCATCACATGTTGGTTCTGCAGTGGTGGGCTCATTTCCATAGAGCTTCTTCAATCTTTTGCATAAGCTCTTTGTTATTTTACATCTATCCACCTATGAGGAGACATCACTGGTGAGTCTACTGAAAATAGCCTTCATGACTTCTTCATTTCACTGGTTTCTTCTTTCTTCTACAAATCTGGTAGGAATAATGACATTTATAGGGAGACCATCAACAATTGACATCCATACATCAAACCCTAAAGAGGATAGGAAGACTTCCATTTTGCTATTCCAAATAGAAAAGTTTGAACCATCAAATATAGGAGAAGGGATTGAAACTAGACAAACCATTGTGTCCTTAGGCCAAAATCTACCAAATCTGGAGAATGCTCTTCTAACTAGGAACCTAGGCTCTGATACCAATTGATAGACACAATGCACCACTCAGAGGGGGTGAATCAGTGGTTCTCAAACTTTTTCCCTTTGGCTATCCTAGGTGTGTATACCAGTTATGAGATCTATGTTGGCATTATTGATGTTTATGTTGTGATTGTCATTGATGGACACACACTTGCATTGAGATCCCCTTTATATGTATGAGCTAGAGCTCAAGCGGTATTTGTTCCAATTGGTATGTTGTATTCTAGTCTTTAGATTATTGGTGATTTTGCAGAATGTGTTTCCTGGTTTGAAGCAGCATGTCGACCCCAAGTGGTTTGTAGATCTCAAGTGGTATGAGGGAGCAAAGTGGCACAACACATTCTTACCAGTCTTCATTTTTGTCAAACCGACAACCCGTATGTTGTATGAACCAGTAATACTCTGTGATGAGTTACCAACTGACATTTTGTGATGAGTTACCAATCCACTGATTGTTTGATGGTGCCGACACACTGGCAGTGCTTCTTGTGTCGTATTACTGAGTATGTCTAGATTCATTTAACCTAGGAAATTGAAATTTAATCCTCTTGGATCGACATGAAATCAAATTCCTTTAAAAGGACATCATGTCTAGGGTTTTAGGTTGTTGCTGAAAGGGTTTATGTTGTGCTAGGGTTTAAGGTGGTAGATGAGTTGTTGTAAGAGCGATCTTATCTGAGAAGATCAAGTTGTAACTGTGAGAGAGATAGAGAAGACTTAATTAATGCTAGAATACATTAACTGTGAGCAATACTGGATCTAACCAAGCAGTCTATGCTATTAAATAGATCAAACAACTTGTTAATTACTCACATCTTTGACAAGTCTGTAGCCCTTAACCGGGTAGGCCCAAAAGCCTTTTGTAAAATCCTCTAATAAGGTGGTTCACCTTGTACGATTTGAGAAATACAAATCCACAGAACCCAAAAGAAACCTGCATGCAAGAAACCTATCACAGAGAAAGAGAGAGAACGAATAAAAGGGTTTTGGCTCTGACAAAGAGAAAAGATGTATTATCAGAGAAAAAATGAATCAAGAATATGAATAATACAAGAGATCAATCCTTATAAAGGAGATCAACACCAAAAGGAAAACCTAACCCTAAGGTGTGAGCATTTAATAATTAAATATTAATTATTAAATGACTAATGTATGCATAAAGAGAAATCTTAAGAGGAGAGCAAAGTTAATTAATTACTTTAGTCTAACACCCCCCCTTAAGATGAGCTACAATGCAGCTACAAACAATGCAGAAGAAAGAAAAGGAACTACAATGCAAAAGAGGGTCCCGGCAACAAGGTCTGATCAGGTACCCGAATACAAGAAAATCTCTATAAAGCGGAGTAAAGGAGAAAACCCAGTGGGAAAAAACTCCTCTCCAAAAAGAGATAAAGAATCATGCTGAAAAGAAAACATGAAGGAAGGAAGGCCTCACTGAGACCCCCCAAGGACAACTTCCTTCACCCCAAGCATTGAGCGCAACTGAAGATAGCGCGGAGATGCCAAAGGTTTAGTGAAGATGTCTGCAACCTGCTCCTCTGTAGGAATATACTCTTAAGATGAGAGAACCATCCTGAATCAACTGTCTAATGAAGTGCATGTGGATTTCAATATGCTTTGTCCGCTGATGCTCCACTGGGTTGCGAGAAATGTGAATGGCACTCTGGTTGTCACACCAAAGAATAGTGGGACAATCTGGAGGAAACCCAAACTCTGTCATCGACTGTCGAAGCCATAAAACCTCCTGACTGGCTAACACTGCTGCTCGGTACTCAGCCTCTGTAGATGATAATGCAATAGCAGATTGCTTCTTGCAAGACTATGTAATAGGACCAGAACCAAGGCAAAAGATGAAGCCAGAAGTAGACTTCCGATCATTGACATCACCAGCCCAATCAGAGTTAGTGAAGCCAATGATGTGAGGGGATCCTGAAGAGTAGTGAATGCCATAATGTGTGGTGCCCCGAATATATCTCAAAATACGTTTGGCTACTTGCCAATGGCTCTCATGAGGATCATGGGAGAACCGAGAGACAAGGCCAACCGCAAAGGAAAGATCAGGATGAGAATGGGTCAGGTACAACAGACTGCCAACCAACTGCCTGTATAAAGTGGGGTCTACTGAAGGAGTAGAGCAAGTGGAAGACAAAACAACACCTGATTGAAATGGAGTGGGGGCAGACTTGCAATCAAGCATGCCAAATCGCTGAAGCATATCAAGAGCATACTTCTCTTGAAAAATGGAAATCCCATCCGAAGACTGAATAACCTGTAGACCCAGAAAGAAGTGCAAGAGACCAAGATCTGTCATCTCAAACTGCTCCATCAAAGCTCTCTGAACACTCTGAATCATGGAGGATGAGCTACCTGTAATGATGAGATCATATACATATAGCACTAGAATCAAAAGATCACCCTCCTGACGCTGAATATAGACTATGTGATCGGAATGACAGCGTGTGAAGTGCGAGGAAAGCAAGAAGGAGTCCATCTTCTCATACCAAGCCCTGGGGGCTTGTTTGAGACCATACAATGAACGTCTAAGTCTGCAAACCAAAGAAGTGTCCTGCACAAAACCCTGAGGCTGCTCCATATAGATCTCCTCATGTAGGTCTCCATGCAAGAAGGCACTCTTCACATCCATCTGAAACACTCTCCATCCCTGTGAAGCTGCAAGTGAAAGTACCAGGCATATAGAATTCATCTTGGCGACAGGAGAAAAGGTCTCAGAGTAGTCAATACCCTCTACCTGAGAAAACCCCTTTGCAACAAGACGGGCCTTATACTTATCAACAGAACCATCTGCAGCATACTTGGTACGATACACCCACTTGCACCAAACCAACTTTCTTCCCTTAGGAAGATGACAAAGATCCCAAGTATGATTCTTCATCAAAGAAGAATACTCCTCATCCATGGCCCTATCCCACTCTGGGTGTCCTGTCGCCTCTGAAAACTTTTGAGGATCATCTGAAAGGGTATGACTCAAAAGACTAGAACCAGATATCTGAGCACGAGTGCGATGAGTATCTGAAGGATCACCTGCCAAAGAACTAGCTGCATCAACAGTATCACGGGCCCACTTCGGCAAAGACGGAGCAACTGGTGGTGGTGGAGATGTTGGATCATGATCTACATCATCCTCAAGAGATAAGTAATCCTCAAGAGATGAAGAGGAAGGAGTAGGCAATGAGGGAGAAGCTGGTGATGGAGAATCCATCTGAGGATAGCACTCATCAAACTGGATATCCCGTCGAAACAAGACCTCTCTGGAATCAGGATCAAACAACCTGTATGCCTTAACATCCTCATAGTAGCCAACAAATATGAGTGGTCGGCTCTTCCTCTCCATGGCTATCCGCTGAGCATCAAGAATAAATGCCCAAGCCTCACTACCAAAAACTCAGAATGTAGAAACATCAGGCTTGACATGGGTCCAAGCCTCCTCAGGAGTCATATGTCGTAATGCCTTATGGGGCATCCGATTCTGAATATAATTGGCACAATTGACTGCCTCAGCCCAAAATGAAGAACTCATAGCTCGAGACTGTATCATACAATTTGCCATCTCCCGTAAGGTTCTGTTCTTTCTCTTAGCAACACCATTCTATTGAGGGGTATAAGGAACCGTAAACTGATGCTGTAAACCATGCTCAATGCAAAAATCTCTGAAAGCCTGATTTACATACTCCCCCCCATTATCTGTGCGTATCCTCCTGATAGAAAGTCCAGATTGCTTCTCCACCAATGTCTTAAACTTCCTGAAAGAGTCAAAGACATCAGACTTGTACTTAAGAAAGTACACCCATGTACGTCTGGAGAAGTCATCAATAAAAGTGAGTACATAACGAGCCCCTAAAAAAGGAGTCAGAAAGGACATAAGATCACTGTGTACCAACTCTAGGGCTGCCCTAGCACGAGAGGCTCAACCCTCAGGAAAAGGATCTCGATGATGTTTGCCAAAGACACAACCACGACATACACCATCCGTACAAGATATCTATGGAAGCCTAATCACAAGTGCCTGTGTACTCATCTGCTATAGATATCTGTAATTGACATGACCAAAATGCTCATGCCAAATCCTGCTCACTGAATCTGCATGTGCTATAAGAGAGGAACCAATAGTGTCTGAACTCTCAAAGCCATCAAAACTATATAAGTAAGATGCAGAATCCACACTCCCAGTAGCCAAAAATCGCTCAATGACGAATGGAGTCCTCCCGATCAGATACCTCGTCATGAACACAAAAGGTATCTCCATACCATCCTCGGCCCATACCTCGCAGCCTGTATACGGTCTCCAGGTGACCGTATCTATGTCATCAAAAACCCTCCTCCAGTGCTCTAGTTTGCCCAGCTTACGCTGGACAACTAGGCCTCTATAACCATATGCATAAGCTACCCCCACGGGCCTATCCCTGTCTGCCAGTGGCCTCGCTGCTGGAATGTGCTCCCAGCACCATACCTGTAAGAGTGTCACCCCTGCTGATAAACTGCTATAACCGAGGTATACTACCTCGTGCAGGCTCCTGTAAAGGTGGGCCAACATCGCTGACCCCCATGCAAATCTCCACCTCTGTGTGACCATCTGCTCTAGCACTAACCCCCATCCCACTGAAAATCCCTTTGACCTGCGATCAGGACAAAGGAATCCTCCAATAAATCCTGCCAATACAGATGGCAGTGGCGCATAATCAAGATCCAGGAACTCCTACACGGGATCTCATACCCGCAGACACTCTCATCATGAAAAATCCGGCGCAGTGCCTCTGTACTGCCCTCCTCTGTCTGCTCATAGGGCAGTATAGCTCCTACCACAGGAATACGCAGGATGCAATAGCAATCATCTGGTGTCACGGTCATCTCCCCAGTAGCAAAATGGAAGGTGTTCGTGTCACTATGCCACCTCTCTGCCAGTGCTGTCAAGAGTCCCCGGTTCACAGTGAACCGAGGCATATCCAAAAGTGAGGTCAATCTACACCTCTCAATAATATCTAAGTCTGCCTGTGACAGACGTGGTATCAGTGTCCATGGTCTCGGGAATCTCTCCCTCGACTGCACGATCCCCAATCGCTCCTGTCAACAAACAAAACATATCCAATATCAGATTCCACATCAACAAAAAGATATCAAAATACAACTTACATCAACAACATGAAACAATTTGCTCATCTACATCAAGTTCAAACTCCTATCATTTCATGTCAACTTGTAAAACAACTCAAGTTCTCAAAAACCATATCAAAACTTGTAAAACAACTCAAGTACCACAATCACAAACTTGTAAAACAACTCAAGTTTCCCACCCATATCAAAACTTGTAAAACAACTCAAGTTTCCAACCCATATCGGCTTGTAAAACAACTTAGGCTTTCATATGCATTTTGAACTTAAAACAGATAACACAAATAAATCATGTTCTGATCCCCACAAATAGCTTGATATCTATACATAACTTGGAAACATTCACATCAAAACAAGTTATACAAATGCTCATATTGGATATATGCATCAAAAACACGACAGACACGCAAAAACACCACATTTTACATCGACCACAACACAAATTTTTCCTGGATGCGCTAAAACAGACATGAAATGCGCTAAAAAAAGACACACGCGCTAGGCTGCTTGTCCTAAACGCTAATCTATTTGCCTTATGCGCTAGATTCCATCTATGCGCTACCCTTTTCTGTCAATGTGCTATCTGATTTCTCCTATGCGCTAGACTCTGTCTACGCGCTACTGTTTTCCTTCCATGTGCTACCTAAACTAACCTATGCACTAGACTCTGTCTACGCGCTAATCTATCCTCCCGACGCGCTCCCCTTTTCATCCTATGCGCTAGAAACAACCTACGCGCTAATCTAATCTTCCTAAGTGCTACCTGTTAAACCCTATGCGCTAGGTTATGATCACGCGCTAAACCTCCTGCTTCATACGAACTTCTATGCTTCCTATGCGCTAGGTCAAAGAGATGCGCTACCCTGTTTCCCCCACGCGCTAACATTTCCTTTACATGCGCTATTTTCCTTACACGCGCTAACTTAAAAATCCTATGCGCTAACACAATAATTTCAGACGCGACCCCTAAATTTGACCTTGATGCGCTATTTCGCATTGCGTATGCGCTACTGTTTGCCTCAGACGTGCTAAACCGAAAAGCCCGAACTTAAAAATTCAACAAACACCTAAAATCGAAAAAATCAAAAATCAAAAAAAGGTCAAAAGGGTTGACTTACTGGTGGTCCACGCACTACAGGTCTCCGATATCTCCGAACGCGCTCGAAACGGTGTCTATGGTAAGGAATAGGCATTTTCTCTCCAGAGCAAATTCTCTTTTCTTCAAAGTCAACAAGCACAAATGAATTCAAATCAAGCCCTTTTCCCCTTTTATAGGAGAAAAATGAAATTAGGGTTACCTAACTGGGCCTGTAATATGGTCGTGGTCTCCCCTATACCAAAACATTTGTAATTTATCGGGAGATGAATCAATTTACGCACTTCCTACACGCACGAAATCCTACACATCATACGAACTTCATCAATTTAACTCGAAATTTTTTTCAAAAAAATTGATTCATCTCCCGAGGGGGCATCACATCAAACATCGAATCTGGGGCACGACTTGCAAATCAAAAAGCGACACAACAAAAATTGCATTTGATCATAAAACACAAAAATAAATCATTTTTCTTTGAAATAACATGTGCACACACGTCACTTCAAAGAGGGGCAAAATGTAGACGTATAAAAATGACCACATTCCTAAATGAATATTTTATGTTCATTTCCATATTTAATTAAATCCAATTTAATTAAATCATTCACATTCTTCTATTTTATTAAGTAAATTATTCAATTTATTTAAATAAAATTCATTATACCATTTAATGAATAAATCATTTTATTCAATTAAATCCCCCTAGCCACTTTTAATTAAATTCAAATTTAATTAAATAGTTATCCTAAATGGAATAAATCAAATTTATTCAATTACAACCAAATTGAATGAAAATTAAATAATTCAATTAAATCCTATTATCCCCCATCCACTTGCAAAATCCCAAACCCCTTCCTAACCCATTCTAGAATATTCTAACCAATTCTAATTAGCCTAAAACCCTTCTCTAAACTTTGTCACATCCCTAAGCAAAGGGAGGTCACTTCTCAAAATGGCCCAAAGTCTTGGATAACCATTGAAGGTTTTCAACCTTCAACCACCAAAAACCCTAAAGTCTTTGAAAACCATTGAAGGCTTCCAACCTTCAACCACTTAATCCCCAAAGTCTCCAATAACCATTAATGGTTATTTCAAACTCTCCCACATGGTTAAAACATTTGTTTTGACTCAACCTCTACCCAACCCAAGAGTCTCATCAGGTCATTAATGCTTTGACCATGATTATCTCTTAATCATTTGCACAAAGGTTTATCTTTGGATTAGATCCTAAATCGGTGGGTAAACCTAACTTAGACTTGACCCTTAGCCTTTAGATAACCATGAGGTCTCCTCAGGCCTTTAATGCCTCCAACCTCTTATTTCAACCCAATCTGGTGTGGACACTTATCACCATTTCATTGGTGCAAATTGTGCACATGGATCCCCAACTTTCAAATCTGGCCCTTGATTAAACCTTTCAATCTTGACCATCCATTGCCCTGTTTATGCTATAAATAGAGCTCTCATTCCTCCATTCTCAACAATCATCTTTCAAATTTGAAGCATCACACTTATGCTCAAATTGTTTCAAGCTTTCATATCATCTTATACTCATCATTTAGTCTCTCTTTAAATCAGAATTAATCATGAATATGCATGCTAGAGTAGTTTATTTATCATTTTAGCTCAATTATAGATTAAATATAGTATGCTAGGATAGTATTCATACTAACCCTATCATCTTATTATTTAGTCTATTGCATTTTAGTATCACACATAGCTTAACATTCATCTCATACTAAAATCAATTAAAAATCTCTCTCGTTCTCATATTTGCCATCCCTAAACCACTTTGCTCAGTAATCTGAGAGCAAAACATTGGTTTGAGGGACATTGTGAGATAGAGAACCATGGGACCCTCCTTGGGAAGCTGAGTAACACTGCGTTACTCCATAGCTTGCATCAAGAAGTCCTGTGTGTGTGTGTGGATTGGTATTTTACGTATTTTTCACAGCTTAAATTCTAACAACCCACTTTTCCCACATACAGTTCCTGTGCTGCATAATCTCAAAAGGATGTGTCAACTGAGGCTGAACCTCATCCAAACAGGACCATAACCCTTTTGACTGGAGAAGAGTCATCATGCGACCCTTCCAAGTGTGGTAATTATGCGGTGTGAGAGTTTCAATAGGTCTGTCTGCCATCCTGTGAACTGTGCCTCAACTACTCTGAATTTTTAATTATTATTAAGTGGTCTTTCAGAACTAGACAAAAGATGCAGAAGGGGGTTTGATTTTTTTGTATTGGTGTTTGTAAATTCTAGTTTTCTGATGTAAATAATAGAAAGCAAGACAAAAACACCCCCCCACAATGCAAAAAACTAATCCCCAGTACAAACTGAAGGCCAGAAAATGATAGAAAGTAATAACAGGTTGAGACAAAATTTGGAGCACCTGAAGAATTTTCTGATGAAATAGACTGTAGATCTAGAAAGAGCACAGAACCACCTTTCTGACGCCTATTCACTTTCGAAAAACAGAGTCCGTATGCAAAAGATATGGCTCCTGGAGTGCAAAAAACTTGTTCTGACTTTGACTGACAAAAAACACTACAAAACGGCAAAATCAAAGAAAAAGACCTATATCAATTAGATTAGGCTCGAAACCAGCTTTCCAATGCCTATTCATTTTTGAAAAACGGAGATCGGACGCCCAAGTTATGCCCGATTTTGTAAAACTGCTCCTAAAGGGACCCAAATGGGCCTTTAAGCCCTCAAGGGCTTAAAAAAATAAGCCCCTGGTCCTCTAGGCGACCAGTGGAGGGCGCAGGGGGGTGGCGGCGCGGGGGCAGCGCTGTGGCGGTGGGCAGCGCGATGGCTGGGCGCGGGCTGCGGGCGGGCGGCTGGCTGCGCGCAGGCGGTGGGTGGGCGCGGGGCGGCGCGTGGGTGGGTTACCGCCGGGTGGCCGCCGAACTGCGGAGCGGTGGCGCGGCGGTTTCACTGTCTGCACCCGGTTTTGTTTAAAAAACTGTGGTTTTTATATTTTTTTTTGATTTTTTTTGAATATGCGCCTCGGTTTTCATGCCCTAGGGCCGTACGGCCATGGGGCAAAAAAATTTGCCTCCTGGTGCAACTGTGTCCAAATTGGATGAATTTTATATGGAAATAAAGGTTTTTGGGTGCTACGAGCTCAACGGTGAGGTCCGTTTGGGCTCAAAGTGCACCGAAAAAAAAATACCCCTATTCCAAAATAAAAAACAGAAGACAAACACAGATCTGATGCAACCAAAACCTGGATCTCAAAATCTTTCAAAAGTCTGAACAAGCTATAGTAGATCTGACTCTAATACCATGTAGGATTTGAGAAATACAAATCCACAGAACCCAAAAGAAACCTGCATGCAAGAAACCTATCACAGAGAAAGAGAGAGAACGAATAAAAGGGTTTTGACTCTGACAAAGAGAAAAAATGTATTATCAGAGAAAAAATGAATCAAGAATATGAATAATACAAGAGATCAATCCTTATAAAGGAGATCAACACCAAAAAGAAAACCTAACCCTAAAGTGTGAGCATTTAATAATTAAATATTAATTATTAAATGACTAATGTATGCATAAAGAGAAATCTTAAGAAGAGAGCAAAGTTAGTTAATTACTTTACTCTAACACACCTCTGTGAATCTAAAATCCTCTAGCAAGGTAGTCTTTAATTAGACTTATCTCCTAACAAAGATTGAGATTCCTAACAAGATCTGTTCTGGTGAAGAACATTGTAAGACCTTAATCGGTCTGGTTTCTATTCTGCAGATAGTGACTTGTGAGTTCCATCTCACCGTGGTTTTTCCCATTTGGGTTTCCACATCAAATATCTTGTGTTATGGTTGTATTGCTTTTGTGGGTGAATGCTTTATTTGCATTTTGGTTTGTACGTGTGATAACCAGCCTGTCTGTTAAACTATTTTACTGATTTGTCTTCAGACTATTTAAGTGTTTTAGTACAATGATTTTTGGCATACTAATTCACCCCCCCCTCTTAGTATTCATCAATTGGTATTAGAGCCTACCTTTCTATAAGTTTAACCACTTGGAAAGAGATATGGGGGAATACACCTTGAGGTAACTTACTCAATGGCTCACTCAGTCTGAGCAAGCCTATGATGATCTTATGGTCAAATACAAGGCATCTCAAGCAAAAAGGAGAGAACATGTAGAAAAACTGATGGAGCTATCTGAAAATAGTTCTGCAGATGAAGCAGATATGGAAGCCATGATAGCAGAAGTAAACAAGTTGAATGAATCAAACTCCAACTTGAGAAAGGAGTTGGAAGGATTGATTATTCGGTTTAGTTAAGAGCTTGAGAACAGGAGGAAAGCTGAAGATCTGGTGAAGGACAGAGATCATGAGATCTCCAAGTTGAAACAAGAGATTAGTGCACTGATTGCTCACCTTCATGAGAGAAGAAGGGAAAAAGAAGGAGTACAAGATGAACTGAACATAGCCATCTCTAAAAATGCAAGCCTAATGGAGACAAATACTACTATTTCCAAAGAACTCTCTGAGTCAAAGGAAATACCTGCTAAGTTCAGCAAAAGTACTGTTAAGCTAGAGAAAAAGCTTGAGTCATCTAGGCCAGTAAAGAATACCAATGGACTTGGTTTCTCTGGACATGAGGAAGGAGAATCCTCAAGAACAAATGCCGAAGCATCAAAGAAGCAACTGACGCTCAAAGGAAAAGGTAAGCAAAAATTCAAACCTGTTTGCTTTAATTGTCTTAAAGAAGGACACACTGCCAATGTATGTATGAGTAAAGCCTACAATAATTTTCCTTACTTTATTAACAATGTACCTAAATCCAATAAGTTCAATGGTCGTTGTTATGCATGCAAAAAGTTTGGGCATAGAGCATTTAAATGCAGGTATGTGATGGATAACACTGGAAGATATCCTCAAAGGACCCAAGTAACTGGTCCTGAACCTTTTGTGAACTAGAACCACAACCAGTTTAATGTCTTCAATCATCAGTCGAGAAGCAGTGGTCATCAAGCGACAACCGGATGGATAGAAAATTGTATGATCTATCATGGTCATGGTCACACTGTTGCAACATGCAGAAGGAAGAATGGAAACATGAACAATGGACCTTGGAGAACACTTGGATTGGTTTGCTATCACTGCAACAAACCGGGTCACATTGCAAGATTCTGCAGAAGCAGAAAGAGTATATCTGATGGTCTATCGGTCACTCAGGAAGGAGAAATTGATGTTGAAATAGTTCAAGCAGACATGAACAAAACTTGGAGGAAGAAACCAACAATGTTGGAAGAAGAACTGGTTTCTGCACCTAGTGTGGAAATATCGGAACCGGCAAACTAAGCTTCAAAAGGCTTAGGGGGAGCAAACGGTGAAATGTTTTCGAACCCCCGGTTTACACCAATAAAAGACCTTAATCGGTATGTGATACTTGTCACTTGGCAGAAGACTGGAAATGGTAAAAAGGCAAATTAGGGTTTACGCCCTAATAGAGGAGCATTAATGGCGGTAGGTGAGAGACATGTATAAAAGTATATTTCAAATCGTTTCTCACTATCTGTTTTTGAGTGAAGAAAAGTTTTTCAAAGTGCAGAGCGAAGAAAAGGCGTTTTGAGCTAAGATTTCAAGAAATTGAATAATCTTGAAGGAGATTCAAATTTAGTTTGCAAACGGTCAAGTAGAGAACACAAAGCGGTGATTCAGCAACCGACAGAGTGTGGAGTGAAGCAGAATCAGAAAGCCCTAAATTCATGTTTTAAAGGTATTCCTCGAGTTTTTTAAATATTCTACAATGGCTTCCGCATCTCATACCAGTTCTTGTACATCCATTGAGTCTGAAGGTTTCATTCAAAGGAAGTCAAAGTATAATGCCCTATCACAAGTTCTGGCTGGAGTGATAGTGGAAGAGGGAATTTCAGACTATATTGATTGCAAGATTGAAGACCTAGGGTCTCTAGCCATCCACTCTCAACTAGGTCTGCTTTGTGGAAAGGACAAGAAAATCAAATCGGAATATAGTATCTTAGAGAAGAAGAAACTCCATAATGCAGTATATTTTCTGGAAGACTTTACAGAGGATCATATTAGGATCATTTTGAGCAGAGTCCATGGTGACAAGATGTACTTAGAAAGGACACATGATATCACGTTGCAGGCAATTCATGCAGTCACCGGTTTCTGCAACACAGGGGAAGTACCAGCCCTTAGAACGGTAAGCAAAATGGAAATGGCCAAGCTCACTGATTCAACAAGCGACTCATGAGGCATGACAGTCAACTCCATCAAGGATGATATTGTTAAGTATGTTTGCATGGTGATAGGCTATAGAACATTCTCAGCCAGCAGGATTAATTCTGTATCTGCTGCAGTGGTAAATGCCACTTACCGGATGACGGATGATTAAAGAGGATGCATCATTTAACCTACGCACCGATATGCAGAGGTAACTCTTGTCTAATATGAAGTCGATTAAACAAGATAATGCACTGAGATTCAAGTTTGGACAACTATTGATCGGGTTGTTCTTCTATTTTCAAGGCTACTTTCCTAGAGTAGGAGATGTCCAGTGGTCTCTTGACCAACCGGTAACCAAGTAGATCAAGGAAAGCATTCAAGCTATCGAAACTGGTTACCATGATGTGCTGAACAAATATTTTGATGAGTTCAGATGGAAAATGAGCCAAAGGATGAGGATCTCAGGTGATATTGTTAAGAAATATGAAGATGACATCTATTTCACCATCCAGGTGGACAAATGCCTAATGGAGGTTGTTGAGCGTAGAATGGAAGAAGTGGAGCCAATGGGCTATGAGGTGATGTACGATATGCTGGAAGGGTATGCCTCAACCCTTATTGCCTCACCTCTCAATCCTAAGGCAAAGAGGATTGGAACCTATCTAGAAAGGATCGCACCAGTTGAGGAACCCTCTGTTAAGATAGGAAAAGAATCGACAATAAAGAAGGAAAAGGTAGTGCCTACAACATTGACACTGGCTACTACTACAACTCCAAGAGTGACCAAGCGGTCACCTGCAAAGAAGAAATCGGAAGCGGCACTGACAAAAGTCTTTGAAAGAAAAAGAAAGACTAAGTCAAATGAACTAGACTCTGAAGAGACTGACTCTAAGGAGATGCCAAAGGAGGCCAGACAGACGAAGAAGATGAAGAAGAATGAACCGGCAGCGTCTGCATTGGTAAATATTGATATCTCTTCATATAAACCTTTGACACATTGTCAAAGAACAGTAAAGAACATTAGGAGAAAATTACTTCATGATTTAATAGATTATTATGATGATTTTAGTGATGAGGAGAAAGAAGAAGTATTACAGGAGATTATTATTTATCTGTGTAAGAATGACCAGTCGCCATCAGAGGTTAAATCTCAGACACCAGATTCATTATATAAAGCATTAGATAATAAATGGCACAGTTCCATATAAAAAGAACAAGAGATTAGGGAGAAAGTCTTTGCACAATACTTTCCCGACCTCTCGAACTCAGAATTATTTGATGTTTTGGACCAAAATAAAGGACTTTTCTTCACAAGGAGAAGAAGACTCTGGCCGTTAGAGGGAAGAATTGATGATGTTGAAAAAGACACTCATCAACATATGAATCATGGTATCCAAGCTCACAAAGCATGTATGGCCAACCTGCAAGCAGAAAAAGAACCGGTTATATCCAAATCAGATGTAGTTTTTGATGAAGAAGGAAACCCGGTTGAAGAGCCAATCAACACTATTGATGTCGATGCCTTGGATATAGAAGATGTCACTCAGGACATACCTTTTGAGGGAACAAAATAGGTGCAATAGGCAGAACAGGGCAGTGAGCAAGCCGAGGATAGACAGGCAGCGGCTAAGGAACAGGAAGAGACGAGGAAGAGGGATGAAGATGAGAAAAAGCGGAAAGAGGAAGAGAAGAGAAAAGAGGAAGAGGAGAAAAGAAAAGATGAAGAGAAAAAGAAGCAAGAAGATGAGAGGAAAAAGAAAGAAGAAGAGGATAAGGAAGAGAAGAAGAAGAAGGAAGAGGAAAAGAAGAAGAAAGAAGAGGAAGACAAAGAAAAGGAAAAGGAAGAAGAGAAGAAGAAGAAGGAAGAAGAGAAGAAGAAGAAGGAAGAGGAAAAGAAGAAGAAAGACGAGGAAGACAAAGAAAAGGAACAAGAAGAAGAGAAGAAGAAGAAGGAAGAGGAAGACAAGGAACAAAAAAAGAAGAAGGAAGAAGCAGACAAGGTAGCGGAAGCAGTGAAGAGCACATAGATGGAGACTCTGAAGACAACCGGGAGTCAAGCCAAACCGGCTGATATCTCTAGTCCTATCGTTCTCCAGTCTGCAAGTGAATCGGAGCTAATGCAGAGCATCAAGGTTACTCAAGAGTGCCTTGAAATCATTCAAAGGAAAAAGGAGCAAGATATAATTCAAGCGGCTATAGACACCCTTATCGGTTTGATCCCCAGTACCAATCTTCCCAACATTGAATCATCACTAGCATAGCTTAAGCTACTATGTACTATAGTGGATGATCAGGTGCAGAGCCTGGAAGAAGCAGTTGAGGCAAATGTCAAGAAAGAGCATCAAAAGGCTCTTAACATTGCTCTGGTAAAGAAGTTGAATGAACTCCGGTCTGAACTGCTGAAAGACCAAAAGGATATAAGGGACACTTTGGATGAGGGAAATCTGCTACTAAGAAAAATCTGTCAACCCCATCTATCTATGATGATGTGCTAGCTCAGAAGCAAAAGCTTCAAATGGACTTATAGTCTTACTTGAGCACATTTAAGCCACCTTATGATTCCTTTGCAACTTATGGGTAAACCATTCACCGGTTTCAAATCCAGTCAACCAAAGTGGACCAAGAGATCAGTACACAGTCTAGAGATTTGCAGGAGCTAAAATTGGTTTTACTTCCACATCTGCAAATTCTTTAGAAGTGTTATTTGAACCTGGATGCCTTGATAGTTACATAGGAAATAAGCACAGTTGATGCCATGGAAGAACAGGTCTCCCAGATGCAAACAGAGAAAGAAGTGGCCACCTCCCTACTTGAGTCTTGGTCTCTATCAATGAAACAATTTTTGCAAGACTATAAATCGGTTTTTGACAAGTATTATTCCTTGTTGTCATAAAATTTTATTAATTTAATATAAAATGGAAACAGGGTTATTCAACGGTACTTTGTCATTGTTGGCAAAGGGGGAGAAGTACTCTATCTATTTTGGAGAAGAAAATAGGGAGAAGTATCTGGCTTTAAAATTTTGATATATGTATGCTTTGATATCTCAAATTTTATGCTCTGTATACAAAATTGCTATACATTGTATTGATTAAGGGATAGTGTATATGCTTAGGGAGGGCAATTTTGTTAATGGCATATTTTTGTTGTAAAACACTTAGATGTTAAAATTTTATTCTCCTAAGTGTTGCCATCAATGCCAAAGGGGGAGATTGTTGGCATTATTGATGTTTATGTTGTGATTATCATTGATGGACACACACTTGCATTGAGATCCCCTTTATATGTATGAGCTAGAGCTCAACCGGTATCTGTTCCAACCAGTATGTTGTATTCTAGTCTTTAGACTATTGGTGATTTTGCAGAATGTGTTTCCCGGTCTGAAGTGGCTTGTCGACCCCAAGCGGTTCATAGATCTCAAGTGGTACGAGGGAGAAAAGCGGCACAACACATTCTTACCAGTCTTCATTTTTGTCAAACCGGCAACAAGTATTTTGTATGAATCGGTAATACTCTGTGATGAGTTACCAACCGACATTTTGTGATGAGTTACCAATCCACCAATTGTTTGATGGTGCCGACACACTGGCGGTGCTTCTTGTGTCGTGTTACTGAGTATGTCTAAATTCATTGAACCTAGGAAATTGAAATGTAATCCTATTGGACCGACATGAAATCAGATTCCTTTAAAAGGACATCATGTCTAGGGTTTTAGGTTGTTGTTGAAAGGGTTTATGTTTTGCTAGGGTTTAAGGTGGTAGATGCATTTTTGTAAGAGCGATCTTATCTGAGAAGATCAAGTTGTAACTGAGAGAGAGATAGAGAATATTGAAGTAATGCTGTAATGCATTAACTATGAGCAATACTTGATCTAACCAAGCAGTCCGTGCTATTAAATAGATCAAACAACTTGTTGATTACTCACATCTTTGACAAGTCTACAGCCCTTAATCGAGTAGGCCCAAAAGCCTTTTGTAAAATCCTCTAACAAGGTGGTTCACCTCTGTGAATCTAAAATCCTCTAGCAAGGTAGTCTTTAATCGGACTTATCTCCTAACAGAGATTGAGATTCCTAACAGGATCTATTCTGGTGAAGAATATTGTAAGACCTTAACTGGTCTGGTTTCTATTCTGCAGATAGTGACTTGTGAGTTCCATCTCACTGTGGTTTTTCCCATTTGGGTTTCCACGTCAAATATCTTGTGTTATGGTTGTATTGCTTTTGTGGGTGAATGCTTTATTTGCATTTTGGTTTGCATGTGTGATAACCGGTCTGTCTATTAAACTGTTTTACCGATTTGTCTTCAGACTGTTTAAGTGTTTTAGTGCAGTGATTTTTGGCATACTAATTCACCCCCCCTCTTAGTATTCATCAATCTAGCACAATGAAGTCTTACCGGTTAGTGGGGAGACTAACACAAATACAATCACACACAAAAGACATCTCATAACACCAGTATGTACGAGGAAAACCCAAGATGGGAAAAACCTCGGTGAGCAATGCTGCTGGAGTCTACTGCTCCAATCCAGCCTCACAATGAAAAACAATTACAATGTTTAGGGCACCAACCAAAGGAGCACCAACCCAAGGAGCATCAACCCCTGCACGGAGCTACAACTTAGTGTTCACAATGAATAACATCAATTATAGAAGTAGTTGTCTTGTTACAAGTGAATCTTGCAACCATATCATATACCTTACTCTGTCGGTGAGATTTCTCTACTACACTGACTCATTCCTCTTCTGCTCTCAACTGCACCCTTGCTACCAGTAAACTCTACTAGTACACCTCACCTCTCCTTTTATTCTTCTCTACTAGATTTCCTCCTTACGCTATGCTCTTTTTAGGTACAACACTTTGTCGGTTTTTTGTCTCCCTTCTCTACAACTTCCTTCACTTCTGCTTTGCTACCGGTTGAACACTTCAACTTGATTCTCCCTTGCTCTCACTCTCTTCTTAGATACTCATTAAGCACTTGGCTGATTTTTTCTCATATACAGAAGTAATACTCAATTGCTTTGCAATAGCACACTCTTCTTCCATTCAACAACACTTAACTATGTCTTTGGCGTGCATATTTATAGATTGGTTTTCTCGCCAAAAGCCAATTCAAATCTAGGTGGTTAGGGTTTCCTCATCACCCTCAAGGAAAACCAAATCCAATCAGATCCTATTTGATATGATCTTCCAAATTGCCAACTGTACAACTCTGCCATTAACGCACCTTCTTGATCATGCCTTCTATCTTTGGAGATCTGTGTTTTACCCTATCGGCTGATCTCTTGGTCGAACACCAAGATCTGTCTTTCTATTTCCTTCATCTGCCTCGATCTCTTTAAACACTCTTAGCTAGATCTAGGTTTTCCTCCATACCTCAAGCTGCAAACCTCTACAACATCTCTGCCACACATCTCGTGATTTGTGGGATCTACCATTAATGTCGACCAACCCTGCAAACTATCCCGTCGGTGTACATTCCTTCTTCATCTGAATGTAGATCTACCACCTTGACTCCATGTGGTATCCATGTCAAATAACTACCAGCTTGACTCTTCATGTTGGTCCAGATAGGATCATCGACCAAACACTTCTACCAGTTCCTCTTCTCTATCGGTTTTCTAACCCTGTTGGTATCTCACATTCTACCGGTTAACTCATCATGTCTCCACTTTGCTAAACTACCGATGGAACACCAAAACCGGTCTCCAGACATGTCTATCCAAAGCATGCTCATTCCCACAAGGTGGGAAGACATCTGCATCTGCACCTTGTCCATATTATTGGTAAACATTCATACTGATAAAACCTCTTGATGGCACCATGCCATCAACCTTCAACAAATTCCATCTTCAATCTAGCCCTTCTACTCTAATCAACTCCGACCATATCTCAGTCAATTTGTCAAGTTGACAAACCCATCACTCTTCTTCTATACTAGCATCTCAACATGCCTTCTCAATCAATCCAATGCATATCCTTGATTTCATGCACTTGAAGCACACCTCTTCTTACTTATCTCACAAAACTATGATCCACACAATGCATGATAGGAGATAAGTTCCACTTACTGGTGGAGTGACACTTTGTCATCTGCTTCCTGCAATGTACTCATGTGGCTTCCTTGTTTGTGCAACATATCTTCAAACAGGCACATGTGATCTGGTGTTGGCACTTTCACTACCAGTCATCTCTTCCCATAGTGACTGCATCTTCATTCGGTGGGAGTCCTGCTGCTTTGCAACTTCACAACATACATGTGATCTTTTCATCTTTCTCTTTCGGTGTTGATGTGATTTAGGTAATATTCTACCTCTTCATCGCAAACATCATCCAAGCATCTTGCCCATTGTCAACACTTCACTTATCAGTTGACATACTCTCCTTTACGGGGATACACTGTACCAATACCGATCACCTTACCATTCCATCCACACAAGTCAGGTACCAACTTGTGTACCGGTAGCTCCAGTGGTCATCCATCTAAATAACATTCTCTTCCTTACCTTATCAGTGTCCTGCAACACAAAGTGATATCAAGGATATCTCAACCTGTACTCCTCCATGACACTATTGCACATACATCTCTTCTACTGGTAGACATCCCATACTGGTTGACATCAATGACAATGCAATGCCAACATATAACATAAAATTACTCTTTTGCACATCAAAAAGAGATTCAATCAAAGTATTAATTTTCAAAGCAAATCACTATTATGGTGCATGTGTTTTATCGGCATGCACAAGTGAATTTGGATGGTGTTGATAGTACATTTGAAAATTGTGTCATTAAGAAAGAGTACCACTTCTATATTAGTGATGATAAGGAGCGTGACACACTTTTTGTACAACATTGCTTTAAGAAGTTTTTTGAATATTTCAAAGAGAGAGGCATAACAATAGTTAAACATTTTGTTTGGTCTGAGGGAGATCATTTAAATAATGACATCTAGAGAGAGAGAGAGAGAGAGAAAGAGAGAGAGAGAGAGATCATTAAAGATATATACATACAGTTACTAAATTAAAACATATATAAATTTATCTATATAGATCGCATACATACATTTTAAATTATTAGAAGATTAATTCAAGAGAGAGAGGGAGATCATTTTCATGACAGAGAGAGAGAGATAACATTAATTTTAGAGAGAGAGAGAGAGATCATTAAAGATATATACATCACGTACTAAATTAAAACATAATTTTTAAAAATTAAAACACATGCCAGCTGAGCAAATTAAGGGAAGAGAGATTTTATAAGGGATCATATGCGGTTCTAAGGGGTCACACGTGTTAGAACACATGCATGACCCCTTAGGACCACATATTCTTGACCCCTTAAGACAATAATGTATGTGATCTTAAGGGACCGATATGTCGTACACACTAGGATTTTATAAGGGGTCATATGCAGTTCTAAGGGGTCACACATTTGTTAGAACACATGTGTGACCTCTTAGGACCACATATGACCCGTTAGGACACTATGTGATCCTAAGGGGAATGTCGTATGTACACTAGGATGTTATAAGGGTTCATATGTGGTCCTTAGGGGTCACACATGTGTTAGAACACATGCGTGACCCCTTAGGACCACATATTCAACCCCTTAGGACACTGTACATGTGATCTTAAGGGATCGTATGTTGTAGACACTAGGATGTTATAAGGGGTCATATGTGGTCCTAAGGGGTCATGCATGTATAGTGTTAGAACACACATGCATGACCCCTTATGACCACATATGACCCCTTCTAGGACACTATGTGATCCTAAGGGGTACATGTTGTATACAATAGGATGTTATAAGGGGTCATATGTGGTCCTAATGGGTCACACATGTTAACACATGTGTGACCCCTTAGGACCACATATGACCCCTTAGGACACTATGTGATGGACTAAGGGGTATGTCATTCACACTAGGATTTTATAATGGGTCATATGCGGTTCTAAGGGGTAACACATGTGTTAGACCACATGCATGATCCCTTAGGACCATATATGACCCCTTAGGACACTATGAGATCCTAAGGGGTATGTCGTACACTCTAGGATGTTATAAAGGGTCATATGTGGTCCTAAGAGGTCACACAGTTGTTAACACATGTGTGACCCCTTAGGACCACATATGACCCCTTAGGACACTATGTGATGGACTAAGGGGTATGTCGTACACACTAGGATTTTATAAGGGTCACATACGGTCCTAAGGGGTCACACATGTGTTCTAACACATGCGTGACCCCTTAGGACCACATATGACCCCTTAGGGTCCACTATGTGATCCTTTATGGTCCTAAGGGGATATATAGTGTCGCCAGGGGCATATGTGGTCTTAAGGGGTCATAAGGGGTCATGTCTTGTGTGTAATAGGATGTGAAAATGGGTCATAGAGGTTTTATTTTGTCTAATTTTTTAAAATTTGTCATCTAAGTTTTATAATGTTTTTTTAAATTTAAATTTATTAATTTTTCTAACATTTTAATTTAATATATATAGTTTTGTAACATTTTTCTAATTTTTAATTTTGCTAATGTTTTTCTTAACGTTTTTCTAAGTTTTAATTTACTACCTTAGTTTTCTAAGTTTTTCATAACATTTTTTTAAAAAGTTGAAAAAAAATACATATATAGATATTTAATTTTAAAAACAAATTGACGTTAAATCAAAACATTAAATTTTCAAACGTTTTTCTAAAATGCTGAAAAACAATAAATATACAATTATTTAATTAAAAAAATAAATTAACAAACAAATTATTTATTAATTTTTAAATAATTTTAATAAAAAAAAATATTATTAAACAAAAAAGAAAGGTTATTTTGTTCACCTGAAATAATGTAGGTCGAAAGATGAAAGGTGAGAAGTGTTGGCTATTGCTGACAGAGCATGGTGATGCGGTGTTGACGTCGGGTTCGCTCTAACCCCCTCTGGACATAGAAAACTCCAAACTTGAAAATGACAGTTAAACTGTCATTTTTTTCTAGTTTTTATAGAAATTTTAAAAAATAATAATTAAAAATGGGTTCGATCGAACTGGGGGTTCGATCAAACCCGTTAAAATTAAATATTTTAATGGGTTCGATTGAACCCACAAACCCACCTGGGGTTCGATCGAACCCATGTCCGATGGCGGGTTCAATCGAACCCTATGGGGGGGTTCACTAGAAACACCCCCAGTTCATTCGAATCCCCCCCCCCCCAAAAAAAAAATAAATAAATAAATAAATTTCCTCACCTCTGCCAATTTTCTTCATTGGCAAAAGTGGGAACCATTATTGTGGGATAGCCCTGTGCAAAATTTGATGTTAAAGTTTCAGTTCCATTTCACAAATATTTGTAGAATTTGATGAGTTGGGAACCATCCTCCATGCTCATAAGTATTTTCATGTCTTGTGAATTAAGCTGTTGGAAGAATGTGAATAAATGCTAGTACTAGTAGAAGAGATGCCTGAAATTTTGATAGCAAAAGGTAAGTTGGTGAAATGTTCTTACTGGAAGACTAATTTTTTCCTTACTATTTGTCACGCAAATCAAATAATTAATAATGATGGCATTATAAACTTGAATATGCCAAATGTTACATTGGACAAGCTTTATTGTATTGAACATGCAATGGGAAATATTTGTGCTACTGTGAAAATAGTAATAGGATGTTCAGGTCGTGATAGTTACATTTATCATGTGACAATGGTTAATCAATTTTTCCAGACTAGAGAGAAATTGGAACAAAACAAAATTTTCCTCCATTGTAATTGTAAATGTAATTTTATGTTTGAAGGTGAGCAACATTGTTACATATGCAATTATATTTTCATAAAAGCAATAACATAAATTATCATTTGTTCTCATGCTTGGATCACAATATAACCAACCCAAAAATGTGTCTCACATTTGTATCAGTGTATTGATTTTCCAATTAATGAATACATATAAGTATTTCTAATTTACATAGTACAATATCTATATCTATTTCAAATCCCAGACAAAAAAAATGAGTTTCAATTTTATGTTGATTTTACAATTAATTAAAAAATAGAAGTACTACTAATTTACAAAGTACAATATCTATTTCAAATTAACAAATTTACAAATTACATTTCTGGCCCCTGGTAATTGTTGGTCTGCTAGAAGTGGGTCATCCAATTAGCTTCTTTAGTGTGATCCACTATTAATTTGATGGAGTTGAAAGTTGTTCAAACTTATTATATCTAACTTGCAATTATGTTGACAATTCATAACTGATAGCTGAAATTGACTAGAATGTTATAGCAATCAATGATACATTCAATGATCAATGGTTTGATTGAATCCAAAACTTTTGCCTCATCTACATTTGGTGGAACCTGCACTAGATCATTCCTCATCTTCTCCTCCATCTTTTTATAAAAATGAGTATTGCCAATGTATTTCTCAAATGTGTCAAAAGGCTTTGACAACCAAGCTTTGTGAATAATTCAACTTTTTCACGTAGGCCCCACAACTTTATTTCCACTTGATCAAGAAATTCTTTAGTTTCATGTAGATTATAACATTTTTCAATTATATTTGATACCTTTACTGAGGCATCAATGCGGTTCTGAATATCTTTCGATGCCAATTCACTATCATTGCCTGTGTACAGTTTTTGCAAGATCTGAGTAGCCATTTTCTCTTCTGATTTCAAGTCCCTATTGTCGGTGACATATTTTTTGAGCTTCTTATAATGTTCCATTAACTTGTCCAACAATGAAAAAAATTGAAACAATTGATTGGTCATCTTCATTATTTCCCCCCAATCTTTTGTTTAGTATGCCTTATTGTTTAACTACATACTTCAAATAGTCTTTTTGTAAAAGACTCATTTGCCTTCCATTCTTTGATTAGGGCTTTGGTCAAATTTTCATTGGCATGTTTCAAATTTTTAATCTCAGTTTGTTATTGTACTCCTTTTTTATTGCTTTCATCATTTGCGATATTGTCTTGGACCAGGTTTTGTTCTATTTTTTCCTGTGGGCTCTTTCATCTTCATATTTTCACAATTGTTATTCAATTCATCTAACTTTGCCTTTTGATTACTTAGTTCCACCTATTACTGATCATTATCTTGGCTTGAATATGTAGAGCCATATTTTGTTATCCCGTTCTTTAAATCCATACACTTGTTTTTTGTTGCTTTCCTTTGTGCTTTCTCATTTCTATGTCTACCTTCAGCTTATCTATTTGAGTTTGCAATTGTTTTTTGGCTCTCTCTAGCTTTAGCAATGATGTGTACACCACTTGGTTGTTCCTTTATGATACATTGATTTTATCAGTATTTTTCATTCCTAAAAAATCCATTTGGATAGTGCTCACATCATATTCAAATAGATCCATCTGATGCTCTGGTTTATTATTGACTCTAGGCATTGTAATCATGTACTCCATGGTTTTTTGATCTAGATTAAATGTAGAAAGCACCATGGTTGCTGTAGGCTCTGAAGTTACAGTAATATGCTCTAACAATTGCTTCTTTCCTTCTTTACACATTTCTCTTTTCTTTTTTATCTCAGCTTCAAATTGTGTGCGATCAAAACCTTGGATTGCTGAAATAATTGAATGCTTGAATGGAGAAACTGAACTACTTGCATTCATTGTCATAGTAAAAAATGGACTTCGATGGGTGACTTCTAGAAACAATTCCTTTGGACTTTGAGCTTCCATAATCCTTTGCTTCTTTTTAATGGTTTGTTCACTGAGATCATGTAGTTGTTCAGACTCCTATAGAGACTAACTCTTTTGACTATCAGTGTGAGGTTGTGGAATTGAATTTTGAGATGAAACAAATTTAACTCCTACAATTATTTCCCCATTGGTAGTTTTACTTTTAGATTGTTTTGGTGATCCAATTCCACTTTTATCATGCACATCTCTAGGGGTTACTTCTGGTACAAAAAAATTCCTTGTCCAATAGATCCCAACGCAACACCATCATAACCCAATTTTTTAACACTTGTTGCTCCTGAAGAATATTTTTGTTTTGTGGCTTCATTTGCAAAAGGTGTGTATTCATATTTTACCCGACCAGTACCAGGATCACGTTCCTCGGTTTCATAATCATCATCAATGTCTTCAATGTCATTGTCATGTTCATTGGGATGCTCTTTATTCTATAATTTGCTAAATTCATGATCCTCTAGGATGTCATCAAGATCTGCAATACTCTTTTGATCACCTAGGTTCTTCCTCATAGACCATAACTCAATGATTTTTTACCGTGTCCATTTTTTTTTCTTTACAAGCTTTATCTAGTCTCTCTGGTATTTTTTGTATGGTACATGGTTTGGTAGCTCTCGTATAAATTTTTTTGTAGCTATTCATTGGCATATCTGGTGCTTTATGTTGGTGCAATTTCATTATTTTGGCTGACATCTGATCAAAATAAACTCTTGTCTCAGTGACTGTTTCCTCCCCTTTTTTTGACCTCTTACCAAGAGTTCTTGTTTTTCAATCTTTCTAGCATGAGTTTAATTTCATGTTGAATTAAACTTGCTTTCTTGTGATTAGCTACAATTCTTTGTTTGATAATATCACATGGGTCATACTGCTAGTGACTGACAAATTCAAAATTATAAAATTTTGAAAAAAGACTTTACAATGTATTGAATGTTTTTCTGTCAAATGTGAACCCTCCACATGAGAAAGGTGACGAAGGAAATATGGTCTTCTAACTATATTTTTGGAAGTATATGTCATCTATACTACTTAGTTTTTGTACATATTCCAATGCAAAAACCCTCTATGTGACATGAATGAGAAGTTTGTAGGGTTGTTCTATTGATCCATAAAATCTTAGCACAATAAAATCTTCCATAAAGTACCAACCAACCAATTGTATTTGTGATCCCAACTGAATGGAATTTCTACAAGAACTGGGTAATTGAGGCATGAAGTTTCTGTAATTGCTTGATACAATAGATCCAAAAAGTAGTCTACAAAATCTTTGTAGTTCCTCTTATTATATGTAATGGTGGGAAAATGGTGAATGATAGATCAAGAGGAAAACTATCCTTTCCCTCAAAGAGAGATGTGAGTTTCACTATTGATTACCCTTCAAACACTATTCACCATGTTACATTAGGAAGAGGAGAAGATAATTTATTAGATTCAATCTCTCCACACAAGATGGTAGATTGAATTCTGAATGAATTGGGAATGATAAGTTGATCCCCTCTTCCTTATATGAAATGTGAAAGAAATTGATTGAATTATGTAGTGCAAAAGTGACAAATAATTGATTATAACTTGTGATTGGAATATGGGATGAAGCTGTGCACCTGGATCTGGCATTAATATGTTAAGATGAAGTTGCCCTACGAATTTGAGGAAAATTTGCCTGGACAATGGCGGGAATGTACACGGTCCTCCAAAAAATCCACGAAACGAAAAGGGTTTTTCCACCTTTGCAAATGAAGCCCAAATCAGAAAGTACATCTGTGCACTTGCAACCTACACATAAAAAAGAGAGGAAAATGGGTTGGGATTGGGGGTTTTCCTTTAGGTCAAACCCTAGTTTTGGAATTAACCAAGTAATGAAAGAAAGTACTTGCAAGTAGCTATAAATGAAAGACTGAATTGTAAATCACCTCAAGGGAGGCTGTGATAGCAATGTTGATAGAAATACTTGTGTGGAATTGAATGTTTTAATCAATCTCCTCTTCAATGGTTGAATCCTTGAATTGAATGCAACACCTAGCCTTGAAGGGAGACTTGAGAATGCTCAATGCTAGAAAAGAATGCTTGAATACTCTTGAATGCTTGATCTCATGTAAACTTCCCACTCATCCAACATATTGAACTTATGAAAATGAGAGGAAAAATGCCCCTTAAATACATGATAGTGGATTTGATTTTCATCATAGACCGAAATCGGGGGAGTTTGTCTCGCGATGCACAACCAACAATGCCACCCTAGGAAGGGTTTTGCCCCAAAATAGGGCAAAGACAAGGGTGCCACACCCTTGTCCTAGGAGGAAAAGGGCATCATACCCTTGTCCAAGGGCATATGGTGGAACCATGCCCCTATCCTACCCCTTTCTCTAGGGCATAGTGTGGACGGGGTGATGCAGAGGCCAAGGAAGAAGTTGTTTCTAAGGGTTGAGCAATCTCCAGTCTCCGATCAAGCTAGAGGATTCGAACTCGCGTGCGTGAGGACCCTAATGTAGTCCAAAATTTCCAAGGTCCCAATTTTATGACACTACATTATCATGCATTCTTATCTTATGGGTCCACTCATATACTAGAAGTGGAATACCATCAACCTTATGGAATGTAATCTCAAGTTTGTTGCCCAATTCCATAGATTTTTGACTATATTTTTGTAGAAATAAATAGAACAAGTAGGTTGTGAACCTGAATGTTTTAGTGGAACCTCCTTTAGTCATTGCAAATTATTTCCGCATGGTTTTTGCAACATGCTCAATAAATCTATGTTTAGGAGGTGGACTAGCAAAATGGATATTATATAGCATTTCAAGGAGGCTTGCACCCACTTCCCTATTACTATCCAATCCAAGGCAAAATGCTAACATTGAGAAAGTCTCCTGAGCCCATGTTTTAAAAAATTTAATATCATAAGGAGGCCTATGATCCTGTTGGAATTCGATGCCTTCATGTTTTATTTTTTTGAGAAAATCATTTTTTTTATGCTAAGTGATTCCTTCATACTTTACTCCAAAATTTTCTACGATGCCAGTAAACCCTAATAGTTGACCAAGTCCTTCTGTAGCAATATGTAACACTACTTCCTGGCTATCTTTCCTAACAATTATTTTTTCATTGTCATCATAATTCGAGGCACAAGCCATTATAAATTTTGGGCAAGGGAAGACCTCAGGAAACATCATGTAATCCAATCCACTAATCCATGATGCCCCCCAAGGAGGATTTTTTGGAGGATGTACCTTGATGATGCCCTTATTCAGAGATGAATATCTAAGTCTTGATGTAAGATAACCATAGATTACAGAATCATAAATATCATGGTACTCATCAGTTAAACCTAGGATTTAATTAGTTCGACATAGTCTATTTTTTTGTCTTTCATATTATTCTTAGGGTTACTACTACTACTAGTGGTAGACATGCTTGTAAACAGATAGCCCTGAACCTTAAGAAATTACAATTATAAACTATCTGGAAAGTTTGCACCTTACCTGTAATTTGAATAGCCAAAGAGGAAATTCAAAAACCAGGTTTGCTAAGAAGAAATAGAAAACCCTGCTCCCAAGTGTTGAGTCCCCACTCTCTTGATTCAAGAAACGACAATGATCATTGCCACTAGGACATATTATACTTTATATTTAGTTTTGCACATGTCATGCAATTATTTTAATGTAATGATACCCATGTTACACAGTGAGGAATACTTGCCTTTTTCCTTTTTAGTATTGTAATTTAAATATTGAATAACATGGTAAAAAATATTATATTTATTTATGGCAATAAATTAAAATAATAATTATATTTACACATGTCAGGCGATTATTTTAATGTAATCATACCCACCTTACACGTAGGGATGAATACTTGATTTTTTACGTTTTAGTATTACTATTGTAATTTAAATATTGAATATCATAGAAAAATATATTATATTTATTTTTGGTATTAAATAATAATTATATTTACACATGTCAGAAAATTAATCTCTTTATCAAAGAGAACCCACAAACATTAAATACACATTCACAATATCTTTGTAAAGATAAATAACAAAACCCTTAATATTGTTATTCATGTAAGACAAGGAATACATTATAGAGACAATTTCTGCAGAAGTATTGATGATAGAGATGATAAACTAATTGTGAATACAATTGTCCTCTTTTCTTTTGACACATTTTTGTTTCATATGCATTGGAAAAAATGTTTCTCGTAGATAGAACTTGAAATATAAAATACAAAACAAATACTGTGCACAAAAACCCTTGATGAATCACGAGAATGAAGATAAAAATTTGTTAGAAGTCCAATAACTTGAGCCATGTCACCATCACATTACTAAATGACCTTGAACATGCAAAACTAACTAAACAAACTAGCAGGGGAGCTCAACAAACTAGAAGAGGATCTCCACAAAGCCAAAGGAGCTCAACAAACTAGAAACAAATCTCCACAAGCCACAAGGCTAGTAAAGCTAGAAGAGGAGCTCATCAAGCAATGTTGTAATGAGAGAGAGAATTCCAACTTAGGCAATCAATTTGAATTTAATAGGCTCTTTGCTAGAGCTAGCTATCCCCTACCCTCATTGTTCTCTTCTCCTCTCACCTTGCCACTCAGTCATCAGATAAAGAAGGGATGATGATTGGTAGATTTTGAAAGGCCTTTTGCAACTATAGCTACCTTTCAATATCCCTTTAACTATCTTTTGGATTTTCAATATCCTTTTAACTACAAGGTAGTTCACTGTAGTATCTTCCACCTAGTGTCATAGAATTTACATCTTGTGCATACACAGTCCATACCCACATATGAGTGCTCCATTTTTTAAATTATTCTTGAATAAGAACAGAGAGGGATACTCTAAATACTACTCAACTAATCTATTTATTATGAAATTTGTGAAAATCACGAAATTCAAAAGCTTTAAAAATAGCCAAGCCAATTGAAGATTTTTTTTGCCTCTATAATCACTGTACCGCCAGTTCAGTTTTCTTCAATGACAATCCATTTTCTGTACCCATGCAAATTTCCATGTTGTCGTTTTGATTTCATTATGTCTGCCACACATAGAGTTTTTTGATTGTCCTATCTGGAGGTGATCTTGTGTGAATGATTTGTTGTGATCTTCCTATTTTTCAATCATTAAATTCACACAAATGAAAAAAGTCATTAAGAGTTAGGAGTTTATAAAAAAAGACTATGAAAATGAAAAAGTCATAAAGAATTAGTAGTTTCTAATATATGTACACAACCTCTCTGCAATACAATGTCATGTTGTTGAATCTCAATTCATTTAGCATTAATATTGATGTGATGTTGATTGTACTTGAGTGATCTTGTCAATATTTTTTTGAGTGTGATTTCTGACATTTCAAATCTTCAAGGATTTTAACATCTGATATATTTTCAATACAAAACCACCACCTTCATTTAATGATCGATGTTTTTTCAAGTGTGATTTTTGACATTTCAGATCTTAAGGATTTGAAGACATCACATCTGATATATTTTTGATACAAAACCACCACCACCATTTAATTAACAATAACTATTGAAAATTGCTATAAATAGGGATGTGGAGTTGGATTGGAATAAACCACATAATGGTTTCAATGTAGTATTGAGCAATTTTAGTTTTGATATGAGAATTTTGAAGTTAATAAGGATGACACCATCCTATTATTGTGGGTATTGTAAATTTTCCTACCTCTAGTTATGTAGGCTTAGAGGAAAAGATAGATTAATCCCATTTAGAGTTAGGATGGGAAGAATTGGAAAGAATTCAATGGGTAGAATAAGGCAGGAGAGAGGCTCTCAAAATGGGCAATGGAATAGTAATGGCACATTGCTCTCTTCATAAGTATTGGTACTAGTTGAAGCTAATGGTACCACATGTGTTATCACTAGAGCTACTTATACACCTGGAAATGATATCCACAATAGAAGCCACTCTTACTGAAATAAGAACCATGGGGATTTTATGTAACTTAGGGAGCTCTGTATTAAACATCTTGTGAGCTCTTATATGAATGTTGCAAATCCCTATTTCATATCATTACTCGAGGTCTCTGTGGCATTATTCTATTATTTTTTGTGGTGATTCAGAAGTAGATTACTTCTAACCTTGGCGATCACTTGTAATGTTAGTGAACACTTGTATTTTGTCTTGTACCAAAACCTCTGTGGTACTAGTATTAGAAGCAAGTGAGATTGAAGGTAAAGGTGTCAACTAAGGAGGTCCACTATGGGGCCTTTTTTATGCAATTTAGGAAGCTGAAGCAGTGAAGCTTTATTTAGCATCTTCTGAGGTCTTCTTAGGTTTATACATTTGCACAATCAATAATGAGAAAGGAGTTGTTTTCTTCTTATTTTGTTGGTAAGGGAAACTACTATTATTGATGTGATTTTCATTGTAAACAACCAATCATGATAGTTGATTTTATTTTTTCGAGGTGATTTTGATGTTCATTGTACATGACCAATCTTGAGTTTATCTTTTCAAGGTGATTGCCGTCATTTCTAACTTCAAGGCTATACAAAATCCACATCGTGATTTAATTTTGATATGTAATTAATGATAGAGTTCTTTGCCAACAACACATTTTTCCTATAAAGAGGCACGAGGGATGGATGATCATAAGTTTTGAATGCACTGCTCTCATTTCTTAGTTTTGATAAGTGTTATCTTAGGTTAAAATGTATTAAAGATGAATCAAATGTATTGTTGGGGGAAATGTATGAAGATGGATAAAATCAAATCTAAGATATTATGGCACAAGATCTACATCATTCCAATGGAGAACCTACAAGCTAACACAAATGAAAAAGTGAAAACAAAACATACACACACATGCATTAAATAGAAAATCTCACTCCATTGTTCTCCTCCCACTCAAGATCTTGTGTCCGATATATGGGTGCTCTCAGAAGCATATGCACAAGAAGATATGATGGATGGATATAAAGTTATCAAATATGATGAAATGACATAGAGATGAGAGATCAAAGAGATTCAATGAGCACAATGAAAAAACTTGAATGCAAGAGAAAAGATTCAAAATGCATGCAAATGATAAAAGAGATTTGCTAGGCTTAGAAATGAGGAGGAGCAAAGTATTTATAGATATCGTCAGGGGGGATCTAGGTTGTAAGATGAATGTGGGATAAAGGATTGAAGTAAAAATGAAGAGTGTTTATCCCACATGCATTACATGAGTGAATTAGATAGAGTGGGAATTGATAAATAGGGAATGGATTGAGCATGCAAGAGATTTAGAAAATGGCTTTAATAATATAATATATTAATGGATTAAATTGAATAATAATATAATTTTATGATATAATGATGAAAAATGAGATAATATATTGATGAATGATTATTATAATGTAATGAAGAATGATAATGGATAATATATTATGAATAATGGATAATAGGAATATTATCTAATAAGGATCGACCCGATAATGGGAAAAGTTAAGTTTAATTATGAGGACATTTTAATGGAAAATTTTGTGTCTACACTGTAAATTCTCCTCCCTCTAGTTATGTACTTTTAGAGGAAAAAAGAGATGAATTCCACACAAACTAAGGATGGGTGGAATTGGAAAGATTGGAATGGGTGGAATAAGGCATGAGAGAGGCCCTCAAATAGGAACTTTGGAATTTCTACCCACCTTTGAATGTTTCCTTTCTCTTCTTTGTACACTATAATTCCATTCTTTTCTATCATGATTGCTTGATTCAAATCGAAGATACTGGAAGAAGATTTGCCATTAAAAATGGGTTTTAATTCTTCTATGAACTGAATCAAATCTGCTTCTAGTATAACATCTATAGCAGATAAGTATCAATAATGTCAATTTTTAATTCATCTATACTTCAGGGATGAATCACGTTAAGGTACCATTTAACATTGCAATTCTAATCCTTTATTAATACAAATACAATTGATGGTTGTGCTACTGCTATCCTTTGTTATTCATTTCCAGTAAATAGTTATGTTATGTTTGTTTGTTGTAATTGTCAAGTTATTTGTATGGAGCATTTATTTACTTAATTCTTTCAAAGGACTTTAATCTTTGCATAACAATGAGTCGACAAGTCATACTTGTTATCCAACATGAAATCTGTTGGTTCCCAAATCAATATATCCTAAACCCTAAATGATTAGCCACTTTCTTATCAATTTTGAAACAAAATTAACCCTTTCCTTAAAAGAGACCCATTATCAAGACCACACATTCCTACTTGAAGAATACAAATTAATGTGTCATTAATACAAGAATTCATACAAGTTGCACACACAGAAATGAGACAATATGCAAATGGTTCATCTTCATTGATCTTTCAAAAAATTGATACAATATGATAGTGATTTACAATATCTTTAGAAAGTAAATGTTCTAACTCTATTGTCTTCAAACTGGTTCCTATTACACCTTACTTCTCAAAATTTTTGAATCCTTCTTATTGGCCCTAATTTCCCTTTTATAGGACAAGGGAGAAAAACAAGCTTCAGGCCAAGAAAGACACTTGTCAAAAAATGATTGTTGATTACAAAAGAATATACCAAAAGGCAAAGGCATATTTCATAGGTACATTCAAAAAATCCCCTAGGAAGAGGGGTTGGGGCTACAATAGGCCTAGAAGGAATGAGGTTGGGGTATCTTCTTCCTACAACATCTATCGCTATCAAAACTCTGTCATTGGAGGCTGCATTGGGATGGACCAGGTACATGTTGATTGTGTGATCTCAGCCTTGTTCCAAAAATGGAACTTGCCAAAAGAATGAAGGGAACACAAAAAGGTATAGCATTTACTACTCTTCCTCCTTTGGCTTCTCCTCTTCAAGCGAGCAGTATTTCTTGTGCTAATTGCCAATTTTATTTGTGGGCCAAATAAATATTCTTAAATTTTGCAACTTTCTTATATCTTCCTTTGTCTTATTGACCGATATAGTTGTAGATTCTAAAATAAAATTATGATACAAGGAATCAATATGAAAAGTTCTTTCAACAATCAAGTGGTAAGTATCTTGTTGATTGGGACCCCCAACTAACAAATTCAAAATTGCATCAATTGATTCTTGGAAATCTAGCCTCCACCTATCCAAATATTTGATCTATCCATCCTCAGTCAGATTATAGGAATATCTCATTTCTGAAGACCTTTAAATGATTTTAATTTTTCCCTTAATATCTTGTCCTCCTCTTCCACACGTGGGAATTCCTTTATCACGAGGTTGTAGTTTTTTCATGTCATCCTCATAATTTGGGATGCATTGGGCACATTTTTCATTACCAAAAGAATTTCCTCTAACATAGTGGCTTTAGAAAACCAAGTAGTCCTTAATGGTTGGAAAAATGAAAGAATGTCACCCGTTTGGGTGCGGAGGTGGAACACAAAAGAATAAGAAGCATGTAATTCATCCAATTTGGCTAGCATTTTGTTAGCGATTTAAAAAATTGTAGCCTTCCTTATTTCTAAATATTTATTTTGTGCTTCCTCTTTCATCTTTTGCAAATCCTCCTTCATTTTCTGCATCTCCTCTAACTGTTGCTTTGTCATTTTGGTGGACTCCTTTTCTGCTAGTTCTTTCTTCAACCTGACATTCTCAATATATTGTTCATTGTAGCTAGTAGTAAAAGCATCATGTCTTTTCTTAATTTCTTCATGCTTATTCTCTTCTTCTTTAGTAGCTATTTTGGTGAAATGTGCAGCATGGAATGACAGTGTGGCAGCCTTAACAACTGTGGTGTCAACAAGGGTCCTAACAATAGCATCTTCTATCGTTTCTCTATTCCTTGCAATAGAATGATCTTATCTTTGTTGGGTGCCTTTGCCCAAATTCCACTTTGCCTTTATGTTTGGGTTGAGCCCTGATCCATGTTTCCTAAATTCTTGGGCATATATTGGATCTCTCTACCTCATTGCCTAGTCCTGTACAAAAAAATTCTCCATATCCCATCCAGGGACTAACATCGTGTTATTGTTTTTTTATCATCTCTCTTGCCTCCAGAGGAGTGAATTCAATATTATCTTTGTCAAATTTTGCAATTTGCTCATTTGATAAATTATTTAATTTCTCTTTTAATAAAAAAGCTTTGAACTCTGGGGTTTTGACAAAATTGTCATCAGATAAGGATTGAATAGCAGCAACTATTCTCTTACCTCGGGCTTGCTCCTCTAGGATAAAACTAGGGATAACTAACCTATCCTCATATTTAGGGATTCTTGTTGAATCATCATCTTGGAAAGTTTCTCTAGGGGGGATGGTGGTTGGACACTTGCATCCATTTCATAATCCACAATCTATACAAAATTTGATATTAGCCTTCCCCTTCCCATTTTTTCCAATTACCCTTGCTATGAGCTATCCTTCTTGGGAAGCTTGCTGAGAGGGGGAAGCTTGGGAGGATCCTTCTACCAAAATTTCCTTCCCTTTTGCTTTGGATACAACTAGGGGAGTATCAACAAGCCTCCCTTCAAGCCTTTCTATCAGTTGCTCTGCCCCAGCTCGAGCCAACTCATTTGTGACAATGGCTTCAAAATTCCTCATCTTATTTAACATTCTTACAAAATCATTTTATATATTTGAGCAAAATCCCTAAAAGTTAGGATCCTTTTCTTTCCTCTCTCTTTCCAATTTCTTGAGATATTCCCACTTTTTTCTTCTTTGAATAGCCTCCTTGGGACCATAATTTCTAATTAGGTCCTCATATTCATCCTTCATCTTCATCTTGTGTATTCTTAGCTCATTAATGTATCCTTTTGGATCAAAATCATGTGATTTTCCTACTTGAAGGTGATAGGTGATTACTATGAAGTCCTACACCTTCTCAAGTGTCTCACTTCCCACACTAAAATCTTCATATACCGTGAGTCGTGGAAGGTGTGTTCCTTTCTTCTCCATCCACATGAGCTGCCACATGAATTCAATGAAGGCAAGCCTTGGGGAGACAATGATTGGAAAAATGTGGGGTGGTTTAGGGCACCCATGTACCCTGATTATTGTACAATCCGAGTAGCAAAGGAAATCACCAAAATTATGAGCAAATGCACCTTCTAAAAATTCAACACCCTTGGTCCTACAAATTTTTGCTCTTAGAACCTTTACCATATAAATTGGGAGTCTTGTCAGTTGGATTCCACACATTCCTAGGACCGTGACAACAAAATGGTCAAGAATGCCCTATAATTTGAATATCTGGACCCTTTGTCCCATACTTGAGTCCATCTCTAGACTGGCCACCTGTTTCCTATTTGTGGATCAAAATTTGTTACCTTTAGGGCCTCATTCCAATCTATCTTATTTTGAAAAAGAATCAAATGGTACAATAAAGAATAATACTTAAAATCTTGACTTTATCATCCTTTGCTTTTATCAACCCCTCATGCACGTTGTCTTGGATGTAGGTAGTAATTCATACAGTTCATTCATCCGAGAGTGCTAAATCTTTATTGCCATCATCATATAAACTACTGGAATTTTTGTTTTTCCACAATCCTCTCCCAAAACTTGACAAATGACATAATAGGTCTTTACAAAATAACATTCAAAAGTTGCCAAATTGAAAGGTTCTTTCTCTATACTCAAAATGTAGTTATTTTCCCTTTTAAACATCTTTTTTCTATATTGGGGAATCAATTTCTCTCTATAGAAGTCTTTCTTCACCCCATATTTGGTCCCCAACCTCTTCATGTCAATGGTTTTGAGGGCACTTCTATCCAAATCAAAACATTGAACTATGGCATCTTTTTCTATATCAACTAGAATATGACCACTTGCCATCCTCACTATCATACTCTCAGAGTGGTAGTGCTTGCTAAGTTCCCTGATAAAAGGAGGCTCCACAAAGACATTAGGGACTACCAAATTTCCTAAATTGAGGTTTCAAGGGTTTGATATTGGTTTTGCCTTGTCCCTATTCCCATATAAGTAATAGAATTTAATATCCCACCCTCAATCTATGGTGATGCCATCTCTGTAATTAGAAATTTTGTCATTGAAGTTATTTTTGAAGGTTTCCTGTATTGTGGATCCATGGAACAATTCTAATAAATCTTGATGTAAGCCCCTTGTGTCTCTCTTCTTCCTTTTTTCCATCTCTTCCAATTTTTTCTCAACTTCCTCTTCTACTTCATCAACACTCTTACCTGGAACCAATGAAGCAGGGCCTTGTGATGGCTGCTCTTATTGAGAAAGTGGGGTTTTTCAGTAGAAAGAGGGTTTGATTCTACAATTGGGGCTACTCTATAGATGAGGATGTAGCCCTTTTGGCAGGGGCCCTTCTTATTTTAGGCTTGGTGATGCCTCTTGTGGGTCTAATTCAACAACGCGAGGGTTCTCCTTAGTAGGCGAGGCTTACACAGATGATGTTGTTGGAAATTTCTTAGAGGGATCTCTTCTTTTCTTGGTTGTTGGGGCTTTATTTTGTGGGAATGGATGGGGCTCAATAGCAGTAGGTTCATCATCAAAAATCATAGTGGCAGCCCTTTTTGTTGCTCTCTTCCTCTTTGGCTTTAAGGATTCTTCTTGATATGGATGGCATGATTTGGAACTTGGAGGGGTTTGTGCAATAGATGGAGAGTTCAACTCAGCAACTGACTCATTTGGGATGGTAGGAGATGGGTGAATTATAGTGAGTGGAGTAGCATGGGTGATTTTTGACATGGTGGAGGCTTCTCCCTTCTCAGGGTTTTTTAAGTAGTAGGGGGGTGGTGTCCTTCATTGGGGAAGCCATTTCATCTCCTAGGGAAACAAATTATAGTTCTACTTCAACTTCAAACCCTACACAACTTTCTAATTCTTTCCCAAAATAACAAAGACGAGTTTGATATCAACTTGTGTTTTGAAGGCAATTGGTCACAATTGCAGCTCTGAGAAATGCTTTAGGTTGCCTTGGATAGCTTTGTGCTCTCTCCTCAATTTCTTCTTGGATTCTCTTTGAATGAAAGGTGAGAAATTATGCTTTAGAATTTGCCTTTATCGATCATAGGAATATTGCCATTAATTCATACATGCAGGCTCTCCACCACCTTTGATTTTTCGCTATGCTCTAAAGTTTTTCTTTTTATCTTTATTCATTTTATTACCCCATGAGGTGATATAATTCCTTATATTTTTCTTGTGGGGTGGTGGGGAAATCGTTTTGCATCTACCTTGCTACCCCACTTCATCTCTTCACAAGCCTCTTCACTCCTATGAAGTGAATCTTCATTCGTCTCATAGGCGCTCGTTGCTAGCCTATAGGGTACTTCCTATAGATGGAGGAAATGGATTGAATACAAGATTCAATCTTCCAACATCCAACAATGAAATACCTACCAAATACACGTGCATGGAAACCAAAAAATATATAAACTAACACACATGCATGCTATGACAAAACTACTCCATTTAACTCCTTAAATCAAGGTCTTATGCAACTAAAATGGCTCTCGGAAGCACACACAAGAAGCTATGATTTATTGGAGATTTAAAATGCAAAGCGAAAAAGGCAATGAAAATGAAGAAAGCTTGAGAAATGCAAGAGCACATAAATAAGCTATTTGCTAAGTTGCTAGATAACCTCAAATGAGAGAGGGGGTTGGGTTTTTGTAGAAGTCCTCCAGGTGAATCCATGTTGTGGGATGAATATGGGATAAATAATAAGGCTTGAAAGTTTTAATCCCACATGCGTAAGGTGGATGCAAATGGATAAAGGAGAAATCATAAATGGATGATGTGAATGCCTATGTATATGTTTATGAAGATGGATACATAATACTATTATTATTAAATATACATATGATAAATGGTAAATAATAATAATATTAATAAATGATAGTATAATAATATTATTAAATAGATAGATGGATGCATGAAATGATAATAATATAATAATGGATAAATGATAATAAAAATAATATTAATAATGGCTAAATGATAATGATTTATAATGGTGCTAATGAATTAATGATAATAATAATAATAGATGGAATAGTGTGTGAGAATGAAATGGATCCACCCAGGATGAAAATCAATTAGGACAATTTTTTTTATGTCTACACTTCCTCCCTTAGCCGCATCCGTTCTTATCTCATCCAACATGAACTCCTTCTCTTCTTTGGTTTCATGGGGTAGCAGGGATACCTTTTACTTTATTATCAATTCTTATCCTTTGGCCCGCAACATTATCATCTTCCCTTCCCTTACCTCATGGGGTGGCGAGGTAATGGCTCAATACTTGTCCTGCTAGCCCACAACATTTCCCTATGGTGTTGCCTCCCCTTGCGGGGTAAGACTATTTATGTTCTTAGATCATATGCCACTATCTTGTTGAATGGTTCCTTCCTTCTATCTTCATAAGCCCATAAGAAATCTACCTATCTCTCTGTTGACCTCACCTCGCTAGCTCGCAAGGACACCTTTGTTGTCTTATGACCTTTGCGGGGTAAATTTACTACTAGCATCTTAGTGTTCCCTGCTATCTTGCAACACAAATTACTTTGAGAGAAAGCCACGCGGGGTAAGGCTTTCTTCTTGTCAACACACATCCTACCAAACTGCAATAGTAAATCTTCCATGTCAGCAACACAGAGTGGTGGGGCCACCTTTAAGCTTCATTATACCTTCATCCCGCTAGCCGATGGGACATAGTTGTTTACCAGATAAGTCGTACAGGGTAACTCTTCTCTTTAATTGACATGCATCCCATTGCCCCACAACACTTTGGTGGGTGTAGAAAGGGTCTTGCAAGGTAAGGGAGAAGGGCATAAAATCCAATTTAAGTGACCAATTTAGCACATGGGGATTAACTGAATAGGCTCAAGTTACAACTAAAGTGACTGAGGACTGGCTACATGAAACCAATGACCGAATCACGTCCATCATCAAATATCAATGACGAAGGTTCAATTCCAGCCTAAGTTTTGACAAAAAAATAATTATACAATGCATGTGTTGGCATTAGGTTGTCATTGATGTCAACTGGTTTGGCATGTCACCAATGAGTAAGAAGTGGTGACCAGTATGGGAGAAGTAAGACAAGTTGATGTCAATCCATATGTGTGTAAGCAGATAGAAGGAAGTTTACTGGTACACATGAAATGCATCATCTGCCGATAAAGCAGGACCACTAGCAAGGCAAAGCAAGCAAGTAAAAGAAAAATAGAAGGATGTAAATGGTACACTCAGAGAAGTTTAATATTACAGGTAAATGGACTGAATAGTAGGACCAACATGTTTGATGGAAGGCTAAGTTGATCCACTGATAGAGAAGAGGTATGCAGGTATGAAGTCCCACCGGTGAAATCAGGTTTTACTGGTAAGGTGAGTTGAACCACTAGTCAATCTTGGTCGGTGAAGGATGCCAAACCAACATAGAAAACCAAGAATAGATGGATGTTAACAAGGATGACAAGTGGAAGCTAGGTGGTTTTCATGCAGAGGTTGGTGAAGTGTTCATTGACGTAACGGTCAGTAAGATGTTCAACTTTTTTAAAGAACTCACAAATCATGGAAGGATGGTAGAAGGTTGCGGCTCAAGGAAGACCAGGTGGCAAGTGACTGAATTGATCCCACAAGAAGATCTGATCTTCATACCCATTTGCTGAAGGAAATAGTCGAGCCATTAATGGCATGTGATAGAGAAACACCCAAAAGCATAGTGCAGACATGCAAATATAGAAAACGCACATTGGAATGTGAGATGTTGGTGGTGTTGATTGATGACATGCAGATCATCTCTCTAGAAAAGGAGATTGGATCAAATCTAATACAAATTGAGTTAGTGAAGGAAAAACCTAACACGACACTGTTGGAATGTTGTTTTGGCGGAAACCCTAGAAGATAAATATGTGAGCTCAAGACTGGAATCAGTTGATGCTTGATTCCAAGAGTTAAAGAGAAGAGAGCCTGAGTAAGGAGAAAGATTATCTTCCTTAGAGTTTATTCTAAGAAAGTTGTAGTGTGAGTTAGCAGGTGAACCAGTGAGAGGGTCTAACTAGTAGAGACAGAGTAACCGGTAAACTGTTGCATTTCTAATAGTCAAGCTAATTGGTGAAGAGTGATTGGTTAAGATGACATCCAAGAGTGACATAGTGTGGTGTGAGGTTGAGGGAGAAATAAGAGAGGCTAGGAGTAACCAGTGAGTGATCAGAGAGAGTAATCTGATAATTGACAATGTGAGAACTAGTGAAGAAGAGGAGATTGTTAAACGACATAAATCCATTGATTAGGTGTTGCGGAAGTCATTTGCAACTAGGTGATATAACTGTATCAAAATTGTATTTCATTATATAACACCGGGTTGGAGCTTGGTGTAGGGGTTGGTGCCCTAAATCATTGTAATCCGTTGTTTCATTATGAGGTTGGATTGGAGCAGTAGACTCCAACAATATTTATCATCGAGGTTTTTCCCATATTGGTTTTTCCTCGTACATATAGTATTGTGGGTTATGCATTTGTGTGTTTGCCTCTTTTGATATCCACATTTATCTTACCAATTTAACTGTTTAGTGTTTAGGTTGATAACTGGTATTCCAAGCTTGGTTAAAGAGAAAAGATTTCAATAACCACTGATTAACCCCCCTCTTAGTGGTACATTGTGTTCAACAATTGGTATCAAAGCATAGGTTCCTGATTGATTAAAGCTTGGGTAGATTCTGGTCAAATAACACAATGGCAAGAAATGAGTCTGCATCCTCTAAAGCCCCCATGTTTGATGGATCTAACTATGCCTTCTAGAGCAGAAGAATGGAGACCTATAATTCCTCACTTGGATTTGACGTGTGCATGTCTGTCAAGAATGGGTATATTGTCCCTAGTGTTCATCCCACCGATCGGGATGCTAAGAAGGAGTATGAGAATAATGCAAAGGCTAAACATGATATCTTAAGTGGGCTATCTGATAATGAGTTTGTCAAGGTCATGCACTTTGCATCCACCAAGAAGACTTGGGATAAACTACAAAGGTTATTTGAAGGAGATTCCAAAGTCAAAGAATCCAAGCTGCAATCTCTAAGAAGTCAGCTTGAGGGCATCAAGATGAAAGATGAAGAAAAGATTGCAGATTGCCTTCACAAAATAGATGAAACTATGAACACCATTAGAGGACTTGGAGAAGAAATTGCTCATGAGATTATTGTTAAGAAGGTACTTAGATCTCTCACAACTAAGTATGATACTAAGGTTTCTTCCATAGAGGAAGCCAAGGATCTAAAGACATTCACAATGGATGAGCTATTTGGCTCTCTAACAACCTATGAAATGAGAACAACCAGTGAAGCATGATCCTCAAGGAAAGAGGTAGCATTCAACTCCACCAAAAAGGGCAAGGAAGAGGTTGCTCATAAAGGATCCAGTGAAGACTCGGATGTAGAGGTAGAAAATTTTTTCATAAAGCTCAAGAGAGGATCCGACAAGTATAAAGGAAAGTTACCACTCAAATGCTTTAATTATGATAAAGTTGGACAGTTTGCTGCAAAATATCCTTATAATGAAACTGGTGGAGATGAGCAAAGAAGTTTTGGCATATCTGTTGGTAAAGACAAATAAAGGAATGTCTACTAGAAAGGAAGAAGAGGCTACTGAAAGCAGCTAGACCTATATACTATTGAGGATGATGCCACAGATGAAGAAAGTGCATCAAAACATGACTATCGTGTGAATGAAAGAGAAGTTAATCTATTTATGGCATTAGATGAACTGATTGGAGAAGATGAGGAAGAAGAAGACATTGAAGCTGAATCAGATCTAGAAGGTGAGCTCATAAGTGCTCTTGAGGAGTTAAGTAAGACAAGAAGAGAAATCAAGAAGGTCAAGCTTGTTGTAGCTGAAGAACAAGGTCTCCTGAAGCAATCCCTAGATGAGCCTAATCAAGGTATCTTTGACTTGAAACTCCAATTGGGAGAAGCCAAGAGGATATGTGAAGTTACATCCTCCAATCCGATGAAGAAGGAAAAGGAGCATCAAGATTTGGAAGCAGAAGTAGTGAAGCTTAGAAAAGAGCTTGAAGAGAGAAAGGATGAACTGAAAATGAGGAGCAAATATGAGGGTAGCACCGAAGCCTTAGACAAGATGCTAAGAAAAAAAAAACAATTTAAATATACCGGTGTCTTAGGATTTGAAGAAGGACAAAGTTCAAACAATAAAGACACATCCAGTAAGGAGATATAGTTCACTTCTTCAAGTGGAGGTTAAGAGAAGAAGGCATTCATGGTAAGCAAGGATACCGATAAGAAGTCTTATGCAGATGTTGTTAGAAATGATCACATAAACTGGTATAAACAATTAATGAACTTGTAGTGTCATAAAATTGTGCCTCCTACAATTTTAACCATATTTTAGGTCCTCACCTCAGTGACGACATCTTCTTCCCCAATCGAGACCTATTTTTGCATTTTCGTCCCTTGACCCCTTCTTGTTTGAGCCCCGAGATACAATCAGGACCCTATACGGGCCTGAAGACAAGGTAGGATAAGGGTGTGGCACCCCTATCTCCCTTGGATAGGGGAGTGGTGTCCCTATCCCACCTATTGATGGGTGTTTTGACACACTCACCAATAGTTAGGTAGTTTATCCAAACGCTCACCACCTCTCCTAAAAGTAATGAGTTTGGAAGAACTCACTACTCCAAGGTCTATGTAGTTGGGTATCGAAGGTGATGGATAGCCCAATGGTTGATGTGGTTATACCTGTAAAGGGGCTTGCTGGTTAGAACTAAATCTCGCTGGTTACGGATAATTTCACTTCCTCTTTTTTTGTATTTTATGAAAGATTCCCTGGGGAAATAAAATGCAAAGCGTAAAGGGAAACAAGAAAATAACAATAAAGATCAATATAATGACAACTTAATGAAGTACTCAATCAGTTCCCTGCAATCCAAGCAATTATCAAATATTATCCAAGTTAGCATTCAACAACGGACCTCCAGAAAAACCTGCAAAATCATCAATTTCACAAATCTATGGAAATAAAATCATCAATAATATGGCCTATCACAGTAGTTCTCATACACCACTGACATGCGCAATATGATTCATAGAATGATAGACAAAGAAGATTAAACCACGTTGCTAACTCAAAACAATAGACGTTACCAGATTACATGAAACAATTTGGTAGAATATAAATGTAGACCAGGCAATCTACAAGCTGCTTTTTATATTAATCTCCATGAATGTATAACAAGAATAACTCAAACTTCTTAACAATATGCAAAATACTCTAAAATCTCTAAGTAGGCCACAAATCATCAATTTGGGACCTTTACAAATGAATCCAACTTCTTAATTTATAGAAGTTTTCCACCCTACTATCTAGGAAATAACTCTATTCTAAATTAAGAACTGATCTTAGGAGTCGCAGTTAACTTGAAAGTTTCTGCCTTGATACTCCACTTAACTAAAAAATGGGGATTGCATGAGCACTATGAAGACCCTGCTTGGTGAGCCACGTTTTCGTAATCATGCAGAATTTCTCTCAAAATTGGAACTTGAGTAGGAGAAGTAGTTTTAAAATACAAGAAAAAGCTTTTCTATCTTTAGCAAATGTGTGCTTATCTTTTTATTTCTTGGTAAAAGCCTTATAATTTTCTAATATACATGCAACTTCTTGGACTAGAGGATTAGCTACATGCTTAATTCTAAATTTATATTTCTTCAAAACCTCATCTACATGTGCTCCTTGTTCCTCTAACTCCTTCATCGTATCTACCACCTCTTGACACTGAGCAATTAGCTGTGTGTATCTATCCATAAGGGCGACATTGAACTGGGTAGCAGGTCCTAGGTGCTGTGCCTAATATGCATCCCACTGATTCAAAACTTGCTGCTAGTCCACTATTCTGGTATCAGCTATTTTGAGGCCAAAAGGTCCTAGTATGTTCGTCACAAAATTTTTGTATGACAAAATTTCCTTAAGGAGAGGGTTCCAAATGTTAGCCATATCCTTGATATACTGTTGATACATCTCAATCTTCAGCTCCAAAATGTATACATAGGATTGTAAGTTTTTATAGCTATCACCTCCCAAGAGGTCTTGTTTTACTACCACCTCTTCTCCTAGTCGTAGTATCCTTTTCAAAACTTGGAGCTATTTATTAAAGGTGCTCTCCTTCTGCTCCCATTCTATGGAGCAGGTTGCCAAAGCTGCACTTGCCTATACCACCTAATGGTATATTTCTACTATATTCTACAAGAACAACCTAATCTTGGTTGCATTTACCTGGGTCCAAGATTTGGCAGCAGCATCCACTCATCTCACCTCCACTAGTACCTTTACTTCTCCCTCTGGTAGTGATGAGGTTGAAGGTAGGTCATCTATTCTACAAGAGTCTAGAGGTTTACTCATTTCTATCAGGAGCTGTTTATATTGCCCAAGTTGTGCCTTAAGCTCCATATTTGAGGTGTGCTCCTTTCCAACACGCCCTCTGACAACACTTATGGCTAGCTCCAATGTATCTAACTCTCCCCACTTGCTTTGCTTACCCAAGTTTACCTAGGATATTTGATACTTGGGAGAAACCTATCCCTCAACTTCATGTGGTACTACCATATCTGCAATCACCTCACTGGAATCTATTTTTGACAAATGATGGATGGTTTTCAACTTTTTAACCTTTGGAGGTTCCTCAATGATTACTTGTTGTAGAGTGACCTCTGGGAGTTCTACTTTTCTCTTTTTCTTCCTGAAGGTAAACTCCATCCATTGTGGTATATCTTCATCTCTATCACCTTGATGTGATACAATATCCGCAGTTATGACATGAACCTCTACCTACTCCTCTGCTTCATCTCTTACTTTGGCTCCCGTTTGCCTAGGATCTTGGGGTGAGGAAATCTGACGGGCTAGGTTAGCTTAGAGAGCTTGTTGTTTGTGTAATTATCCTAGCTTGCCACTAACCTCCTCATTGAATGTGATTTCTTCATCACCTGGCTCTGTCTTTGCTTGCCCGACTGCTATATCCTTAAGAAGGCCCTCTTGATCTTGGGGAGTTAGGATCAACCTCTCATTCAATATGTCTTCTACCTCATCCCCTTCGCCTTCTAGTGGCTATTGTTGCTGTCTACTCCAACTATAATAATAATAACTCTAATTGAAATCTCAATCCGAAGTTTGGACATTCATCTGGTAAAGTTACTATTTTCATGGCTAGTGTTCACTTAGTTATCAACCTAGGGATGTAAAACTTGAAATGGGTCTAGACTATATATGCACTAAGCTCCTTCAATGGCTATTCTGCATTGTTGCAGTAACTAACATTATGCAAAAAGGAAAAGCAAGAATGGAAATCATAGAAGGCTACATGAAAACTTATAAAAACTATGCAGGAATGATCTAATGTAAATAACAGAAATCACTCTGTTCTGGCTTGGCTGCAGGAACAGTCAGTGGAAATATTTCCAGTGGCTGCAAGAACAATCTAGGCATGAACTTCTACTACAACTAAAGGAGAAATAATTTCAATGAACATAAACACATGATCACTCACCAAGTGGGCCCCCTTGGATGAGTGATATCAAGCTTCTAGCAAAATACTTTTAACAGATCAAAACAACATATTTTTCATTCATTTCTTCCTGAAAATGATTACATGTTCTAAAAGAAAAACTCTAGAATGCTTGTCAAAATTATCTGCTCTATTCCTTTCTATTCTGTCTAACCTCTAAGAAAAAGGAAGAGCTTATTATAAAGCAAAGATCAACTACAATGGACAACTCAAATCACGCCCAGAAGAAGAGGTAGATGATTGACAGATGAAGAAGATAACTAAAGCTTGGCTGCAGAAAATGTGGATCTAAACCGAACCATAGTCTTTGGATGCCGTAGTGATATTTTGTGAATTCAATGCCCACTAGAGTTAAACTCCCATAGTGATGTATGGCTTCTCCGGTTATGCCATATCTTGCGCTCGCTCGGCTTCTCTTCAGTTTGATCTCCAATTATCTCATCCGTGATTCTTCATTCCTTAGGTGTGAAAGGAGAACATCCATCACGACATCATTTATTATCTGTACTAAACAAGAACAACATACAAGGACATGCATACATATTTTACTTAATTAATACATTCATTAACTCACATATAACATTATCCCAAATAATCCACATAACAATAGGAACAAATCACTTGGCTGTAGGAATACATTGGCATGGCTGTAGGAATAGACTGGCAAAGTTCAATCATGATTTCATAAGTTCAGGTTTACACATGGAATACATATAGTCAATTCATAATACTTTACTACCACAATGTAACCCAAAAGATGTCAAAAACCTACAAGTTTTGATGGTAAAAACATGACAAAGTATCGACTTATCAATTGCTTAAGATCCTCTTTTTCTTGATCGGAGTCAAACTTGACATTTCTAACTTTCACCCCTTCAGTAGTGGATGTGAAGCCTTTTACTCTGGGCTACCCTGCATATATATAGACCAATGGTGGTGTAGGAGCAGTGGTTCCTGGAGCACTTGCTGTATATGTTGAAGGTTGCTGAGCGGGTATCTCCTCAGTAGCTTCTACATTCTCCTCTTGTTCCTGGGTACCCTCTCCTTCAGTGTGGGCTATAGCTATCCTTGGTGGGAGAACTTTGGCGAGTGGCACCACGCCCAACCCATTGGTCACTCCTAGGTTTGTATCCTTCTTCAATAGTTCAGACTCCCTCATCTTTTCTTGGAGTTTCTTCAATAAGTCCTCAGTGCTTTCTCGAGGCTTGTCTTCCTCACCAGGGTTGGTGGAGGTATTCTGCCTTGAGGCTGACCTTGTCTTTTGAGCGTACTCATTAGGGCCTCTTAACTGAGGTACCCCTAAGGTGGATTCCTTTTGTTTTGTTTTTGATACGTTGGGCCTTTCCCTCTGGCTTAACTATTGTTTAGTCCTATCGATGACCGCCTGGGAGACCTTCTCCATATTTGTATCTTCAGTTGCAGACCACTTTACTGGGGAGAGGGGCCTCTTATCTATACATGATTCTCTATAGACTGGATTAAGTAACTCTCCATCATCCCTCAGGTATTTAGGGAGGTTAGTCTCAATACCAAAATCTCTTACCTATGGGACATATAACCTATTATAGTTCTTTTCCTTGATCTCAAAACTATCTTGTAAGTTAGCCCAAAAGTCTTCCAAGCTGGGCCTATGCCCCTCATGTGCCTTAGGCATAGCTTTTTGAGTTTCCCATAGGGATCATAAAACTCCCTAGCATGATCATATTCTTTTAAGTTTAAATCATGAAGCTCTTGTTCTGCCAACTTTGCCACTTGTATCTTGGAATAGGCAAAGTATCCAATAGACACCGAGAAATAAATTCTTGTTTTATGTTTCGATGACAACAGTGAATGGAGGCCTACAAGCTGCCTTACATATTCTAGCAGAATCAGCCTATCATTGCAATAATGAGGTAGCAGCATTGGGTTCCCTGTGAATCCACTAACCCTGATGTAAGTGGAGCGTGGGTTTTGGATGAACCAACATGCCCACTCTTGGATGATAGCCATAGCCTCTGGGCTAATCCAATATCCTGCATCCTCTGTCAATTTGATGATTATTGGGAAAACAAAGGCTTCATTAACTCTCTTGAAGTGCACCTTAGCATTGGCTATAGTGAGTTGGGAATAATATTCCCATATCTTCTTCTATCCTTCCTTCTCTCCCAATTGTCCTTCCACCTGTAGGCCTGAGAATTTTCTAGCTCTAGCAGCTACCCAGATGACATATGATGTGAAGAAGAATTTTTGTGTATGTTGCACCTCTTTCATCTTCTTACATATATTATTAGAGAGGATCTGTGGCCAATCAAAGTATTGTTTCCCTATTAAGATAGTGCTCATGAACTGGAACATCCAGGGATGGAAGTGCTTGCAGTCCGGCTTGCCAAAGGCCCTGCTGAGCATAATGATCAGGTCCTTTTGGGGTTCTTTGAAATCTTCTCTTAGGATTTTTGTTGCCTTAAGCCTTGTCTATCTTTCTTCTTCTATCCAATTAGAATTCATGTGCCTTTTATTGGTTGATATTTTGTCATTCCATGCCTTTAAGGCCTCTTCTTCAGTTAGGAGAAACACTTCTTCCCTAGTGGGGATACAAAGACGAACCCAAGCATATCTGGGGATAAGTCTATAACTATTTTTCCATGTGCGTCTGTGCACTTTCTAGTCTCTGGATTGAAAAATGGGGCAATGGCCATTATTAATTCTGGTGCCTGCAATGATTGTGGGAATACAATGGCCTCTACTAGGGTAGATCTCTTGATTCTTCGATGGAGGGCCTCTAGGCTCGGTTTATTCAATTGAGTTCTGATATCTTCTATTTCTATGTGGCCGATTTCAGTGTCTGTAACCCATCTGATTTGATTCTCAAGCTTTGAGACATGGACCTGTCCTTGGTAATGGTACTTCATGGTGGCTGGGAGTCTATCAATTTCTTTGCCTCTTTTTCTGGTGGATGAGTCCATCTAACCACTCGAACCTGCAAGCAAAAACACAAATCTCCAATCTCCAAGATTAGGCATAAACTTTAATTTGCTTCGGGACTTCGGGGTCCCGGGCTAGGCACAAAGGGAGAAGGCTCGAAACTCTAGGGCTCTGGGGTTCCAAGGTTAGGTCTATACAAAAACCACCCAGAACTCTAGGGTTCCGGGGTTTCGGGCTCATGGAATGGGGTGATCCGGAACTCCGGGGATCTGGGGTTCCGAGGTTGGTGAAAATGAGACCACCCGAAACTCTGAGGTTCTAGGGTGGTGGGAATGGAAACCACCCAGAACTTTGGGGATCCGGGGTTTCGGGGTGGTGGGAATGGAAACCACTCAAAACTCCGAGGATTTGGGGTTCTGGGCTATGGAAATGAAACCACCCAGAACTTTGAGGATCCCGGGTTCCGGGCTCAAAACTAGGGCATGGAAACGAAACGTGAAAATGAAAGAAAAGCAAACAAAAAGGAAAGGAAATGAAAACTAACCTAGAAAACATAACAAGGGCGAGAAAATTCACCAACCTAGTGAATCGAAATGCCCGAAAACGCCAAAGGAAGCTTGGAGGTCTGGAATTTCACAACTTGGAGCTTGGGAGGAGGAACTGTGGATGCACAAATGAACTTTCAAAAGTCCATCATCTCTATTTATAGCTCCCCGAACCCATCCATACAAAGGTGTTAAACACAACCTCAGAACTCTAGGGTCTTGGGCTTCCGAGCTCGACAAAAGAAAAAGAGCACCCCACCCTGGAACTCCGGGGATTCAGGGTTCCAAAGCAGGCAACAAAGACAACCTCGGGACTCTGGGACTCCTGGGTTTTGAGGTCAACAAAAAAAGGGACCTCGAGACTCTGGGAATGCAGAGTTTCGAGGTAAAAAGTCAAAAAGACCTCGGGACTCCAGAGTTCCGAGGTAAAAACCAAAATGGACCTCGGGACTCCGGGACTCCAGAGTTCCGAGGTAAAAACTAGAAAGGGATCTCGGGACTCCGGAGTTCCAAGGTAAAAACCAAAAAAGACCTCGGGACTCCGAGACTTCAGAGTTCCAAGGTCTAAAACCAAAAAGGAAAAAAGAAAAAGGGGGCCCACATTTCGACTCAAGGAGACTAATGGGGAAATAGATATGCTAGGCATAGCAAATGGCAACTGTCCAGGAAAAATGACTATAGGCAATTTAGAATTTCAGAATTTCTGGTTAACCCAACACTTAAGGCTATTATCATTCAAAAGGATGTATAAGAGTAAAAGATGAGTGAAGTGATGAACAAACAACCAAGACAAGAAATAGACATGATTATGATTTGTTACTCCATCATTTCAATAATGTAGATATTCAGAGGAAACTAGGTGCAAGCTACATAGGTGAAGTCATTAACTGTGTTTCGTGCAAGGTTATCCTGGGCATAGTTCTGCTACCAGTCAGGCGTCTATAGCCCCGATAGATATACCTCTGGCTTCCGTCAAACAGTGCTCCACTACTAGCCAGGCGTCCATAGCCCCAGTGGAGGTTACTTGAAACACCCATTTGAGTTGCTTAAGAGGATCGTTTCTCTTTTTTTTTTTTTGAAAACATTATAAGATATAGAGAATGACTTTTCTTCAATAACCTTTTAATCAACTTTCAAACATTGAAGTTCGATAACTGGGTTGGGAGCCACGATGGATAACATGAAAAGCCTTGACTTTGGATTTTTCACTTGACAACTAGTTTATCTGTTATCTCACAAAACCTTTTTGATGTATCTTAATGTGATGTTAGTGCTGAGTTTATCAAGCTAGCCTTTTCCAAATTGAAAGTAAAAACTCGCATCATATTTAAATGATTATATACCACTTTGAACGAGTATAGACAAAGGTTTCAAACTTAACGAAATGACAATGAAATCATAAATAGCAGAGAGTCGAAGTCTCTCAGAATTTTGCAAGGTGTTATACAAAGGATACCTACTTCCTTTTAGAATCTTTATGAACAAAACATGTATACCCCGACTCAACAAACAAAAGAACAAACAAGCAAAGAAAACAAAAACAAAAGGGAAAACACACAACAAGGCCCAAAAAGCACGAAGCACAACCAAAAAGAAAACAACTAACTACTATATACAACAAGTTAAGCTTTATTTAGGATTTAATCGAAGTAGATCTTGAGGAACTGTCCATTGACGGGAAATGGTACTAGTTCTCTGGTCAATGAGCTCAACCTAAAAGTGTTCTCGCCTAGAATTTCAGCTATTTAGTAAGGACCTAGCCACAACCTTTGAAACTTGTGATGATCACCTTTCTTTTCCTTGGCCTTGTCCCATAACAAGACTAGGTCAAAGATCTGAAAAGCTTTCACCTTAGCCCTTTTATCAAACCATCGCTTAACAATGGCTTGATGCTTGGAAAATTGTTGTAGCATATTAATCCTTTTTTCATCAAGTCTTAATAAGTTTAAGAGGCAAACCTCTACCTGATCCTCAATGTCAAGTTCTTTCATTAATTGGAGGACTGGTATTTGCAAGTTAATTGGGAAAATAGGGGTCTGGCCATAGACAAGGTAATATGGAGAAGTTCCCAAGGCAACTTTTACTCTAGTTTGATCAGCCCATAAGGCATATCTTAGTTGAGTATGCCAATCCCTGGGGTTTTTCTCAAGTAGCTTCTTGATGACATCTAGGATGTTCTTGTTCATGGATTCAGCTACCCCATTACCTTGTGGGTAATAGTTGGATGAAAATTTCAATATCACTTTATATTGGTATGAACATTGCATCAATTGTGCAGAAGTAAAAGCAGGACCATTATCACATACCAAAACGAACAACATACCAAACCTGGTGACGATATGCTCTTCAATAAATTTTGGGACTACCTTAGCAGTAGCATTTCAGCATGCAATGGCTTTTGTCCATTGAGTACAATAATATGTTGCTGTAAGAATAAACTTATGTCCTATAGATGAGTTAGGGTTAATTACACCTACAAAATCTAGTGCTCATTGAGCAAAAGGTCTTACCTCGAACACTGGTTGGAGAGGCATAGTAGGATTTCTTTCTCTGGAGGTTGCAGTTTGGCACGTATGGCAATGTTGGACATGCTCATGAGTATCCTTAAATATGCTAGGCCAATAATATCCAACCTTCAATATTTGATGTGCAGTGGCATCTGTTGACCCATGACCAATACCATATTTCCCATGAAATTCCTTAATCATATTATGGGCTTCTTGATGATCAAAGCACCGAAGGTAGATACCCTCATAATTTTTTCTATAAAGTTTCAAATCCTTGATCATATAATTAGCACTCTTGAGCCTTAATGCTCATCTTTGCGTGGTTGTTAATCCCTCAGGATACCTATTATTCAATAACACAAATACCAAATCCGTGTACCAAGGGTCCTGAGTCAATGACTTCAATGTATACTGTTGGCACTGGATTTGACAGATGTCGGTTGCCATGGCCTGAGACAATCCTTGGCCTCAGACCAACTTCATTGGATGCATCTCTAAGTCAAATTATTGCAATATTGCCATCCATTTCCCTCGTCGCTCTCCCATTTCAAACTGCATGAGTAGTGACTTCACTGCTTGGTCAGGAATGATCGCATAAATTTTACTCCTCAGGATGTAATGTCTAAACTTCTTGATGGCTCTTACTAATGCAAAGGCCTATTTTTCAAGAGCTCAATATCTAACCTCAGCACTTTTGAAAGGAGAGCTCATAAATGCAATAGGCTTCTCATCTCATGCTTTCCTCTGTGTCAAAACAACTGCTCTTGAGTGTAGCGAAGCAAAAGAATATATGTAAAATGACAGTGTGTAATCAGGGCTAGTTAGTACAGGAGCTTTGGCAATGGATTTCTTAATCTAGGTGAAAGCCTCTTTTGCTTTAGTTGTCCATTTGACCTTAGCATCCTTCTTCATCATTTCATTCAAGGGCTTGACTATTTTTGCAAACCCAGTAATGAACTTTCTAACAAAATTGATCTTCCCAAAGAAAGATCTCATCTCTTTTTTACTACCGGGCATTTGTAACTTTAATAATGCTTCTACTCAATCTGGGTCTATAAATATCCCCCTCTCAAAGATTACATGGCCAAGTAGCTTTCCTTCAGCCACTCCAAACACACATTTCTTGGGGTTAAGGGAAATCCCATATCTCTGACATCTGTCCAATAGCTTTGTGAGGTGGTCTAGGTGATCTTCTCTGACCTTGGAAAATATCATCAAATTATCCATATAAATAATAATACATTTTCCAATTAGTTCCTTGAAGGCTATATCCATCGCTCACTGGAAGGTTGCCCCAGCATTAATCAATCTGAATGGCATTATTTTATAGGCATACGTTCTCCACTTCGTTGTAAATGTCATCTTCATACAATCTTCATAATTTACCAGCACCTAGTTATATCCTGAATAACCGTCTAAAAATGACATCATTTGTGAGCCATTCACTATTTGTAGTACTTCATCCAAAGAAGGGAGTGGGTAATTATCTTTCTCAGAGGCTTTGTTGAGATTGCAAATATCCACGCAAAGTCGTATTTCTCCATTCTTCTTCCGCACTAGTACCAAATTAGCAACCCAAGTAGAATGTCGTACCGGAAAAATTATCTTAGCAGAAAGTAAATTTTGTACTTCCTTGAAGATCAAGGGTTCTATTAATGCATTGACTGGACATTGCTTGACGGAATGACTTTATGTTAGGTTTTAGGGGAATCACATGGGTGATAATCGTTGTATCGAATGTCTTTAAATCTTCATACCCCCAATGCTATTACATCAATGAACTCTTTCAAGATCTATATCAGTTTTTCTCTTTCATTTTGAGTGCAAATCTTCCCAATATAGACAATTCTCTCTTGTCCTTCTGGACCAATATTATGAGGCTCGTATTGTCTGGCATCTGAATCTGTTGTTAATCTCTCTTTTACTCTAGGGTCCGAATCAAAAAGTCTCTCAAGGGTGACCATCCCTTTAGGAATAACATTAGTCGGTAAATCTAAAATATCTACATCACCTTCATTGTTAAGACCATCCGATTTGTCTTCCTCATCAATATTTTGATCTTCAAAAGCCCCTGAATTGGTGAGAAAGGCTAAGATGTGGGCATCATCATAGAAGACTTGGAAATGTTTGAAATTGTTAGGTACAACAAGTGCAGAGATTAATTCCACTGAGAACTTCTTTGAAGGGGATTGGCTTAATGGTTCTAATGTACTGGCAGCTACAGCCAGCGCATCAGGTATTTCATTTACTTTCCTAGGTACCAGTTGAATATCAAAAGCCTCAAAATCTTCAATCAGATCCCATACTCTATTCTGATATGCTGCTAACCTTTTGTCATGGCACGCATATTGGCTTCGCACTTGTTTAACCACTAACTTAGAATCTCCTTGCACCTTCAAACACTTTGCCCCTTTTTTATGAGCAAAAAGTAATCCTCTAATTAAGGCTTCATACTCTGTCATGTTATTAGTACAAGGGAATTGAAGTTGGTAAGAAGCTAAAAGGGTTTTCCCTTTTGGGTTGGTTAACTCTACGCTTGCTCCAATGCCTTGCTTGGATCTTGACCCATCAAACTTTAAAAACAATATTTCATCTTTTGGTCTCTTCATATTCTTCACCTTTGGGTCAATGATGAGGTTAGCGCTCGAAGAGGATTGCTGCTTCTCAAGCTCGAGACCTTGTGACAATTGAGGTTGTTCAATTTCTGGTTGTATAAACACTTCAGTAGTATTCAAAACAACCTGTTCTGATTGAGGTTGAAGTTTGGATTGTGTTTCTCCCTTCTTAGGCTCTAGAGGAATATCTTCATTTTCATTTTTAACAATCTCAACCGCAAGAATCTCCTGGTTGTATTCTTTAGGTAAGGTAGTCTTGCCTATAGGGTCAACTGTCTGGGGCTCTAATTTTTCACAATTTAAACCTTGAACTTCCTCCATATTGGTGGTATGATCATCTTCTTCGTATGGAACTGGACTCATCCACTTCGTAATCTCATTCTGACATGGGATACATGAAACTTCTAAGTGCTCCTCATGGTGTATCCGACACCACTTCAGAAGCAACAACTCTTGTATCTTCATAATGTTTCCCAATAAGCACATTCCTTGTTGTACTACTGTAGTGAACTCTTTGACTCGCCTTCTATATGTGGTCTTGTCGGCTTGAAATAGTTGAAGAGGGGCTAGTGCAGAGAAAGTAAGAATCTCATTGACCTTGTAAACCCCTAGGCTTACCTCAGCAAACACCACTTCATTGAGAGCACCATAATCCATGACTAATTTCTTCAATTTAGGCTCACTATCAATTCGGATCTGGTTTCTCACCCCCTTCCATGGAAGCCATAAGTACGTAAAACAAGTTGAGAAATATCCTCCCAATGTCTTGGACCAATCCCTACTGAGGAGCATCCCATATACTTCTGGAATATCCACCACTTGAATGTCAATGTAGTGAGATATTCGAGGATCAATGCCTAACTAGATGTATACATCTTTCAATTCTCCAATGACGTTAACCTCTATTTTGTCTAATTGCACTACCTTACTATTTGCACATATTGGTTGAAGTCTGAGTTAATAGCATATAGAGTAGGGCATTACATTTCCTGAAGCTCCTGGATCTACCAAATAGTTATGTAAATTCTTCCATATCTTCAAACTCAGTAAAAATGGTGGATTTTCTATTGCATCACTACTGATGTTAGCGTTGACTTTGTTAAAGTCTGCCATCTTAACCTCATTGCTCTGTGATTCTAACATTTCCAACTTTCTAAGGAGAGCCCTCTTCTATTTGGGGCAATATCTCAATACTTCCATTAAGGACATAGTAGTGGCAGTCCTTTCCATCTCCTTAGTAACATCGAATGATCCTTTCAAAACATAATCTTTCCCCTGAGCTTGTCCAGGGCATGTTCCTTGGAAAGCTTGAGGAGGACGAGGATTGTTGCTTGCATTAGCGTTCGAAGGTACAAACCTACCCATTAAGGGAGGTGGCTCTGTTAATGGAGCCTTTCCTTGACTCCTAAGATTGTAATTGTTCCTGGTCTGAAATGCCTGAGCATCGTATACGCTTGGTTCACTGTCAGCTTTAGCCTGAAATTCTTTACATAGGAAAGTATCAACCAGCATGGCTGTATTAACTTTATCAGGTTCATCATTGGAACAATCTTTGGGCTGAGAGTCAGCTTGAGCAATTCTTATGATTTTCTTGAATTGAGCACAATTAACCTCAGAATGGGCAGTTGTGTCATGCAACCTGCACCAATTTGTTAGTAGATTCATATCAGCAAGGTTAACACTTTCTGTGTGGTTTGGGTTATCTCGTGCATCTGGGTGATCGTGGTTCACCCCACCATTATTCAGACTCTTATTCCACTGCCTATTATAAGGTTCATTATTGTACTTTTGATTTTGGTTCTAGTTATTATAGTTTCGCTAATTATTATATGGTTGAGATTGATTATACCCTCCTGGAGGATTCATCTTTAGCTGGCTCAAGTCTGAAGTAACCTGTGAGATCATTTTCCTCAAGGCCTCTACTTCAGCGGATATATGGGATCCTTGATTCTCAGGTGCCGTAGTTGGAAGTTAGTTCGCTAAATTCATATTGTCAAATTGTTGATTTCTGACTTGTGGTTGACCAGCATATTATGTTTGAGTGGGGGTGGTATTGGTACCATTTTGCCAAGTCGACACTTGAGCAGCGAACTGCTAGTTTGCCTAAGGTTGGGGTGCATAGATTGGCATGGGGTTCATCGTTGGGGTACTTATAGGTAGAGATGAGGGTACACCTGGGAGTTGATTGTAGTTTCCTTGATTTACCCCTGTGGGTAAATTATATCTGATCCCTCTCGGGGTTTGATTCAGCTCATGATTTATACTAATTGCTAATGTGAAGACTTTTGCCAAGGTGTCCCTTTGATCTTGAGGAACACTCTTCTTAATAAACATAGAAGTCCAAGGGTCAATAGCTCTTAGATATGAGTCGATGGCTACATTAGGTGTACCTGGTAAGGGGCTTGTAGCCTCTTGAATTCCCTTTGGAAGCTGGTATTAAAAGTCGTTAATGACTCATTTGGCAATTTCTTAAGAGAAGCAAACTGATGGTATAGTGTCCCGGGGTCTACGTACACTTGGAATTGATCAATGAAGGCCTTCTCCAAGAGGCCCCAACCTGTGATGGATTTTGCAGGTAAGGTTAAGTACCAATTGTATTCATTCTCCCCAAGTGAATATGGGAAGAGTCTACATACTACATCTTGGTGTTCAATATGATTATGAACGACTGCATCTTTGAATGCTTCAATATGTTCATCAGCCATTCGACCCCCTAAATAGTAAAATTTCCTGCAAAATTTGTTTGGGTTTCTAGGTAGGTCATGTATACCCCCTGGTATGGTTCCTAGTGGTGTGGTGTCTTGGTTGAAGTAGGCCATCGAAGGTAGTGATGGTGGATATTGAGTCACAAAAGGTACAGCTATAGGCTGAGGACTAGGGATCAGTTGATCTCTTACATTGGGTATGGATGGCTATATTGGTGAGGATATTGAGGGTTGTTTCTTAGCTTTGTTCTTCTTCCTCCTAGTGGCAGGCCCTAATTCAACTAAATTAGATGGTGAAGAACCACTCCTAAGGACTCGGTGGAATCTCTCGGGAGAGAAAGATGATATAGGATCCAGCTTAGTACCTCAATTTTCTAGTTGAGGAGGTGGTTGTGGATTTTCTCGTGGGTTCACCTAAGGATTGAGTTGTCCTTGTGCCTCTACTTCTATATGTATAGCCTTTTATCTCTCATTGTCTAAGACTTGTCGCACTTGTAACCAATGGTTGTAATTTCTAGTATTGTCCCAAGCAAAGTTGTATAGTTGAGTAAGAATATTGTCTTGCTCATTGTTGAGGTTAGGTTGGGTAAAGGGAATCAATCCATCTTCTGGAAGTACCATATGTAGTTCATCTATGAGGGAATTAGTATTGGCCCTCCTTCTAGTGCCAGTTTCTGTTGACGAGTGTTTTGACACACTCACCAATAGTCAGGTAGTTTATGCAAACGCTCACCATCTCTCCTGAAAAGTAATGAGTTTGGAAGAACTCACTACTCCAAGGTCTCTATAGTCGGGTCTCAATGGTAATGGATAACCCAATGGTTGATGTGGTTATACCTGTACAGGGGCCTGCTGGTTAGAACTAAATCTCGTTAGTTACGGATAATTGCACTTCCTCTTTTTTTGTATTTTATGAAAGATTCCCTGGGGAAATAAAATGCGAAACGTAAAGAGAAACAAGAAAATAACAATAAAGATCAATATAATGACAACTTAATGAACTACTCAATCAGTTCCCTGCAATCCAAGCAATTATCAAATATTATCCAAGTTAGCATTCAACAACGGACCTCTAGAAAAACCTACAAAATCATCAATTTCACAAATCTATGTAAATAAAATCATCAACAATATGGCCTATCACAGTAGTTATCATACACCACTGACATGTGCAATATGATTCATAGAATGATAGACAAAAAAGATTAAACCACATTGCTAACTCAAAACAATAGACGTTACCAGATTACAAAAAACAATTTGGTAGAATATAAACGTAGATCAGGCAATCTACAAGTTGCTTTTCATATTAATCTCCATGAATGTATAGCAAGAATAACTCAAACTTCTTAACAATCTGCAAAATACTCTCAAATCTCTAAGTAGGCCACAAATCATCAATTTGGGACCTCCACAAATGAATCCAACTTCTCAATTTATAGAAGTTTTCCACCCTACTATCTAGGAAATAACTCTATTCTAAATTAAGAAATGATCCTAGGAGTCATAGTTAACTTGTAAGTTTCTGCATTGATACTCCACTTAACTACAAAATGGGGATTGCATGAGCACTACGAAGACCCTTCTTGGTGAGCCACATTTTCATAATCATGTAGAATTTCTCTCAAAATTGGAACTTGAGTAGGAGAAGCAGTTTTAAAATACAAGAAAAAGCTTTTCTATCTTTAGCAATTGTGTGCTTATCTTTTTATTTCTTGGTAAAAGCCTTATAATTTTCAATTATACATGCAACTGCTTGGACTGGAGGATTTGCTACATGCTTAATTCTAAATTTATATTTCTTCAAAACCTCATCCACATGTGCTCCTTGTTCCTCTAACTCCTTCACCGTATCCGTCACCTCTTGACACTAAGTAATCAGCTGTGTGTATCTATCCATAAGGGCGACATTGAACTGGGCAACAGGTCCTAGGTGTTGTGCCTCATATGCATCCCACTGATTCAAAACTTGCTGCTGGTTTATTATTCCAGTATCAGCTATTTTGAGGCCAAAAGGTCCCAGTATGTTCGTCACAAAATTTTCGTATGACAAAATTTCCTTAAGGAGAGGGTCCTGAATGTCAGCCATATCCTTGATATATTACTGATACATCTCAATCTTTAGCTCCAAAATGTCTACATAGGACTATAAATTTTTATAGCTATCACCTCCCAAGAGGTCTTGTTTTACTACCACCTCTTCTCCTAGTCATAGTATCCTTTTCAAAACTTGGAGCTGTTTATTAAAGGTGCTCTCCTTCCGCTCCCATTTTGTGGATCAGGTTGCCAAAGCTCCACTTGCCTGTACCACCTTACAGTATATTTCTACTATATTCTGCAAGAACAACCTAATCCTGGCTGCATTTAACTGGGTCCATGATTTGGTGGTAGCAGCCACTCGTCTCACCTCCACTAGTGCCTTTACTTCTCCCTCTAGTAGTGATGAGGTTGGAGGTAGGTAATCTGTTCTACAAGAGTCTAGAGGTTTACTCATTTCTATCAGGAGCTGTTTATATTGCCCAAGTTGCACCTTAAGCTCCATATTTGAGGTGTGCCCCTTTTCAACATGCCCTCTAATAACACTTGTGGCTAGCTCCAAGGTATCTATCTCTCCCCACTTGATTACCCAAATTTAACTAGGATATTTGATACTTGGGAGAAACCTATCCCTCAACTTCATGTGGTACTTCCACATCTGCAATCACCTCACCAGAATCTATTTTTGACAAATGATGGATGGTTTTTAGCTTTTTAACCTTTGGAGGTTCCTCAGTGATTACTTGTTGTAGAGTGACCTCTGGGAGTTCTGCTTTTCTCTTTTTCTTCCCGAAGGTAAACTCTAGCCATTGTGGAATATCTTCATCTTTATCTCCTTGATATGATACAATATCTGCAATTATGATATGAACCTCTGCCTGCTCCTCTACTTCATCTCTTACTTCGGCTCCCGTTTGTCTAGGATCTTGGGGTGAGAAAATATGGTGGGCTAGGTTAGCTTAGAGAGCTTGTTGTTTGTGTAATTCTCCTAGCTTGCCACTGACCTCCTAATTTAATTCCATTTCTTCATCACCTAGCTCCGTCTCTGCTTGCCTGACTGCTATATCCTTAAGAAGGTCCTCTTTATCTTGGGGAGTTAGGATCAACCTCTCATTCAATATGTCTTCTGCCTCACCCCCTTTGCCTTCTAGTGGTCGTTGTTGCTCAAGATCCTCTTCTTCTTGATTGGAGTTAGACTCGACATTTATAACTTTCACCCCTTCAGTAGTGGATGTGAAGCCTTGCACTCTGGGCTGCCTTGCAGATATATTGACTAATGGTGGTGTAGGAGCAGTGGTTCCTGGAGCACTTGTTGTATTTGTTGAAGGTTGCTGAGTGAGTATCTCCTCAGTAGTTTCTACATTCTCTTCTTGTTCCTAGGCACCCTCTCCTTGGGTGTGGCCTATAGCCATCCTTGGTGGGAGAACTTTGGTGAGTGGCACCATGCCTAGCCCATCGGTCACTCCTAGGTCTTCAACCTTCTTCAACAATTTAGACTCCCTCATCTTTTCTTGGAGTTTCTTCAAAAAGTCCTCAGTGCTTTCTTGAGGCTTGTCTTCCTCACCTGGGTCGATGGAGGTATTCTACCTTGAGGTTGACCTTGTCTTTCGATCATACTCCTCATGTCCTCTTGACTGAGGTACCCCTAAGGTGGATTCCTTTTGTTTTGTTTTTGATACGCTAGGCCTTACCCTCTGGCTTAACCATTGTTTAGTCATATTGATGACCGCTTGGGAGACCTTCTCCATATTTGTATCTTCAGTTGCAAACCACTTTACTGGGGATAGGGGCCTCTTATCTATACTTGATTTTCTATAGACTCGATCAAGTAACTCTCCATCATCCCTCAGGTCTTTAGGGAGGTTATTTTCAATACCAAAATCTCTTACTTGTGGGATAGATAACCTATTATAGTTCTTTCCCCTAACCTCAAAACTATCTTGTAAGTTGGCCCAAAAGTTTTCCAAGTCAGGCCTATGCCCCTCATATGCCTTAGGCATAGCTTGTTTGAGTTTCCCGTAGGGATCATAAAATTCCCTAGCATGATCATATTGTTTTAAGTTTAAATCCTGAAGCTCTTGTTCTGCCAACTTTGCCACTTGTATCTTGGAACAGGCAAAGTATCCAATAGACACCGAGAAATCAATTCATGTTTTATGTTTTGATGATAGCAGTGACTGGAGGCCTATGAGATGCCTTACATATTCTAGTAGAATCACCCTATCGTTGCAATAACGAGGCAGCAGCATCAGGTTTCCTGAGAATCCACTAACCCTGATGTAAGTGGAGTGTGGGTTTTGGATGAAGCAACATTCCCACTCTCAGATGATAGCCATCGCCTCTGGGCTAATCCGATATCCTACATCCCCTTTCAATTTGATGATTATTGGGAAAACAAAGGCATCATTAACTCTCTTTAAGTGCACCTTAGCATTGGCTAGAGTGAGTTGGGAATAATACTCCCATATCTTCTTCTGTCCTTCCTTCTCTCCCAATTGTCCTTCCACCTGTAGGCCTGGGAATTTTCCAGCTTTGGCAGCTACGCAGATGACATATGATGTGAAGAAGAATTTTTGTGTATGCTGCACCTCTTTCATCTGCTTAAAGATATTATTAGAGAGGATTTGTGGCCAATCAAAGTATTGTTTCCCTATTAAGATAGCACTCATGAACTGGAACATCCAATGATGGAAGTGCTTGCAGTCCGGCTTGCCAAAGGCCCTGCTGAGCATAATGATTAGGTCATTTTGGGGTTCTTTGAAATCTGCTCTTAAGATCTATGTTGCCTTAAGCCCTGTCTATCTTTCTTCTTCTATCCAATTGACATTCATGTGCCTCTTATTGGCTGATATTTTGTCATTCCATACCTTTAAAGGCCTTTTCTTCGGTTAGTAGAAACACTTCTTCCCTGGTGGGGATACCAAAGACGAACCCAAGCATATCTGGGGATAAGTCTATAACTATTTTTCCCTGTGCGTGTGTGCACTTTCTAGTCTCTGGATTGAAAAATGGGGCAATGACCATTAATAATTCTGGTGCCTACAATGATTGTGGGAACATAGTGGCCTCTACTAGGCTGTATCTCTTGATTCTTTGGTGGAGGGCCTCTAGGCTTAGTTTATTCAATTGAGTTCTGATATCTTGTATTTCTATGTGGTCGATTTCAGTGTCTGTAACCCATTTGATTTGATCCTCAAGCTTTGAGACATGGACCTGTCCCTGGTAATGGTACTTCATCATGGCTGGGAGTCTATCAAGTTCTTTGCCTTTTTTGCTGGCGGGTGAGTCCATCTAACCACTTGAACCTGCAAGCAAAAACACAAATCTTCAGTCTCTAAAATTAGGCATAAACTTTAATTTGCTTCGGGACTTTGGGGTCCTGAGGTTTCGAGCTAGGCACAAAGGGAGAAGGCTCAGATCTTTGGGGCTCCGGGGTTCCAAGGTTAGGTCTATACAAAAACCACCCAAAACTCTAGGGTTCCGGGCTCATGGAATGGGATGATCCGGAATTCTGGGGATCCAGGATTTTGAGGTTGGTGAAAATGAAACCACCCAGAACTCTGAGGTTCCGGGGTGGTTGGAATGGAAACCACCCAAAACTCCAGGGATTTGGGGTTTTGGGGTGGTGGGAATGGAAACCACTTGGAACTCTGAGGATTCGGGGTTCCGGGGTGTGGAAATGAAACCACCCAGAACTCCAGGGATCCAGGCTCAAAAGTAGGGCACGCAAACGAAACACAAAAATGAAAGAAAATCAAACAAAAAGGAAAGGAAATGAAAACTAACCTAGAAAACACAACAAGGTCGAGAAAATTCACCAACCTGGTGAATCGAAATGCTTGAAAATGCCAAAGGAAGCTCGGAGGTCTGGAAGTTCATGACTTGGAGCTCGGGAGGAGGAATTGTGGATGCACAAATGAACTTTCAAAAGTCCATCATCTCTATTTATAGCTCCCCGAACCCGTCCATACGAAGGCATTAAACACAACCTAGGAACTCTAGGGTCCCGAGCTTCTGAGCTCGAGAACATCCCACCCTGGAACTCTGAGGGTCCGGGGTTCCGAAGCAGGCAGCAAAGATGACCTTGTGACTCTGGGACTCCAGGGTTCTGAGGTCAAAAACAAAAGGGACCTCGGGACTCTGGGAATCCAGAGTTCCAAGGTAAAAAAACAAAAGGACCTCGGGACTTCAGAGTTCTGAGGTAAAAACCAAAAGAGACCTCGGGACTCTGGAGTTCCGAGGTAAAAACCAAAAAGGGACCTCGAGACTCTAGAGTCTCAGGGTAAAAACCAAAAAAGACCTTGGGACTCCGAGACATCGGAGTTCTGAGGTCTAAAACCAAAAAGGAAAAAAGAAAAAGGGGGCCCACATTTCGACTCAAGGAGACTAATGGGGAAATAGATATGCTAGGCATAACACCACCCTCTTAGGGTGGCCCTAAGATAGCTCCCCCCGACCCCATCTACACTTCAAGATCCTAAATCCCCCTAATGTTGGCCTTTTATGAGATGAATTGATCTTCAAGAGGAATGTATAAAAGGGATTCGGTTTTCTCATTTGTAGAAGGAGGAGGAATGGGAGGCAAAATTCAAGCAAAGTGGATCATAAGAAAGCATAAGTGAAGATATATATCATCAAGTATTCAAGTCTTCTTCACTCATCCATTGGACCAATATTACAATATCATTTGCAAGCATGTATGTATGTTAGGGTTTTGTCATGTTACATGCCATTTCACACAATACTTGTGATTACATTCAAGAAGCAAAACAATCATCATTGACAAGTTGCAGATCTACAAGGTATACATTTCCATTGTTTACATTCAAGCATTTGCAATTACTTTCTTTCAAGGTTGATTCCTCAACCTAGGTTTAAATGAGGCAAAACCCTATCCACAACCCCTTTTCCTCTCTTTTCTGTGTGTAGGTTGTAGGTGTGTGGCTGTAATTGCAGGTTTAGGCTTCAGTTGCAGAGACAGAAGAACCCTTTTCATTTCGCGGATTTTGTGAAGGACCATGTACATTCCTGCCATGGTCTTGACAAATTTTCTCCAAATGTTCAGAGAAGATCCATATTAGTCTAATTAGCTCAGATCCAAAGTTACAGTGCGATCCCGAACTGGTAGTTCCTCATTTCACTCATTTCCCCTCTTTTTCGTATAGTCAACAAGTCAACTTTCTTATTTACAAAAGAGGTCAAATCACACTTTAACCCTTGCAATCCACTTGGAATTCACATCCTAGTCTCTCTTGGATTTGGATGCAGTGGATTCAAGCCCCTCTTTTGAATGTAAAGTTCTCCCAATTGAAAACCATTCTAGTGACTTCCTTTCTCTCTCCTAGGTGGGGAGTCACTAGGGTTCAATTTTCCACTTTACATTTTGGTGAAACCGACGTCCTACATCTTAGTTCTGATTTCTTATTTGTTAGATCTAAATAATTGTAATTTGAATTTCAAATTTTCATTTTCAAGTTTGATCTTTTTGCAAATTTAAGAGGTTAATTGCATAAAAACCCTAAATTTTCATTTTGAGGAAATTAAGCTTGTGAAGTGTAACATTTTAATTTCTTGTTTTAGATATGATTTCTATTTCATAATTGCAATTCAAATCTATTTCTTTATTCTAAAAATTCAGTGGTTAAATCATAAAACCCTAATTTTTAAGATTCTTCTATTTTTCGACCTTTGACTGCAAGTTTTATTGGAGTTGAGAAACACAACACCACAAGAGCCTAAAGATCTTCTGCAAGCTAAAACAATCTGTTACAAGGAGAAGAAATGAAGCTAAAATAATCTGAAGAACAAAAGCACAGGAAAATATGCTCAAAAGAGGAGAGCAAACCTAGGTTTTCACATAATAATTAATAAAATAATTAATTATTATGCACCTAAAGTTATCTTAAGTGTAAAAGAGATAAAGGGAACTTAAATAATTAAACAAATATTATTTAATTAATCAAGTAAATACCCAAATACTCTAACAAGTTTGATTGATTTAGACATCTCCAAATTGGTTGTTTTTTTGGATTCTGCATTAAAATCATAATTCCTATCATCCCTAAAAATTTTGAAAAAAGTTGGTCAGACAGTGTGCACTTTCACCACAGTCCTCGACTTTTTCCCCAAAAATTTAGGAGATGGAATTGACTATTTTTTTCTACTTAAATCCTAAAAATTGGCGTACTTTATCTATTTTAACACCCTCTAAGGTCGAACACAAATTCAAATTCAAATTTCAAATCTACAATTCAAATTCCATTTTCCCTCCTTTATTAAATTTTCTATGCATGTATGGGGTGAGCATTATTATGGTTAAATGACATATGAGTTTCTTGTTTGATCATAAATGAATATGGAGTTCTTATCTTATTTTGCTAATTCAATTTTGAGTTACATTAAAGACGTTCATGATGTTCCCTTTCATGCATATGATGATAGTTTAGATCTCCCTTTCATTCATAGCTATGATTTACCCTCTCCCGACATTGATCTCATTAATGAGGGCACTTTGGTGCAAAAAGGGAATATGGACACTTCTTTCAAAGATCTCCCTCCTAAAGATGAATTTTTGAAGAATTGTGTTCCTTCTTCTCCTAAAAAGTGCCTCTCTGATAAGGATTATTTGGTGCAAGAGGATGATATTATGACTGCTTATCCTAGTGATACCATACCTTCTTTTCATGATCTTCCTTCTAAAGATGAAGCATTCATTACATATGATAGTCCTTTTTCTAATGAGTGTATTGAACATAAAGATACCTTATAACAAGAGGATGATATTATTTCTCATCATAATCCTCTCTCTCGCAAAAATCAAGAGCCTAACAAAAATCAAATCAATTCCATTCATGTTACTGGGAAACCAAAAAAATTTCTTGATTATAATGTTGTACCTTACACATATACTAATGAGGTAGTTGATGAGAACATAAGTGAAGCATCATATGCTTTCTTAGTTCCTACAATCCTCTCTTCAATTCACTCAAATACACCATCTCCTACCAAAGAAGTTCCTAAAGAAGAACTCTTAGAGGATGATTGGGGGTCCTTAGATTTCACTCCTACCTTTTCTAGAAAGTCTAAGATGCCTGAATTTCATATTCCAAATTTTTCTCTTAACGCAAATCTTGACATTGACTGGGCCTCTTTAAAATTCAATCCAATTCCCCCTAAGAGTGAAATTTCTTTTGAACATACACATGGATGCAATGGGCAAATGTTTCAATATGAGAGACAAGGTCATGATAAATTACACTTTACTTTGTCCACATCTTATTCTCCATTGTCTTGTAAACCCACACCTTCTCATTCTAATTTTGAGTTACAACAAGAACATGTGTTGACCAATATTCCAAATTCCAAATTCATATCTCCTCTTCATCCTAAATGAAGAAGAAAACATAAACAACATTCTCAAAATTCTTCTTTTTGTAAATATCATCAAACCCATGACCATTCAACTAATGAGTGTCACGCTCTGAAAACACAAATACAACATTTCATTGTTTTAGGCATGTTAAAAATAACATCTGACAATGAATGGAATATTCATCATGATCATTTAAAATAACATTCAAGTTCCTATTATGTTGCTCCTCACTATATGACATAGTTAGCCTACCTATTGGGGGCTCCTTGTCATTCACTATGGTACAATTTCAGTTGCATTCATCCTTAGTGAGCAAAATAATAGTCTATTTACTTTTGCCTCTATGCTTGGGGGGCAAGAATATTCCTTTTCCTCTTTCTAAGGTTTCACTGTTTTCTTCTATTGCATTATTCATAAACTTGATGTCCTTTCTTGCATGGAGTTTTCCTTCATGCGAGTGCATGTTTGTTCTGTGAGTGGGATCTTCTTCTTGCTTGAAATAGTACATCTATTATGAATAATCTCTATTTAGAGAAACTTTGTGAACCTTCTTATTCTTTCTCTCTCCTTGACAATTACCTTTTATATCATGTTATTCATAACTTGATGTCCTTTCTGGCATGGAGTATTCCTTCATGCGAGCGCATGTCTGTTTCATGAGTCGGATCTTCTCCTTGCTTGAAATGGTAGGTCTATTATGAACAATCTCTTCTTAGAGGAATTTTGTGAATGTTTTTCTTATTCTTTCTTTCTCTTTGAAAATTATCTCTTCTATTGTGTTATTCATAACTTGATGTCCTTTCTTAAATGGAGTTATCCTTTATGCGAGGGCATGTCTGTTCCTTGGTTAGGATGTATTCCTCGCTTGAAATAGTACATCTTTTATGAGAAATATCTCTCTAGAAGTTGTGTAATTTTTCTCATTTTCCTACACTTGGGGGACAATGATCTCTCTCCCTCTCTCTTTCTCTAAGGATCCACTTTTCCCTATTGTGTGGATAGTGTAAGCTTTATTACTTGATGTCATTCCTTGTGCAAAATTGTTGGTTGTTTGCTCAAGGATTCTCTCTTATACAAGAGGTGTGTGTCCTTGATGACAACCTCTTTTTCACTTTGTAATGTACATCTATGATAAATTCACCCATACCTCTTGGGGATAAATGTGAGTCATCCTTCATCAAGAATCTATTTCACCTAGCAATAGGAGGAAGGATTGCATTCTTGTTCTCTTATGTGCTTCATTCTAGAAGATGTTATATTTGTCTAAGATAACTCTTGGAACCAGAGGAAGCCTCTTCGATCAAGATGTCATCACTTTTCTCTTGTATAGTGGGTCATTCTCGGAACCAGCGAACAAACTCTTAGAGTGAGATGACGCCACTTTTTCTCCTATACAGGGTGATTATTCTCAGAACCAGAGCACAACATCTTAGAGTAAGATATCACGCCTTTCTTGACACATGTACTATACATTTTATACAGGTTGTAGTGTACTCGGGCATAGAATCCTATGAGGTTCTTCGAACCTCACTTGCACACACACACACATGAGGTTGAGTGGAACTAACGGTGTTCTCACTATCTCTCTTTACATGGATCACCTAGACAGGCTCTAGGGGCGAGATTTTTCATGTCCTTCTATCCTTGGATCACCTAATTTTAGGGGTGAGATGTCCATGGTTTCTCTCTTGTTTGCCTTTCTTCTTTGGATCACCAAAGTATGTATTCATGTCCTCTCTCTTCTTCCTCTCATGAACCCATAGTTTTGCTATTTATAGTTCATGGATGAGGTCAACTTTTCTCTTTTATGTGATCGCTTGTGTTTATGTGATGGCATTGGTCTTTGTGTCCTGATTAGTTGTTGAGATATTTGAGTATTGAGGTCTCTTCGGCTAGTTGGTTTGTCGTCTTGTGTCTTGTGTTTGTTGTGTGTCTTTTACAATTTATTTTTGTTTTGTGTGGCTTGTTCCTTTTTATTTTGTGTGCTCTTGCATATATTTTTTAAGATCCTAAGATTGGGGGCTTGGTTCCTCAAGATTAGTGACATCTTATACTCCTTGTGATCTTTCTCTGCATCTCTCATCTTCATCTCTATTTCCTTTACTTTACTGGCAGTAGTGGCATAAGCCATACTCCTGCTAAAGTGGGGGCTAAATGTAGTGTCATAAAATTGTGCCTCCTGCAATTTTAACCGCAATTTTAACCACATTTTAGGTCCTCACCTCGATGACGACATCTTGTTCCCCAACCGAGACCTATTTCTACATTTTCACTCCTTGACCCCTTCCTGTTTGAGCCCTGAGATAGCGTCAGGACCCTATCCAGGCCCCAACATAGGGAAGGACAAGGGTGTGGCACCCCTATCCCCCTAGGAAAGGGGTGTGATGCCCCTATCCCCCTTGGATAGGGGTATGGTGCCCCTATTCCACCCTCTTAGGGTGGCCCCAAGATAGGTCCCCCTAACCCCATCTGCACTTCGGGATCCTAAATCTCCCCAATGTCGGCCTTTTATTAGATTAATTAATCTTCAATAGTCATATATAAAAGGGAGTTGGTTTTCTCATTTGTAGAAGGATGGGGATGTTGGCATTTTCAGTAGAAAGAGAGATTGTTGGCATTTCAATAGAAGGAGATTGTTGATATTCATTAAGGATATTGAGAAGGTTGTTGGAGATTATTTGAAATAACTGAAAAGGGATGATAACTATCTTTATAACATTATTTTGTCATTGATGTCAAAAAATTGATTTTCTGATTCAGTATGATGTTGCCATATCTTGAGAAGATTGATTTGAAGAGAATTAAGTGGTCAGTAAAAGACACAGAAAGAACATGATAAGAAAGGGGAGAAATAAGTTATTCAATGGGCAACTATAACTGAGTTAGACAATGATGAGATCATGATGTTTAGATTGTTTTTATATCCTACATATGTTGTTGATTGTAAGGTTAATACTATACTATGCCACCAAGCAAAGAACCTAGTCGGTAAACCCTAAGGTTATCGATATTGGTTAATGAAGGCAGAATATCTATCGAGTAAAGTTTAGTATTTACTGAGTTGCAACCAAGTTATGACAGATCACATTGGATGGATAAAAGCATTATTTAATGGACAATGATGAGCTAGAGATGTATAAATGATTGGTATGCCGTGCATGAAGTTTGTTAAGGATCTATGGCAATAGAAGATCGGCAGGAAGATCTACAATGCAGATTGAACCGCAATAACCTTGTGCAAGCTCCAAGAAAGGAATGCAAGGCCCAAGGTGAGGTAAAACATTTTCAGATTGAAGGATACATTGAACCTAGTCAATATTGAAGATCTGATGGCTAAGATTGATCATGGGAAATGTGATCCAGGAGATTAAGCGGTTAGCAAATTGTTTATAAATAAGAAATTGTTGATGAACAATGTATGCGGGCAAGTGTAAGCACAGGGATGCTACATAGTGATTACTGAGCACAAAAGCTTGAAGACTTGTTTGAATAATAGAGTAAGGAGCCCAACAAAGGGACAAGATAAGTCCTATGAGAGGATTGTTTGAGCAAATAAGAATCTACTTTAGAATTTTAGATGTGAAGTTGCAGATATATTTTTATTACTGTTATTTTGTAAGTGACAGAAAATCTCTTAACCGAGTGGACTTAACAGTCTTATTTGTAAATACTCTAGCAAGGTGACATTCTAAATGAGTGTTTGAAATCCTTTGACAAGGTCACTTCTAACAAAGTGAAGATCCTAACAAATTTGAGGGAAATCCCTTAAACGGGTCACATCTAGCAATGTGCTTGTAATCTTTAATAGGATTTGCTTTTAACCGAGCATACTCTAGAAGAGTATATTTCTTAGTGGGTCCGAAATCCCACAGTGGTTTTTCCCTATTTCAGTTTCCATGTTAAATCTAGTGTTATATGTATTATGATGATTATGTGTTTACGACTTTGCATGTTTAGCAGTTTTTGGTTATAATGCTGAAGTATAAGTTACCGAGGTTGAATCTATTGATTTTATGGAAGATTAAGTTTGTATGATTCACCTCCCCCCTCTCATCTTATTATCTATTGGCATTAGAACTTTACAATTGGTATCAGAGCTTTGGACTCCAGAAGAAAAGTTTAAAGGTACTTGAGGCAAAGATCCGAAGATGTATAAAAGGGATGCACCAAAGCTGAACAAGTCAAGTTTCTCCACATGGCAGAAAAGGATGAAGCTACATTTATCAGGAATTGGAGAATATGCAACATATTATTTGGAGAATGATTCCATACCACCAAGCACCAACCTGATGACCTTGGAAGAGATAAAGGCAAAGCAAAAACACATTCAAGCTATGATTGAAATAACATCAGCATTGACCAACTCAGAGTTTACTGATCTAGAAGGCTATAATGATGCAAAAGCAATGTGGACTAAGCTCATATCTATGTATGGCGGTGATGAACATGTTCAAAGAGAAAAAGTAGATAGTCTAAGAGGAAAACTTGAATCCATGAGAATGAATGAAGATGAGAACATAACCCAATACAGTACAAGGTTAGAGGAGACTATCAATCAAATTAAAGGAGCAGGAGGAACTATTGAAGAAAAGGATGTAACAAGTAAGTTGTTGAGAACCCTTCTACCTGCTTATGCCATTCGAGTCTCTACAATCAATGAATTGAGGTTTGTACCTAACATGCCAGTTTCTTTGGATGCTACTATTGGTAAGCTACATGCATTTGAGTTAAGTAATTTTGATAACAGTGGGTCTTCAGTAAATAAAGTAGAATCTGCATTTAGTTCTTTTGATATTGGTGAATCTGATGATTACAATGATAGAATGAGTAAGTACTCTGAAGGGAATCACAGTGGAGCAAGTGAAAGATTTGACAAGAACATGGAAGAAGTGCACAAATTGTATGAGGAAATCAAGAAGCAAGAAGAGTTTGAAGCATTATTAGCCAGAAGGTTACCGAGAGGAAAAGGTAAGTATAAAGGAAAGCTACCTTTAAAATGTTTCAATTGTGATAAAATAGGACATATGGCTTCTAACTGTCCTAACAAAGAATCTAGTGAAAAGAGAGAATACCGAGATAACAGGCAGAAAGACAACCAATACAGAGGACACCGAGACTTCAGAAGGAGAGAAAGAAAGACATGCCTAGTAGCTGATGAGGAATCCAACGATGATAAATCTGATGAAACTGACACTGAGGAAGTTTTTTATGTGGCTATTAAAGATGGATTAGATGAAGAAAAGTATGAAGAAAAAGCCCTAATATCTCACATAAATAATAATGATTCTTGGATCATAGACATTAGATGCTCACATCACATGATAGGTGATAAACACAAGTTTGCTAAATTAGAGGACTATGATGGAGGCTATGTAAGATTTGGTAATGATGCACCATGTTCCGTGAAAGGTAAAGGATCTATAACACTTCTTGACAATGCTAAATCTGATGATGTATACTGGGTTGAAGGATTGAAATACAATTTGTTGAGTGTAGCATAGCTAAACAATACAGGATATCAAATAGAATTTCAGAAAGGAATTGTCAAAGTTCATGACAAGCATGGAAAGTTAGCTACTACCAGGACATAAACAAAAGGTAATACATTTCATCTTGACTCAACTCGGAACAAGTGTCTTTATGCTAAGATAGATGATACCTGGTTATGGCATAAAAGGTTTTGTCATGTAAATTTTGATAATCTGATCAAAATAAGTAAGAAGCACCGAGTAAGAGGTCTACCAAGTCTTGAAAAACCTGAGAATGCTATATGTCGAGGATGCCAGATGGGTAAGATGACAAGATCAAGCTTTACAAGTAAGTCCTTCACTTCTAAAGGAATTTTAGATGTAGTACACACTGATCTTTGTGGCCCATGAAAGTTCAAAGTTATTATGGTGATAAGTATTTCATATTATTTGTGGATGATTACTCAAGGATGATGTTAGTTATGTTTTTTAAAGAAAAATCAGAAGCTTTTCAAATGTTTAAATGGTACAAGGCAAGAGTTGAAAATGAAACAGGAAGACAACTGAAATGTCTTAGATTTGATAGAGGAGGAGATTTCACTTCTGATGAATTTAACTTATTCTGCAATGATCATGGTATAAAAAGACAAGTATCTGCATCAAGAACACCTTAGCAAAATGGGATAGCCGAGAGAAGAAACAAATCAATTGTGCATTGTGCCAGAACCCTGATGATAGAAAAAAGGGTACCTCAAACATTTTGGAGAGAAGCAATCAACACTGCAGTTTACACTTTGAACTGAGTTCAACTAAAGAAAGGAACTATGAAGACACCATATGAGATCTGGTATGACAAGAAACCTAATGTAAGTTATTTTAAAATATTTGGAAGTAGATGCTATGTTCACAAAGATGACAAAATGGAAAGTTTGATCAGAAAGGTGAAGAAGGAACATTTCTTGGTTATTCTTCTAGAAGTAAAGCATTTAAATGTCTGATCAAATCATCTAACAAAATAGTAGAAAGTGCAAATGTGAAAATTGATGAATTTGAAAAAATAAATGATGAAGGAAATTCCAAAGAACCAGAAGATTATGGAGAATTTATTTATGTTCAACCGAGAAGTTCTATCGAGAAAGCTACTGAAGAAAATGAAGATAATGTCCAATTACTAAGTGATGAAGAAGATCATACAAAACCTACCAAGCCTATATTAGCCAAATATGTCAGAAGACATCATGCATCAAGTCAGATTATAGGAGATAAGGATGATCCAATGATGACAATGAACAAATTGAGACAGAACACATGTCTGATATCTAAATTTGAACTGAGAATAGTAAAAGAGGCATTTAACAATGAAGATTGGGTAAATACTATGACAGAAGAGATTGATCAAATCAAGAAGAATGACACATGGACACTGATCCCAAGACTGAAGGACAAAAATGTAATTAGTACAATGTGGATTTTTAGAAACAAGCTAAATGAAAAAGGTGAGGTCATTCGAAACAAAGCAAGACTAGTTTGCAAAGGTTATGCTTAAGAAGAAGGAATAGATTATGGTGAGACTTTTGGACCCGTGGCTAGACTTGAGGGAGTAAGAACATTGTTGGCATATGCTTCTTTCAAAAATTTCAAGGTATATCGAATGGATGTTAAATCTGCATTTTTGAATGGTATACTAGAAGAAGAAGTTTATATTGAACAACCTGAAGGATTTGTTGAAGACAAAAGTAAAGATCAGGTATGTAAATTAAACAAAGCTTTATATGGTCTGAAACAAGCACCTAGAGCATGGTATGAGAGACTGCACTCTTGCTTAATCAAGATTGGTTTTATAAGGACAAGTGAAAACAACAACATGCACATGAAGAGGGATGAGGACAATGGAATACTGATCTCAGCCATATTTGTTGATGATATTATTTTTTGTGGTAATGACTCCTTATGCAAGAACTTTGGAAATGAAATGTGCAAAGAATTTGAGATGTCATTAATCGGTGAGATAAAATATTTTATAGGTTTACAGATACTGCAAATGAAAGATGAGATTTTCATTACTCAATCCAAGTACATAAAGGAAATCTTGAAGAAATTTGGAATGGAGGATTCTAAACCAGTAAGTACTCCTATGACTACTAACTGTAAACTATCAAATAATGATGAATCTGCATCTGTTGATGAGACACTTTACTGATCTATGATTGGGAAGTTGCAATATGTTGTGCATTGTAGACTAGATAGAGCACATGCAGTAGGTATTGTTGCAATATTTTTTGCAGATCCCAAGGAAACCCATATGATAGCAATCAAGAGAATTTTCAGATTCCTGAGAGGCATTGAAGATTATGGCTTAGTATATGAAAAGAGACATAATTTTGATTTAAAAGTTTATACTGATGCTTATTGGGTAGGCAACATAGATGACAGGAAAAGCATAAGTGGTGGAGCTTTCTTTTTAGGAGAAAGACTAGTGAGTTGGCTTAGCAAGAAACAAGGATGTATCTCACAGTTAATAGCAGAAGCTGAATATGTTGCTACAGCATTGAATTGCACAAATATAGCATAGATCAAACAACTGTTGGAAGGTATAAATGAGAAAGTTACCGAGCCAGTAACTATATTCTGTGATAATACTAGTGCCATTAACATTTCAAAGAATCCGGTCATGCACTCTAAGACAAAGCATATATCTATAAAGTATCATTATCTCAGAGAAGAAGTTCAAGAGAAGAAAGTTGTACTGGAATATATCAGTTCAAAGGAGCAATTAGCATACATCTTCACAAAGCCACTGCCAAGGGACACTTTTGAGTGTCTCAGAAGCAAGTTAGGGGTCCTACCCCCATCTTCTATTCACTGATAGATTTTGGTGAAAGCATCAATTCGATGAATCTACAGAATATTATGTGTGGATTGATGCTGATTTACGCACTTTAGAAGGTTTTCTAAAGGTGTGCAAGAAATAGTGAATAGAGACAAGTTGCTCTGACTGAGACTGAGATGATACACAATAAGGCAAATCACTTCACAGAGGAAGAAATCATGATTTAGTTCTTTTACTTTTTGGCATTGTTGTCAAAGGGGGAGAAGACTAAATGGTAAAATCCAAAATGAAGAAGATAACTAAAGACTAATCACAGGGGGAGAAGACTAAATGGTAAAATCCTAAATGAAGAAGATAACTAAAGACTAAACACAGGGGGAGAAGACTTAATATAAGTCACAACTCATAAGCCTAATGAAAAAGGGAGAAGACTTCAGGAGATTTTAATAGCTCAAGGATAACAGGAGAAGTCTAACAACAATCTAAATCTGAATCAATTTGAATATCTTGTTGGTATTACCATTTAAAAGTTGGTTTTGCCATCAATGCCAAAGGGGGAGATTGTTGGCATTTTCAGTAGAAAGAGATATTGTTGGCATTTCAATAGAAGGAGATTGTTGATATTCATTAAGGATATTGAGAAGTTTGTTGGAGATTATTTGATATAACTGAAAAGGGATGATAACTATCTTGATAACATTATTTTGTCATTGATGTCAAGAAATTGATTTTCTAATTCAGTATGATGTTGCCATATCTTGAGAAGATTGATTTGAAGAGAATTAAGTGGTCGATAAAAGAGACAGAAAGAATGTGATAAGAAATGGGAGAAATAAGTTATTCAATGGGTAAATATTATCGAGTTAGACAATGATGAGATCATGATGTTTATATTTTTTTGATATCCTACATATGTTGTTGATTGTAAGGTTAATACTATACTGTGTCACCGAGCAAAGAACCTAGTCAGTAAACCCTAAGGAACCTAGTCGGTAAACCCTAAGGTTATCGATATCGGTTAATGAAGGCGAAATGTCTACTGAGTAAAGTTTAGTATTTACCAAGTTGCAACCGAGTTATGATAGATCACATTGGATGGATATAAGCATTATTTAATAAAGGACAATGATGAGTTGGAGATGTATAAATGATTGGTATGCCATGCATGAAGTTTGTTAAGGATCTATGGCAATAGAAGATCAACAAGAAGATCTATAATGCAAATTGAACCACAATAACCTTGTGCAAGCTCCAAGAAAGGAATGCAAGTCCCAAGGCGAGGTAAAACGTTTTCAGATCAAATGATACATTGAACCTAGTCAAGATTGAAGATCTGATGGCTAAGATTGATCATGGGAAATGTGATCGAGGAGATTAAGAGGTTAGCAAATTGTTTATAAATAAGAAATTGTTGATGAACAATGTATGCGGGCAAGTGTAAGTATAGGGATGCTACATAGTGATTACCGAGCACAGAAGCTTGAAGACCTGTTTGAGAAATAAGGAGCTCAGCAGAGGGACAAGATAAGTCCTATGACAAGATTGTTTTGAGCAAATAAGAATCTACTTTAGCATTTTAGATGTGAAGTTGTAGATATATTTTTATTACTGTTATTTTGTAAGTGATAGAAAATATCTTAACCGAGTGGACTTAACAGTCTTATTTGTAAATCCTCTAGCAAGGTGACATTCTAAATGAGTGTTTGAAATCCTTTGACAAGGTCACTTCTTACAAAGTGAAGATCCTAATAGATCTGAGGGAAATCCCTTAACCGAGCATACTCTAGAAGAGTATATTTCTTAGTGGGTCTGAAATCCCATAGTGGTTTTTCCCTATTTTGGTTTCCACATTAAATCTGGTGTTATATGTGTTATGATGATTATGTGTTTATGAGTTTGCATGTTTAGTAGTTTTTGGTTATATTGCTGAAGTATAAGTTACTGAGGTTGAATATGTTGATTTTATGGAAGGTTAAGTTTGTATGATTCACCCCCCCCCCCCTCATCTTGTTAGCTATTGGCATCAGAACTTTACAGGGAAATGGGAGGCAAAATTCAAGCAAAGTAGGTCATAAGCAAGCATAGGCTAAGATATACATCATCAAGCATTTGAGCATTCAAGTCTTCTTCATTCATCCATTGGAGAAATATTACAATATTCATTTGCAAACATGTATATGTGTTAGGGTTTTGTCATGTTACATGCCATTTCATGCAATACTTGTGATTACATTCAAGAAGCAAAGCAATCACCATCGACAAGTTGCAGATCTACAAGGTATACATTTCCATTGTTTAAATTCAAGAATTTGCAATTACTTTCTTTCAAGGTTGATTTCTCAACCAAGCTTTGATTGAGGAAAATCCCTATCTACAACCCCTTTTCCTCTTTTTCTGTGTGTAGGTTGCAGGTGTGCGGCTATAATTGCAAGTTTGGGCTTCATTTGCAGAGATGGAAGAACCCTTTTCGTTTCGCGGATTTTGTGGAGGACCATGTACATTCATGCCATGGTCCTGACAAAAATTCTCCAAATTTGTAGGGCAGATCTGTATTAGTCTAATTAGCTCAGATGCAGAGTTACAACACGATCCTGAACCGGTAGCTCCTCATTTCCCCTCTTTTCCGCATAGTCAACAAGTCAACTTTCTTATTTACAAAAGAGGGCAAATGACACTCCAGCCCTTGTAATCCACTCGGAATTCACATCCTCATCTCTCTTGGATTTGGATCTAGTGGATTCAAGCCCCTCTTTTGAATGTAAAGTTCTCCCAAGTGAAAACCATCCTAGTGACTTCCTTTCTCTCTCCTAGGTGGGGAGTCACCAGGGTTCAATTTTCCATTTTACTAAATCAGAGGCCACACTGAATGTACTCACATGTAGATCCTAGGAGAAATGCAAGAGTTGATCATGAAGGATTTACTAGAGTCAGCAACATGAAAGGAAGACCCTCGGTGAGGCAGATGTTTACAGGACCAAGGCAACCTAACCAGTATGTTTCAAACTTTAATGATTTTTGTTACTGGTGTAACAAATTTGGACATAAGTTTGCTGAGTGTAGATTTACCAATAAGCCCACTATGAGCTATGAAAGTAGGAATCCATTTAATGCACTCTGGGATATGAATGTTATTTGCTATCAGTGCAATGGATTTGGTAATAAGAGTTTTGAATGTAGGAAAATTAAACCGGCGTCCTACAAAATTTTCAAAGATTCATCTTTCAATGAAAATGTGAAATGTTATAACTATCAAGGGTATGAACATATAGAAAAGTTTTGTAAGAATAGGAAAATTAGGCAGAAGAGATCAGGAACCGATAGCCAAGCCGGAGCACAAAATTGTAGGTGATAAGAAGAAGGAAACCAAACTGGTATGGGTTGAGAAAGAAAAGGATAAGGAAGAATGAAGTCTGATACTGCAGACTACCCTACATGCTGAAATAAGAAATATATGGGTTGTAGACAGTGGTTGTTCCAACCACATGACTAGTGATAAAAATAAATTTATCAAAATTGAAGACTAGAATGGTAGCTCAGTAAGGTTTGGAGAGAACTCATCCATCAAGATAAAGGGAAAAGGTACTCTAAACATTGATGGAAAACTGAAAGCACATGATGTGTATTATGTGAAAGGCCTGAAGCACAACTTTCTGAGTGTGTGTCAGATTTGTGACAAAGGTTATAAATTCACCTTTGATTCTACTAGCTGCCAGATAAAGAAGGAGAGTATCGATTAGACTATATCCGAAGGCAAGAGGACAAACGGTAATGTATACAATATAGAAGAATGTTTTGAAACCCAATGCATGATGGGACAAGTGGATGAAAGTTGGTTGTGGCACAAAAGACTAGGCCACATAAATTTTGATAACTTAGTTGTAGTAAGCAAAAAGGAGCATGTAAGAAATATTCCACCCATCATCAAACTGCTAAGCACATTTTGTGATGAATGTGTGAAAGGGAAGAAGACTAAGGTGAGCTTCAAAACAAAAGAACACAACACCTCAAGATCACTTGAAATTATACATACAGATATATGTGGTCCAACTAGGACTAGAGATCTTGAAGGTGAAAGATATTTTATACTCTTCACTGATGACTATTCAAGAATGACATGGGTTACTTTCCTACAAGATAAATCACAATCATTTGATAGATTCAAGATCTTTAGGAAGATGGTGGAGAAGAAAAGTGGGTGCAAGTTGAAATGTCTAAGATCAGACTAGGGTGGAGAGTTTGCATCAAATGAGTTTGAAGATTACTATGAAAGACATGTAATCACAAGGTAATACTCAGCCCCGAAGACACCACAACAAAATGGTGTGGTAGAAAGGAAGAATAGGACAATCAAGGAGATGGCCAGAACCATGTTAAATGTGGTTGGTTTTCCGGACATATATTGGAAGGAAGCCATTCATACTACTGCATATACCTTAAATTGAGCTCAACTAAGAACAAACAACAAAATGACACCTTATGTGTTGTGGTATGACCATAAACCATCAGTCAAGTACTTCAAGGTGTTTGGAAGCAAGTTTTTTATCAAGAGATATGGATGGTTTAGGTAGTTTTGATTCCAAGAGTGATGAAGGAATATTCTTTGGTTATTCATCTAACAACAAGGCCTATAAATGCTACAACAAAAGACTAAGAAGAGTCATTGAAAGCGTGAATGTAAGAGTTGATGAGGACATGCATAAAGAAAGAAAATCACAAGTGAATTGGTATGATGATTCCGGTGATGAAGGTGAAGAAGCTTAGTCAGAAAATGAACCAAAAGAAGCATCCAAAAAGGTCCCTAACCGCTATGTGCAGATGAACCACCCGGAAGAGAAGATTTTAGGTAATAAGAGTGATGGTGTACAGAATAGGAGAAGACTTTCCCAAAATGATGAACAAGTCAACTTCTACCTCATGAATGAAGTAGAACCTAAAACATTCAATGAGGCCAACAAAACTTAGAAATGGATGGATGCCATGGAAGAAGAGTTGTAGCAGATTGAGAAGAACAAGACTTGGGAATTAGCCCCTAGACCGGAAGACAAGAACATCATTGGCACCAAATGGGTCTACCAAAATAAGATGAATGAGGAAGGAAAAATAGTTAGGCGTAAAGCTAGACTTGTGTGCAAGGGTTACTGTCAAGTAGAGGGCGTTGATTTTGAAGAAACATTTGCACCGATAGCTAGATTAGAAGCAATTAGAATGTTTCTAGCTTTTTATGCCTACAAGGGTTATAAGATATATCAAATGGATGTAAAATTTGCCTTCCTCAATGGAAATTTGGAAGAAGTGTACATGGAGCAACCAGAAGGGTTTCTGTTACATGATGATGAAACCTTTCTGTGTCAGTTGAAGAAAGCCCTATATGGTTTAAAGCAGGCTCCTAGAGCAAGGTATTCAAGGCTAGATAAGTATCTGAAGGAGAAAGGATTCAAAAATGGGAGTGCTGATAGAAATTCATACATCAAGAAAAATGGAAATCACATGATCATTGTGGTTGTGTATGTAGATGACATTATTTTTGGAGGCAACTAGGATACCCTTTGCAAAGAATTTGTCGATCAGATGCAGTCAGAATTTGAGATGTCAATGCTTGGAGAATTGACATACTTCCTTGGTTTGCAGATATCACAACAAGATAAGGGAATCTATATCTCACAAACCAAGTATGCAAAGGATATGTTAAAGAAATTTTAAAATAGAGGACTGCAAACCGATGAGTACCCCCATGGTGACCAGAAGAAAATTAAACAAGAATGATGAATCACCAGTGGTGGATCAAACATTATATAGATCCATGATAGGCAACTTATTGTATCTTACTTCTTCTAGATCGGATATAGTGCAGACAGTGTGCATGGTGGCTAGATTTCAAGTAACACCTAAGTAGTCACATGCAAATGTTGTAAGCAAAATTTTTAGGTACTTGCAAGTAACACTTAGTTATGGATTGTGGTACCCCAAATAAGGGTAATTCATCTTGGAAGAATATACTAATGTTGATTGGGTAGGTTGCCTTAATGACCAAAAGAGAACAAGTGGTAGTGCATTCTTCCTAGGAGACCGGTTGGTCTCATGGCATAGCAAGCAACAAGATTCAGTCTCTCTATCAACTGCTAAAGCAGAATACATTGTTGCTGCTACATGTTTCTCTTAGGTGCTTTGGATGAAGCGAATCCTCAAGGACATATAAGTGAACATCTCTGATCCTATTTCCATCTAGTGTGCTAATTCAAGTTCCATCAACATATCAAAGAATCTGGTTATGCATTAAAGGACAAAGCATATAGCCATCAATTATCATTTTCTCATAGAGAAGGTTGAAGGATAGGAAATAAAGATGAAATATGTCCCTACAGGAGAACAAGTGGTATACATCTTCACCAAATAATTGCCAGTAAACACTTTTGAGTACTTAAGACACAAATTGGGAGTTGTGTCACCTGCTTCATGCACTTAAGTTTGTAAGGATTTATATGGTTTAGGTGGAGTTCATAGCAACATCTATATCTCTTGAACCACATGTTGACCCTAAGGAAAGTTCAGGGTTGTATATCTTAGTACCAGATGTAATCACTAAGTGACTATTTGACTAAGGGGGAGATAAGTGTGAATCAAAGGGGAAAGAATGAAGTACCTTGAACCTTTGTCATTATGTCAAAGGGGGATAAATCTATAGGTGTGAAGTCTTGTAGTGACTTGAAATCAATGCCAAAGGGGGAGATTGTTGGCATTATTGGCATTAGGTTGTCATTGATGTCAATTGCTTTGGCATGGTCACCAGTGAGTAAGATGTGGTGACCAGTATGGGAGAAGTAAGACAAGTTGATGTCAATCCATATGTGTCTAAGTCGATAGAAGGAAGGTTAATGGTACACATGAAACACATCATCTACCAGTAAAGAAGGACCACCGACAAGGCAAAGCAAGCAAACAAAAGAAGAACCGAAGGATGTAAATTGGTACACTCAGAGAAGTTTAATGCTACCGGTAAATGGACTAAATAGTAGGACCAACATGTTTGATAGAAGGATAAGTTGATCCACTGACAGAGAAGAGGTATGCAGGTATGAAGGCCCACTAGTGAAGTCAGGTTTTATCGGTAAGGTGATTTGAATTGGTAGTCAATCTTGGTCGGTAAAGGATGTCAAACCGACATAGAAACTCAATAATAGATGGATGTTGACAAGGATGATAGGTGGAAGCCAGGTGGTGATCATGCAGAGGTCAATGAAGTGTTCATCAACATAACAATCAACAAGCAAGTCAAATTTTATTTAAAAAAACCCACAAATCATGGAAGGATGGTAGAAGGTTGAGGCTCGAGGAAGACAAGGTGGCAAGCAAGTGAACTAATCCTACAAGAAGATATGATCTTCGTACCTATTTGCTGAAGGAAACAATCAAGCCATTAATGGCGTGTGACAGAGAAACACGCAAAAGCATAGTGCAGACATTCAAATATAGAAAACGCATAATGGAATGCAATATGTTGGTGGTGTTGATTGATGTCATGCAGATCATCTCTCTAGAAAAGCAGATATGCTCAAATCTAATACAGATTGAGTTGTTGAAGGCAAAACCTAACATGACACTATTTGAATGTTGTTTTGGCGAGAACCCTAGAAGATAAATATGTGAGCTCGATACTAGAATAAGTTGATGCTTGATGCAAAGAGTTAGAGAGAAGAGAGCCTGAGAAAGGAGGAAGATTATCTACCTTAGAGTTTATTCTGAGAAAGTTGCAGTGTGAGTTAGCAGTCTAACCATTGAGAGGGTCTAACTCGTAGAGACAGAGTTACCAATAAATTGTTGCAGTTATAATAGTTAAGCTAACCAGTGAAGATTGATTAGTTAAGAAGGCATCCAAGAGTGACATAGTGTGGTGTGAGGATGAGGAGGAAAGAAGAGAAGCTAGGAGTAATCGGTGAGTGATCAGAGAGAGTAATCTGATAACCAACAGTGTGAGAACCAGTGAAGAAGAGGAGATTGTTAACTGACATAAATCCATTGATTAGGTGTTGCAGAACTCATTTGCAACCAGGTGCTATAACTGTATCAAAATTGTATTTTATTATACAACACTGAGTTGGATCTTGGTGTAGGGGTTGGTGCTTCTTGGCTTGGTTCCCTAAATCATTGTAATTTGTTGTTTCATTGTGAGGCTGGATTGGAGCAATAGACTCCAACAACATTTATCACTGAGGTTTTTCCCATATTGGCTTTTCCTTGTACATCTAGTGTTGTGGGTTATGCATTTGTGTGTTTTCCTCTTTTGATATCCATATTTATCTTACTGGTTTGATTGTTTAGTGTTTAGGTTGATAACCGATATTCCAAGCTTGGTTAAAGAGAAAAGATTTCAAGAACCACTGATCACCCCCCTCTCAGTGGTTCATTATGTTCAACAACATGACTGGAATTGAAACAAGTGTCACTTTACTATTATATGGCGAGTACTGAGCGATGAATTATTATTAGTTGAGCAAGGATTTAATGTTAATAAACCAAGTGCCTATAGAAGTAAATGAATTTATTGACAAAAATTATTATTTTTTGCATGGACATCATTTCAACAAAAAGGTTGAAGCCGAAACTATTATATTAATAGTATAAAGTTTTACATAATTTGTAGAATGGTCGACCAATTCCAGACCATCTTTCCATAGTAGCATATTGCACTGATACCAAAATTGCCCTTATGGCATAATGGTTGTGTCACTGCCCATACCCAAAAACTTAGATAATTACACAAAAAAAATTGAACCACCTATGTATGGTGAAAATGGATAACAGTAATAACAATATCGAAAGGCTAAATGAATTCAACCACCAAACCCTAGCCTAACAACAACAAAGATCCACCATAACATATGAAGAATACCTAAGACAATGCAAATCAAATGAAATCACAAAGATTATACCATCACATGTCCAATAGGGTTTTGATCTCCATTCTTCCTATCTCCATTGATCTTGCTTGATATATTTGCTCTCAGATTTTATGTGCACAAGAGCTCAACAAAGAACGGAATGTGGTTGCAAGTAGGATCGTAGTGTAGTCAATTGCATAAAAGATGATTAGGGTTTGATAATGAAGAAAGCATCTCCTTAAATAGAAGACACAATATGAAATGGAGGGATGAGATTGAGAGGTGTAAAAAGAGGTCGGCTATGATTAGAGGGTAGGTAGAAGAAATAATAAAATAATGAAAGAGGTAGGTAGTGTAAGAATTAAGAGATGAATGACATGTGTCATGGGTAGAAAAGGCTAATGAATTAATTAAATAAATAAAGATTTATTTAATTAATAGAAGAAATGGGATAATTAAATAATATTTATTTAATTTAGGAAAAGGATAATTTAAATAAATAAATGTATTTATTTAAATGAGAAATAAGGCTAGAAGAGGATAGATGAATTAATTAAATAAATAAAGATTTATTTAATTAATAGAAGAATTAGGCTTAGATAATTAAATAAATAAAATATTTATTTAATTAGACATGACAATTTTAGGTGTCTACATTTTGCCCCTCTTTGAGACAATGCGGCTTGTCACATTGTTTCAAAGAAGATAAGATGAACTGATACAGAGTCGCCCCAGTATGGGAATGATATGCCCCCTCGAGAGATTGGATGAAAATGTCTGAAAAGATTGCAGACAATCTCTTGATAACAAAGATAGGATAGAATGGACTGACCGGATAAAGTGACAAAGTCATGGGATAAAGAAGACTGACTCGGGAAATGAAGGCGAGGGCTAGGGTAGGCTATAAGATAGACCATGGGAAAAAGACATCCTCATTGTCATCTACACCTTCACAAGATCAAAGTGCAGAGCGAGAAAAGAGCAGTAGTAGTCAGCAGCGATGGCTTTCGTTCATAGATTCGATCGCGTTCGTGGATTTCAGAGGCCAGCAGAGGTAGGAGAGCTGGTAAGTACCACCAAACCTCCTTGTACTTTGATGCATTTAATTTTGTCATTAATGCATGCTAGGTAGGGCAATAAATGCGCATAGAAATAAGGTTCAAAAATGTCAAAAATCATTTAAGCACGTCCGCGTTGGTGCCAGGCACGTCTGTGCTCGCCAGGCACGTTTGTGCAAGTGCCAGCCGCGTCTGTGTTTTTAACCGCGTCTGCGTTGAATGCGGACGCGTTTGCATCATGTAGGGGCGTCTGCGTCGCCCAGGCACGTATATGCACAACATAGGCATGTCTATGTCATACAGGCACGTCTGTGTTGTTCAGACGCATCTGTGCAGTTCTGAAGCGTGTTTGTGTCAGAAAAGCGCGTTTATGTCTAAAAATGTAGAGTTTTGTCTTCTAGGTCAAATTGGCAGTTCTGTGATGAACATATGCTATCGATTGGATAAGCTGCTGAGAGGATACACTCAAGCAGGTCCTCTAGGGAAGACTAGGATAGATCAAGGCACTTTGTGATGAATAGTGAGTACCAAGATAGAGTACTTTGTGATGAACAAGGAGTACCCAAAATGTGAGCAACACTTTGTGATGAACAGGGAGTGCGAATGTGAGGAGCACTTTCTGATGAACAGGGAGTGCAAAACACATAGTACTTTATGATGAACAGGGAGTACCACTAGGATAGATAGCAACACATTGTGGTGAATAGTGAGTGTCACTAGGATAGATAGCCATGTGCATTTAGATAAAAAGTAGCATTTTGTGATGAACAGTGAATGCCACTATGACTGACATGATTGATTTGCTTGACTGAAAGAGTATTTGCCTATGCTGGAGTCACGAGAGAGATTCCCATCGACTCAGAGGTTGAGACCTGAGTTGACACTTGGGGACTGAGCTGCCATTGAGGAGATGGGATTGAGACATGTGCTATACGTGCCTGAGTTTCGGGCAAACATGAGATTACTGACTACACTGGCCGAGAGATGGCACTCAGAGACTTGCACATTTCATTTGTCGATGGGTGAGATGACAGTCACCTTGGAGGATGTCTATAGGATATTGAAGATACTGATCGATGGAGATCTGATCCCATACGATCGAGATGGAGACAAGGAGGCCTTGAGACGGGTGTTTCAGGACCCTGGACTGGAGATGAGGGCAGGACACGTGGCATGGGACACCATGACAGCCACAGGACTAGCGCTATCAGTTGTGATAGGAGGAGCTATCAGTGGGTTCCTGTGTCTGGATAGGGCGACACGGGGTTTGGCTATGGGCTGGGGAGGAGCACTGGAGACACTGGTGACACAGCATACCAGATACGCCTGGGGACTGTGTGTGCTGGCCCATTTGTATTATGAGCTTCATTAGTTTGTTTATCATGGATCAGTGGGATTGGGCTGTGGAGTGACACTGCTACAGGTATGGGCCTACGAGCATCTGCCGGTTACCCGATCGATACACTTTAGGGGCAGAGGTCATGGACGCAGCTTTGTACATTTCTATGATATGATCACATCATAGCCGCAGATTGGCAGGTTAGAGCATTGGCGGTGAGTGTTGGACAATATCGATGTGGTCATATGGAGACCATATCTGGGCTGCGAGGAGTGGGAGGATGATGTAGTGGAGCTGCCCTTCACCTTCCGGAGCAGGTACCTGATTGGGCGGATGCCCTATATGTTAGAGAGGCAGTTGGTGGACAGGGTTGGCCGATAGTTTGGCCAGATTCAGAGGATGCCATGGGGCTCCGGTATGTACGCACAGACAATGAGAGATTAAGCATAGTTTGGGCCGTTGTTGTCATATGATCAGACACTTACACAGCTAGCAGAGATGGTACCCCTACCCTAGGACATGTGGCCAGAGGTCGATGATGCCGACATGGATGCCAAGTATATAGCATACTGGGCAGAGCATCCCTTCCCACGCTTGACAGATCCTGGAGAGCTATTTGACGGAGATGGGGGTGGGGATGATGATGATGGTGGAGGTGATGGTGATGGTGGAGGTGATGGGGGCAGGGGCCGATGAAGGAGGAGGGGAGTAGTTGGAGAGAGAAGGGTTGCACCTTGGAGGGAGGGAGGAGAGGAGAGACCAACTCGGGTGGTGAGAGGTCGCGGTGGATTGCCAGTACAGGTGCCAGCAGCACAGGGTCCCCGACAGGTATAGAGACAGGGACAGGTATAGGGACAGGTGCCAGTACAGGCACAGGGGTAGGTACAGGCATAGGGGTAGGGACGGAGATAGGTACCCGTATAGGCACCAGTACAGGTATAGGTACAAGCACAGGCAGAGGCACAGGGGCAAGCACCCACAGAGGGGGAGCCACAGGTAGAGGCAGAGGGGGCTGACCCAGTGGAGGATGAGCTACTAGATCTGAGGGAGATCTGCCAGGGCCAGGCAGATGAGATCCAGGAGCTGGAGAGGGAGAGGGATAGGCTTAGGATGAGGCTCAGAGATACTGAGCAAGAGCGGGATCAGGCTATCCAGCGCTATATAGAGGCTGAGACAGCACTGAGGGCAGGGAGATAGGCAGCTGAGGATGCAGGGGCAGGATACGCTTATGTATTACGGGCAGGAGAGGAGATAGCCTACTAGAGGGACCTCTACTATGGTGCAGTGCCTATAGATCAGCGGGTGAGGAGCTTCCATAGACCGTCACGTACAACGACAGCTACGGGAGGGAGTCAGAGGAGACAGGCATCGAGTGGTGGGGTTATGGGCCCTCCACCACCACCAGATAAAGGGGACAGATAGGATGATCCTGGGGCGGGTCCTTCAGGGGCTCAGATTCCACCGAGGCCAGGTGGCTCTGAGGGAGGGAGTTCATCATAGCCATAGAGGGCTCCCTTTGTATCGGTTTTGTACCTTTTTTTGTATGATGATGTAGACACCTGCAGGTGATTGTAGCCATATGATTTTGACATCATTGTATCATGACACTTTATATATATATGAGATGATTCATCTTTGCAGCAACTATATGCATGTGTACCTATGTGATGAGATGTTCTTATGATGTATGTTTTGTGTGATGCTTATAATATGGATGCAAATATGTATATGATGCAATGCAATATATATTTTTGTTCTTTTATGTTTTATATGTGTATGCATGATGCAAATGTGAATGTATATAATGCAGATGAATATGATAATGCAAATGTAAATTGTGCTAATAGGTGTTGTGTGTAGGATGTGATGCAATTGTGATATCTATATGTATGTATGAAATGCTTATATGTGGTAATGCAGGTGCAATTACATGAAATGCAAATGTTTTTGGTCTGGCATTATACTCAGTCATGTGATAGTAGGTTACACGGACTCAAGAAGGATGATGGAAGTCAATCAAGAAAGGGGGATGAAAGAGAGAAGATATGAATGTGAAAGAGCTTCTTGTGCGTTATCATCATTGAGCTTTATTATGGCAAGTAGGTTATGACAATCGAGGTATATGTTGGACCCAGAAAGTCATTGTACCTGTTTGCATGGAGATAAGACAGTTACAAACAAGGAATGCCCCAGTTCACACTAGACTCACAGTGTCCTCATATCCTTGGACAAGTCATAGCATTACTAAAAGACAATCCATAGACAACAAATACAAATAGGTGACGATACCCCATCCTTGCCTTTCTAGTCAAAGACATCTTGGAGATATAATCTCTAGTTAGAGACATCCTGGAAAAGCTAAAAGACATGTCACCAAAAGATAAAATCAAAAGAAAACCAAGACTCGACACCAACATCCACTGTAGTCCTCAAGTTTTAGTGTCTCTTGTCACTTGTATAAGTCTTATTTTATTGTGGTCACAATGTTTACTTTCACAAAAAGGGTAGATAGCACTGAGCCATATGTTGTCTGAGTCTGTTGAAAGATTTGATTTGTTGAAGCTCATTGCTGCTGCTGTCTCATCTGAAACTGACTGAATCCATGAAGCTGATACTTTATTGCGGAGAAGATGAAACTTTATTGCGGACTGGCGATGCAGATGTTGTTTTATTGAGGATTGTGCGTGGATAGACTGAAGGAAGTTGGAAGAAACTGTACTCCTCGAAACATGTGATGTTCTTAGTTCCACACCCATCACTAGACATAGGATTTGCCTTAGCCACAGATAGGATCTGATTTATTATGGATGAAAAGGGAGTGAAAAGGGAGGTTTATTATGAATGGCTAACCAATCTTGGGTAGATCAATAACAAGCCATGATGGGAATGGGTAAGTTTATTATGGATGAATTGGTCATGAGTGTGTGCAAAGTGAAGTGATAAAAGAGAATCCTGAAGGAGGGAGGAGCAATGTCTCTATGCATGGCGCTGGTGACCCAGTTTTCACCATGGTACTTGCCCAGGGTGCCACTGAAGTGGTTTTCACCATTGGACAAAATTATTTCTCTTTACTTTTTTCAATTTTTTTTGATTTCTTCTATGTCACAAGGCGCCTGTTTGCTAGGTTTTCACCAAGTAACGATTTTTTTTGTTTTATAATTTTTTTTGTATTTTTGAATTAGGATATTCCGAAGAGCTATGTGTAGAACCTACGAAGGTGCATGCTGTTGATAGGATCCTCCAAAGATTCACCTTCTGTAGTTGAGAGCTGATATGCCCCAGATCAATATACTGTTGTAATGATGTAAGGACCAAGCCAGTTTGGTTCGAACTTGCCCTTCTTCTCTCTATCTCGCTGATTCTTGGGGTTTTCTCTGAGAACTAAGTCACCGACCTCAAATGTGCGAGGTTTGACCTTGTGATTGTAGCTACGACTCATTCGTTGTTGGTAAACCTTGAGATGATTAAAAGTAGTTTGTCTCTGTTCATCCAGTAGTTCAAGTTCTTGTAAGCGAGAGACCCTATAATCTTCATCACCGATGATATTTTGCAAAGAGACCCGTAAAGAGGGTAACTCGACCTCAATAGGCAAGATGGCTTCAGTGCCGTAGACAAGTGAATAAGGTGTAGCTCCTGTAGGTCTGCGAACACTTGTGCAATAGGCCCAAAGTGCAGGATTAAGTTGGATATGCCAATTATGGCCAGCGTCGTCGACTGTCATCTTGAGGATTTTAAGGATTGTTTTATTAGACGCTTTAGCTTGGCCATTACCTTGGGGGTAATATGGTGTGGAGAAATGATGAGAAATATGGAAGCGGTCACATAGTTCACAAACATCCTGATTTTTGAAGGGACGCCCGTTATCAGTGATAATGGAAACAAGAATACCATATTGACAAATAATATAGTTAAGTATGAAAGTAGCAATCTGTTTTCCAGTGACTTGTGTGAGAGGCACGACTTCAATCCATTTTGTGAAATACTCTGTGGCAGTGATAATGAATTTATGACCATTAGAAGAAGGAGGGTGAATCTTGCCTATGAGATCGAGTCCCCACTGACAAAAGGGCCAAGGAGACGCAAGTGGTTGTAGTTCTTGTGCGGGTGCATGTATGAGGTCTCCATGAATTTGACATTGCTTACATTTCTTGACAAACTGATATGAGTCTTTTTCCATATTGGGCCAGTAATATCTAGTCCTAATGAGTTTCTTGGTCAAGGCAAGACCACTAGCATGTGGACCACATATCCCTTCATGTACTTCGCGTAACGCAATTTGAGCTTCGTTGCTTTCTAAACATCTAAGAAGAGTGCCATCTAGACCTCACCAGTATAGGATATCAGCTAAAATGACATATCGAGAGGTTTGGCGAATGAAGGTGCGACATTGGTTATTTGATAGATCAGGAGGTAGGATATTGTCATGAAGGTATGTGAAGATGGAACCATATAACTGAGACTCGGGACCGACAACACATATCATCTTAGTAGGAGTGATCTCATATGAAGGAACCAAAAGGTTATCCACCAAGAACTCATAGCAAGTCTCATTTGGAGGTAGATCGATCAGTGAAGCAATTGTAGCCATGGCATCTGCAGCACGATTCTGTTCTCTTGGTATCTGCTCAAAATGTATCTTTGTGAAGTGTTGTTTTAGGTCATCCACCATTTGTTTGTAAGGCATTAATTTTTCATCTTTTGTTTGGTAATCATCAGTTGCTTGATGGATGACAAGTTGAGAATCCCCAAAAACACGAAGTTCCTGGATCTTCAACTGAACTACAATTCGTAATCCAGTTGTTAATGCCTCATATTCCGCTATATTGTTAGTGCAAGGAAATGATAAGCGGTATGATTTTGGTATAGAATCCCCTTGAGGAGTTAGAAAGAGGATACCAACTCCTACCCCATGCTGTGTGTATGAGCCATCAAAGTACAATTGCCATGGCTTTGCATGTGATATTGTTAAACTGGATTCATTTGGAAATTCTGAATTTAGAGGAACATCATCAATCATGGGGGCATCTGCTAACTGATCTGCGATGGCTTGTCCTTTTATTGCTTTTCTGTCCACATACTCGATGTCAAATTCACTCAAGATCATTACCCACTTGGCCAGTCACCCAATAAGTGTTTCTTTATTGAGAAGGTATTTCAACGGATCTATCCTTGCAATCAACTTAGTCTTATGAGTGAGCATGTAATGTCATAATTTCTGTGAAGAAAAGACCACGGTGAGACATGCACGCTCAATTGGTGTGTAGTTTAGCTCATATCCCACCAATGTGCGACTGATATAGTATACTGCCTTTTCCTTGCTCTCAGCAATTTGTTGTGCTAAGAGTGCCCCCAGTGCTGTTGGAGTAGCTGATATGTATAGTAACAGAGGCTAATCTGGAACTAGTGGCATCAGAACTGGTGGATTCAGCAGGTAATCTTTGAGCCTCTGGAAAGCCTATTGATAGTTAGCATCCCATTTGAATTTGATGTTTTTATGTAGCAGGTGTTGAAAAGGATTACACTTTTCTGTAAGTTGCGCTATGAATCTCCTTATTGACTGAAGTCTTCCCTGTAAGGATCGAAGTTGACTGATATTTCTAGGGGGTTGCATCTCCAAGATGGCCTTGACTTTTGTTGGATCAGCTTCAATTCCTCTTTTGGACACAATGAATCCTAGGAGCTTCCCAGAGGTTACTCCAAAGACACATTTCTTGGGGTTTAATCTTACTTTGTATTTTTCCAACCGATCAAAGGTGACTGAAAGTATGTCCGAATGTGTATCTTTGTCCACTGATTTACCCAAGAGATCGTCAACACAATCTTCCACCGTTACATGTACGAGATCATGAAAGATAGTAGTGATGGCTCTTTGATATGTACCACCTACATTTTTTAACCCGAAGGGCATGACATTCCAACAGAAAGTTCCCCAAGGACAAGTGAATGATGTTTTGTGTTGATCCTCAGGTGCGATCCTTATTTGATTATAACCAAAAAATCCATCCATCAATGATAACATTTCATGGCCTGCGATGAGATCCACAATCAAGTCAATATTTGGTAAAAGAAAGTCATCCTTTGGACAAGCTTTGTTGATGTCTCTGAAATCTGTACATATTCTAATGCTACAATCCGGTTTACTGATAAGCACTAGATTGGAGATCCATTCAGGATAATCAATTGGGCATATGAATCCAACATCCAATAATTTATCAAGTTCTGCTTTGACTAGTAATGCCACTTGTGGATGCATTTTTCTTAATTTCTGTTTCACTGGCTTTGCCCCTGGTTTGACTATCAAATGATGCATTACCAAATCCAGATCTAGTCCAGGCATATCAACGTATGACCATGCAAAGTTGATTTGTCTTTCTTTGAAGAAACTTATGAATTTTGACCTTTCGGACTCTGTCAATGATTGAGCCAGGAATATGTTGTGTGGGACCTCTTCTGTGCCAATGTTTGTTTTGATAGTCTCCTCTACCAACATGGATGACTTTTCCTCATATGATGCTGGGAGAATGTCGAGCCTTCCATCTTCGGGTGCCTCAGAGAGGTTTTCACCCTCAGATACGTCCTTTCTTTTTACTTTTTTGGGGTCAGACAGCGCCACGATGTGGTTTTTGCCATAAAACCCTTGGTTTGTTATTATTTTCACATTTTTGCGATTGGAAGGTCCGACACCCTCACCAAAATATGCCATGTTGTTGAGTTCTATAGTGTGTCCTGCTTTATGGTCCCTAAGGGGAAGATCATCTCGTATGCCAAGATAGTCAATAATAGCTTCATCATTTTGGAATGTGTCAAATTGTGCCGGTCCTTCATGATCACGGTCAATGAGTTGATGGTGAACAAGGGGAAGGCCTTTAATGTCTTTGGAGTTAGAAGGGCTAAGAGTGAAGATGCAATTATATTCGGGTATGTCAAGGTAATCATCGAGGTCATCGATGGCACTCTCCTCATCAGTTTTGATCGCGAGCGAATCCAAATTGTTGTCACTAGTAGCACATTCTGGGATAGGTGTTCTCATCCTATGTGATTTCAACCTAGAACCTTGAGACAAAGACTGTGTGGCATCCTCATAGGTTGTTTCTTGACCAAATCTGAACTTTTTATAAAATTCCTCTTCTTTTGTGGGTTCATCTGGCTCTCTGAATGTCTCGGTGAGCTCATAGTCACTGGAGGATTTGTCTGAACCCCATTCCCATTCGTTGGAGTCTGTAGAATAGTGATCCTCTTGTTGAATTTTGGCAGCTTTGATTTGTAATGCTTCTTCTGTGCTTTTAGTGTGGACCTTGGAAGTCAGGAAACCAAGTCCCTTCGAGCGTTCCCTTTTTACAGTCAATTCAGGTTGTAAAGGTTTCATGATGCCTTCCTTTTGTAACCCAAGAGGGCTTTTTCCATCATACCCGAATTTTTTTAGAATCTTGAAGCCTTTGCCATATTTCTCATAGGGTATATTGATGTGATCTTGTGTGTCATCTTCAATGTCTTTGTAGAACATTTTGTATAAGTCTTCCTCTTCTAGTTCGCCCCATCTTTGAAAGATAGTAGGGTCCCATTCAAGTACCACAATGGATACTTGCTTGTTAGGATGTGGTCTTCCATATTCTTTTGGGGAACTCATGACTTTTCATAAGTACATGGTCTGATTCAAAGTGTATTCTCCCATACCTTTGTCTTGAAATTTGCCTTTAAGCTCACCTTGCTTTGATGTTGAAGGTTTCAATGACTTAGGATCAATGTATGCTGAAGAAGAAATAGCTTCACGATTACTGGGAATGATGGTCTCAGTTTGTGATCTCAAGTTATTGCAATATATGAACTGATTAGGATCACCGTTAACCATCACTTCGACTCCATTATGAGGAAACTTAAAGCATTGGTGATATGTTGATGGGACTGCCCTCATTTCATGAATCCAAGGATGTCCTAACAATATATTATAAGTCAGGTCTAGATCTAGGACTTGACAAACCACATCCTTTGTAACTGGCCCAATTCTTAGAGGTAAGGTGACCGTGCCTTTGGATGAGCGCTCTTCATCATCATATGCCTTGATGGTGATTTGATTTGTAGAATTCACAGCTTTGTCAGAATATCCCAATTGTTTAATGGTGCTCAATGTACAAATGTTTAGACCAGCTCCTCCATCTATCAGGACTCATTTGATTCTATGTTTGTGTATGAAGGCTTCAACATGTAGTGGTCCTTTATGCGGCTGACTTACGGAGGCGTCATCGGCCTCTGTGAATGTAAGGGAGTGTGGAATGGAAAGGTATCCCACCATGGCTTGAAATTGGTCCATGTTCAGATCAGTAGGAATGGTGGTGTCTCTCAAGATTTTGTCAAGAATAGCTTTATGAGCGGGGGATATACGTAAGAGCTCAAGTATGGAGATGAGTGCGGGTGTCTTCCCTAACTATTCTACAAGGTCATACTCAGGTTTGGTTGATGAAGAAGTGGTATTTTTAGTGGAGGCACCTGGCAAAGTAATTTTACCTTGACAAGTTGTAACATGACATTCAGAGGTAGGTTCGGAAGAAGATCCAACACCTCTTAGGACAATCTTGGGTCACTGGGTAGAACTCTCAGGAGTTTTGTCCTTGATGATAATAGTAGAGACATAATTGTCCATCGAGATGTGATTGATGGTTGAATCATAGTTGTAAGGTGCTCTGGTATAGTTGGTTTGATCATCTGTGGCTTTAGCTTTTCCCTTGTCATGCTTTGGGAATGGTTCCTTAAACATTTCATGTTCTTGATTGGATGAGTGTCCCTCAATCTCAATGTCACCTCTATCAATGAGATCTTGCACGATGTTCTTCAGTCAATGACAATTTCCTATCTTATGACCCTTGCTCTTATGAAATTCACAATATTCATCATCATTCCACCAATTTGGTTTAACCTTTGGTTCATATGGAGGAAAATCTGATACTGTGATTACCTTATTTGCCACTAGCTTTTTGAAGACTGACTCAAGTGGTTCTCCCAACGGAGTGTACTTCCTTCATGATCTAGAAGTTGTTTGAGTATTCACTTGATTGTTTGTAGAACTTGATCCCAAAAAGATGAATTTGGGTCGCACTATGTTGGCATCAACAACACCATCATTGACTGTGTTCTTGTTTTTATTCCAAAATCTTGGCTTGTCTTTTCCTTTAAAGTCATCTTTATTTTCCTTGAATATCTTAATGACTCCTTGCTCGATTAGGACCTTTTCTGTTGCTAAGCCTTTTTCAATAACGTCCCTGAAGGTGGACAAACAAGCTTTCCTTAGATCATAGCCAATGTCTTTGTTAACATTCTGGGTGAACATTTCTACCATTTGTTTCTGTGGAATTTCACAAGAGCATCTGCTGGCTAGATTTCTCCATCTTTGTAAAAATGATGCAAAAGACTCTCCCTCTTTTTGCTTGGTGTTGCACAAAGTAGTAACTGATATGTCTGTCTCTATATTGTAGGAGAAATGTTGAATAAATGCCTCTGCTAAGTCACCCCATGACTTAATACTAGGTGGGAGTTGGGAGAACCATTCCATAGCTTGATCACCTAAGCTTTGTGGGAATAATCTCATCAAATATGTCTCTTCTGAAGCTACTTCAATGCAAGCTATGAAAAACTGTCTTATGTGTGCCTTAGGGTCCCCTTTTCCTCTATACTTATCAAATTTAGGCATCACAAAGTGTTTAGGAAATGGAGGCATTGGAATGCTCTTGTCGAATGGATAAGGACATATGTCTCTCATTGTGTATGTTGGCTTCGGTGTATTTATGTCCTCCATTTTCTTTTGTAAGTCCCTGATTTGTTGCTCCAAATTGCTCTTAGGTGGAGATCGACTTCTTGAAGCATACCCCATGTTTGAGGCACCAATTGGAGGAGGAGCATGTTGCATATATGGATGATATTGATCATACACATGTTCATATGGAGGAGGTCTATAGTGATGCTACATATATGGACCACTTGGTATAGATTCATGTTGAGGAATACCATATCTATTTTGTGCATGTATACCATACTCTACAGGCATGTCATGTTCTAATGTGTTGCCCCCAAATTTGACATGGGGTTTCCTTGTGTCCAAATTTTGAGCATGCCTTTGAATATCCAATTGCTTTGGTTGATCCGTAGCTTGAGTATGTGATTGAGCATATCTGTCTGCATAAGACTTCCATAATGGTCTGCGAAGGTGAGTATCATATATTGGACCATGTGTATGTGGGACTTCTGGTTTTTGAAGCAAAGATGATGGTGATTCAGGCACCATATGTGGTCCTCTATTTCCTCCACTATTAGGTCTCCTTTGATCCATGTTGGAGTGAGTTTGTTGCAAAGGTCGATTTTCCATTATTTGAGACATGTCAAAATCATGAGGTATCTTGGCTCCACTTTGTGCCATCATTTGTAGGAAGTATTGCCTATCTCTCCTCATTATTTCCTCAACCAACCGATTGAAATGGGGATTCATAATGGATTCTTCCACATCTGCTGAATGTATTGAAAAATTGTCCATATTGTCATTGTGTGTAACATTATTGTTTGTAGTGTCCGTGTTCTCAACATTTGGAATGTTTCTATAGACATCCATGTCAGGCAATGTAGTGTGATCAGTATTGAAAAATATATCGTTCTCATACTCATAAGAACTCATGTTTGTAGACTCTTGAGCCTCTTTAGTTTCTCTCCTAGATTTTTGAAGACGAGTTTCAACCATGAACTAGGTATTGACGAAGATGTGTGAGACTAGATGAAATTGGAAAAAGTATGGAAGACCAAGAGTTGGATGGAGTGTAAATGAATCTGAGGTGTACTTGCAATGTCCAAAGTGTAAGATCGAGTATGTATGTAGTAGAGTAGGTGTGACTTCCAAAGAGAGGATAGTTTCTCTTGATGAGGTAAGTTGACCTTGACTCTAAGTAAGACCAAATGAGACCCAAAGGTAAGAAACCTTGATGAGGGACCACTTAGCAAAGTGTTGTTGTATGTAGTGTGTTGACAAAGTATGATGAGGACAAGCAAGTGACCTTGTAACTCAAGTTTAGACAAGTGTGAATGTAAAGCAAGATGTGAAGCAATGATGGACTGTGTGAGACCCAAAGACAAGTTGAATGCTAGATGAAAACCTGGAGAGACAACCTAGGAAGCTCAAGAATTCTGAAACTGACTATGTTTGCTGGACTGTAAATTTTTTTGCAATTCTGAACACAGACGCGCCTGTATACTTCACAGACGCAGTTCCCCAACACAGACATGTCTCTATTCAACACAGACGTTGTTAGACACACAGACGCGATTCTGCCCTTCACAGATGCGCTTAGACAACACAGACGCGATTAGAACAGACACAGAGGCGTTTCTATAAAATTTGTGTGATTTTTTCCAATCTGTGAAGTCATTTTGTTGTGACCAAATCTGACTGTTTGACTGTTTTTCATGACAAGAGGACATAATGTTGATGAGGACTCAATGTTTGCAAGTGTCTAGACTCAAAAATGACTCCAAGAAAAGTGTGTTGTTTGATGTAAAATTGTTTTGCATACACTTGAAGACATAAAAGACACAATGTTTTGTTGTTTGGTCTTGAATGTTTGAATATTTAAAATAAGTCAAGCACAATTCTTATGGCTGGCCAAGACAATAGTTGTTGATCCCACATAGGGTTTTACCCCTGAGGCTATGCTATTCAGAGCAGATACTTAGATGCTTGACCTCACTAGCTCCACCCTCGGCACTCACTTCTCGGGTCAGCCAAGCATCAGTCCCCACGAAAACTCCCCGTGGTGAACTTTGTATCTCTACTAAGAACAGTATGTGTGTGGGCTGCTACCAGAGGTCCGACCTCCTGCCCCAACAACTAGAAGGATTTGGGCTTCTAAAACAAAAAGGTTCTAGTAAGGGCATCCGCTCATGTGGCCATACATGCAGCACTTTCAGCTCTGTAAATACAGAAGGCTCCTAGCTGGTAGGGGTTACGCCCTACAATTGATCAAATAAATTTGATCAAATGGGTTTATGGGGAGACATAGTGTCGGTATGAACTAATCAGCACACATTATTCATAGTTTTCACCATGAATACATTTGTTTATAGTGGTTCGGAAGAGGTGGGTTTTCCTCGCTACCACTTAGGTCATTCTCTTCTCACTAGTAGTCCTAATGACCACACGGGAAGATAGGCCCTCTAAAGATTAAACAAAAAGAGCCTATTGCTCAAGACATAAAAGACAATGATTCAATTTTAGTGCACCAATGGAAGTGTTTTCTATTCTATGAAAACACGACACATAATAAAAATCCAAAACCCTTGCCAAGGACCTGCAAAAAAAGGTTGTTAGTAGTTTGGATTGTTTCAAATAATCACCCCTTCCTACAAGCACACAAGTTAGGTAAATTTTAAAACCCAAAAGACTTTGTGAAAATAGGGGCCTTCAACCAAACATTTTTTTTTGCTTTCAAGACAAGTTGCACCAATTTCGTTAGCTAGATCTGAAAATGTTAGCTCAAAATAAACCAGATCTGAAACCCAAAATGCAAAATTGAAATTTAAATGAATAAACTTCAAAATTTTGAAATTGCTAAACACAGACACGACTATCCCAGACGTAGACGTGATTCTGAGATGCCAACGCAGTTATGTGAGACACAGACACGACTATAAAACACAGACACGGTTATAAAACATAGACGCGGCTTGAACAATCACAGACGCGATTCTAGGGCATAAATGCAAGTTCCAAAACCTGCAAAATAAAATGTCACTGATAACACAGACGTGATTTAAGTTGTTGAAGATGTGCCAGAAAATCAAAAAAGCAATCCGAAAGTATATAGACGTGGAAATACCAAAAATGCTGTCGAAAACGTCCAATCTGCAACTTCAAAAACACAAAATCTGCAACAAGGAGATTAAATGCAAAGGGACTAGAGTCCCACTGGGCATGCCAAAATGTGTATGGTGAAAATGGATAACAATAATAACAATATCGAAAGGCTAAATGAATTCAACCACCAAACCCTAGCCTAACAACAACAAAGATCCACCATAACATATGAAGATTACCTAAGACAATGCAAATCAAATGAAATCACAAAGATTATACCATCACATGTCCAATAGGGTTTTGATCTCCATTCTTCCTATCTCCATTGATCTTGCTTGATATATTTGCTCTCAGATTTTATGTGCACAAGAGCTCAACAAAGAACGGAATGTGGTTGCAAGTAGGATCATAGTGTAGTCAATTGCATAAAAGATGATTAGGGTTTGATAATGAAGAAAGCATCTCCTTAAATAGAAGACACAATATGAAATGGAGGGATGAGATTGAGAGGTGTAAAAAGAGGTCGGCTATGATTAGAGGGTAGGTAGAAGAAATAATAAAATAATGAAAGAGGTAGGTGGTGTAAGAATTAAGAGATGAATGACATGTGTCATGGGTAGAAAAGGTTAATGAATTAATTAAATAAATAAAGATTTAATTAATTAATAGAAGAAATGGGATAATTAAATAAATAAGATATTTATTTAATTTAGGAAAAGGATAATTTAAATAAATAAATGTATTTATCTAAATGAGAAATAAGGCTAGAAGAGGATAGATGAATTAATTAAATAAATAAAGATTTATTTAATTAATAGAAGAATTAGGCTTAGATAATTAAATAAATAAAATATTTATTTAATTAGACATGACAATTTGAGGTGTCTACACCACCAAAAATAGAGGAGTGACGATATGGACACACAACTAGACAATAAACAATTAAAAAGTGGAATAGTAGATAAGTCTCTATGGTGTTGCTAGTTACCCAAAGACAATGCTTTTCCCTTTGACATCTAAGTTAGAAGGAGTGTGACTCATTCTAGATTGAGTGTTGGGAACCGGATCCCCTGCTTTCATTATGTCCTCTAGAACCTCTAGACTCATGGCTTCCATATCCTCTTCATCTGGTGTCAATTCCATCAGGTTTCTAACTTTTTAGCATGTTTTCAAGCTCCTCTGAACTTTTCTTGAATTTGTCTTTCTTCTTATTTGTAGTAGCCAATTCAATTTCCAGAATTCCTTTTTCTCTCATAAGCTCAGTTTTATCATGTTCCATGTGAATTAGATCTCTCTTCAGCATATCATTCTCATGACTAAGTCTCATATTTTTATTTCCAGCATCATTAAGTCTCCTAGCCAAGTCTTCTTCATTCTTCTTCCTATTTCAATATCTTTACATAACCTCATAGTCATATCCTACATTTCATTCTTAATATTATTGTTCTCTTGTCTCAACTTATCTGCAAGTTCTCTAAGAGTTTCTTTTTCATCATCCTCATTCTACATCTACATATGAAGTTCTTTTCTCTTATTCTTTGCAATAACCAGGTTATTTTGAAGTGCCAGAATGAATTCTTGAGCAGTTTTAAGTTCATCCTCCAATATGATGTTCTTCACTTTTTCTGCATCATAGTATACAAGAGCTCCTTCCAATTGTTGTCTTAAGCTCTCCATCTGTACTGGTGTCAGAATCTTCCTCAAGTTGTTAGGCTTTTTCAAATAGAGGACCAGGCTCTGATACCAATTGTTAGATTTAATGACAGTCTCAAAGACACTGAGAGGGGGGTGAATCAGTGTCTAACTAGTTTGCATTATATTTAAACTTATTAATAACTTTGCATCCCAAAACAGTGTACTGGTAAATAAGAATTAATGAAACAAATAAGAATAACAGAGACAACATAGAGAACACACCATAGCACAAGATATTTAACAAGGAAACCTGGTGTGGGAAAAACCTTAGTGGGATTTATGACCCACAATATTCACTCACTGGCCAATGAATAAATATTACTTATAATGAGGGGCCTACACATGCAGGGAGGCCAACTACCTAAATCTCACAGCTTAATCACAAAATAGAAGTCTCACTGACTTACAAAATTGGATTATTAAATCCAATACAATGTACTTCTCAAATTAATATCAACTATGCCAGGTTCAATACCGGTTTAAGCTCAGTCTATAACCAAAACCTTCATTGTCCTTATCCTTCACATATACATATCCATATCCTTACATACGTCTATATATCTATCTCAAAATGACTTACAAGACCTCATACATATATGAATCTTTTACAATAAACCAAGTCGGCTTTTACAAAAGATAATTACAATTCAAAACAATAAATGTTTATTACATGTCGGCCCGAGTGCAGGTATGCATTATAGACGATGCTAGTGAAGTGTCTGCAGGTGTATGTAGAAGTCTATTGGTGGTGTCGGTAACTGCTAGTTGGTTTCCAGATGAATGTCGCTTAGTTGCCATCAATGAAAACATCAACCATTCTCATAAGAGTGTAGAATGCCAACATGGAATACCCATGACCATTATCACTGATAATGGATGACCATTCAAGAATCAAGATGTACAAGAACTATGTGAGAAATTCAAGATCCAACAAATATTTTCCACACCCTACTATCCACAAGGGAATGGACAAGCAGAAGCATCAAACAAAACTATTTTGAAAATCCTCAAAAAGACAGTAAATGATGCTGGCGGAGATTGGTATATTCAATTAAACCCTGCTCTATGGGCCTACCATACTAGTATCCACAAACCAATAGGTGCCACACCTTTCTCTCTTGTTTATGGATCAAAAGCAATATTACCAATAGAAGTAGAGATACCTTCTCTACACGTATCATTAAAAGGTCTTATCCGAGATGAAGAACAACAAGTATCTAGATTGCAGGAGTTAGAATTGATGCATGAATGAAGACAAAATACCTTTGATCATTTAAAGGTATATCAACAAAGAATGTGCTGGAGTTATAATCACAAGGTCAAACCACGAGTCTTTCAAATTGGGGAACTAGTACTAAAGGAAAATCCACGCAACCAAGCAGATCGAGAAAAGAAAGGGAACTTTGAACCAAACTGGTTAGGTCCACTTGTAGTCACCACAGTATTTGGGTCAGGAGCATATCAACTATCAACACAAGACAAAGATCAGCTTGAAGAACCCATCAATAGCATGCATCTGAAGAAGTTTTATGTCTGAAAAAATAGAAAATCAAAAATAGTGAAAAAGTAGAAAATCCAAAAATAAAATCAAATATGAGAAAAAGTGCAATAAAAATAGATGGTGAAAACCTAGCAAATAGGCGTTATCTATCCGCTAGCTCTTCCATCCATTAGTTCATGCATCCTTCCACTTGAATTCATTCATTGTCTATCAGCGTTGTTCATATCCATAATAAAGCCTTGTACATATGCAGGCATCCCGGGTGGCTTCTTGCCATGGTTTGGATCATTGGATATATCATAATAAATTTGTTTCTAGGCTTGGGGCAAAATCCTACACTTAGCTGGGGGAAAAAGTTTTTAATCATTAAGAGCTTAATCAAATAAGTAGAACAACAATTAGGCAATTCTTATCAAACAAAAACTGAGACACATCCAACATTGAACACGAGATCAAATTATCAACCATCAAACTTTCACAAAGTCAATCTAAGCATATCACACACATTTCAATGGATGATATCTTTTGGATAATGACTTTAAAATGATTATTCAACTTTTCCATCTTGCTTTTCACTATCATAATTTTTGAGTGACTCCAGGATGTCTTTGACTAGAGGAACAAGGAAGGAACATGATATTTTTCTTTTCGGATGTCTGTACATTAATCATTAATATGTGCAAATTTGTCTCGGGACATGATCATTGGAGTATCATCGAAGACATTTCCAATTTGTGTATAGAAATTATTAATACTATTTGTTTTACGCAAGAAACACTTAGGTCATCTTGGGTCAATTATACCTCGATGCTTGTGCTAACTTGCCATATCAAAATATAGGAAAGTCATGCTCAGGTCATCATGATTTAATTCTACCATTGGTGTTTGCACTCACTTCCCACATTTTAAAAAGCTCAATGATGACAAAACGCAATAACCCAGTGACTGGTCCGATTGTAGCTTTGCATTTTCATTTGACTTGCATTTCATTCTTGCATGGGATCCCGCATGCTCATTCTATACAAGGTTAATTCTATCACAAGAATCATCAAGGCATCATCACAAGTGTATACACAATCAGAATGATGACTCACCTCTCTCTAGATATTGTCAACCTAGGGAAAATCTTATATTACTCCCCTCCCAACGGAACCAACATCAGCATATCTGAATCTTCCTGCAACTTGATATCAACAAAACTGTCAGTTCTTTATCCAATCAACCTTATCAGTTCGACTAATCAATCACATCTAATCGATTCTATCATGTCTTATATAGGATGTATCTTTCCTAAAACCAGATGTTCTGATCATGTCTTATACAAGATATATCGTTCCCGAAACCAAACGCTTTGATCATCTTTGTCTTATATCAGAGGTGTCATTCCTGAAACCAGACTGAATCTAGATCTTATCAACCTAATCAATAATCAAAAACCACATCACCGTGATCATAGAAATCGCATTTTCATCAACCACAGTTGCAGAAATCAAATCATCTAATCAGGAAATCAATTTCACAAAGATCCAAAAACTCCAAAGGTTAATTATCTCAATTGATCTCCCGAGGGGGCATCACCGTATCACAATTTATCAATCAATAGCTGGAGCATCTTATCGAACTAATATCATCATCAAAATAAGATTATTCTTTGAATCAATGCATCATCACACCTCGCTTCAAAGAGGGGCAAAATGTATACACCTAAAAATGGTCTGAAGCTAATTAATTAAATAAGCAATTATTTAATTAATCCCCCTTCCTAATTTAATTGAATTATGAGCAATTTGATTAAATTCTCCCTTTCATCTACTTATTAATAAATCTAAGGATTTATTTAATAGGTTCATTTCAATAGTCCCCTTTGATTAATTGATTCAAATTAATTAATCCTTCTCCCATCTTTAATCAATTCTTCCAATCCTCTAATTAATTAAAACAAATCAATTTATGAGTTGTTGAGAATTAAATAGTCTTTTCCTATTATTTGAATTTTTAAATTCAAATTCCCCCATGCCTCTTAACTTCTAACCACCTAACCTAACCATCCCTCTAAGCTAACCCATTCCACCTAACCTTGGGTTTAACTAACCCTATCCTATCTTGCACATCCTAAACTCCTTATCCTAACCTCCTATGGTGTGGATATTTTCTCCTTAAGACACATGGAACTTTGGCCACATGTCTCCTCCCTTGGACACTTTCCCTCTCATGAACAAGGCTCCTTGACACTTGTCATCACAGAGATGAAAAGTGTCTCTTCCTCCAACCTCCTCCAATTTCACCCTTGGTATCTTCAGACTCAATCTTGACTATTGATCCATGCCACCTCACCCCTGGCCTTGGAAATCCTATAAATATCCCCCATTTTGGAGCACAAAGCATCCCTTCTCATCTCATCTTATGCATCATTACTATAGGCATATATCTTTTAGCATATCATTTGAGCATTGTTATTATAGGCAATTGCATCTTAGATGTAGCTTAATCAATCTCTTTTCTAGCTTAATTGCATCATCATCATAGCTTAATAATGCATATCATTAGCTTAATTAGTCTATTGGATCAATCTAGCTTAATCAATCTCATCTTTTCATATCATTATCATTTCAAATCCTCCATCTTGGTGTAGTCAAGTCACTGAGATTGATTATCTAGATCTGAGAGCAAATCCATACTCACATCTCTTAGGAGGCGATAGGTCACTTTGTCATGGTTTTTATCATTCTTTTGCTTATAATTTTCTAACCATTCTTGTAATGATCTATTGAGTGTTTTGTGTTGTAGCTGCAGGTATCAGACTTCATAGAGAATGACAATGGTTTACCAAAATGCCTCCTAATTTCTTGCAGTGACACATGAATCATCCATTTGTCTCTAGTAAGAGTGACACATTATGCAATAGTGGAATAGATGAATCCATACAAAATCATACAATCTTGTGAGAATCATACTTCCATCTAACCTTTTATGACTTGTACCATTACTTTAGCAAGATCCAAGATGCTTAGGTCAACCAAAAATTCTAAATCACTCCACTTCTCTCTAACTCACCAAATTTCAACTTGGCCCCCATATCAATGTGTGTGCTATGGAATGTAAGTAGAATCTAAGATATCTACAAAGATGTGAAGAAACATAAATTTATCCCCTAGACTAAAGAGTGTACAGTATGATCAAATATTTTAATATGTTCCCCTACAATATAATAATAATAATAATGCAAACTAAAATGAAATGTGTTGGAAGGAGAGATGACTCACAATGGATAGGACAAATTACAATGATTAAATTATTTTTAGCCACTATTCCTATATATATGCTATCAATTATGGGAATTACTAGCAAATGTGCTTAATACATCACAAGCTAGTTTAGAACATTCATGTGGGAAGGGGCTAAAGACCAACACAAAATTCCTTTGTTGGCCTGGGACATAATAAAATGACAAAGGAGGTGGGAAGGATACGAATTAGAGAAGTTATGATGTAGAATAGAGTTCTGGTGGCTAAGTTGATATGGAAAATGTATAATGAACTACAAGCTCTATGGTGTCATGTTCTTTAGAAGAAATACTTAGATGAAGATACACCAAAGTGTATTCTAATGGTTGGTAATGCCCCACATAGTTCAATGATATGGAATTATATGAATAAATGTAGACACTAGTACATTTCGAGCAATTTTTCGATGAGCATTTCTGATGAGCTATGTGATTTATTTTATTTTGTCATATTACTTTGTTTTGTTTTTTTAAATTAGCCCGTGTTCGTCAGAATTCCGATGTGTTAAAATTTCCCGTCGGAATTAAGATGAAAAACCGATGAACATTTCCGACTGACTATGGGGATTCTTTTGCTTTGTCGGATTAATTATTTTATTTTTTTAAGTATACCCCGTGTTCGTCGAAATTTGGACTTGTTGAAATTTCACGTTGACATCTCAACGAACATGAATTTTACCTATTGATCGACATATGTTGGTCTGATGATTTTCACAACCTCTTGATTTCTTCTTACTCATCGAGATAACATTAGCCGATGACCTTTCTTCTTACTCATCGGTGGGAGTTATCCTGCTAGTCTCATCGGGCATCAGGATAGCTTAAAATGTGTTCAAGCAATGGGCATAATTTCCCCAATGCCTTTTCCCTCGGCATAGCTCCTCTTGATATGTTGTCTTCTCAGCATAAGATTTGACCCTTTATCACCGTAACCTTTGCCGATGCATTTCACTATTGCTAGTATCCAATGGGATAAGTCATACCGATAGCATCATCGGCTATCAACAATACAAGATTTCTCCATTTCTGCTCATGTGCATTCTATCGATGGACTTCATCAGTCTATTCTATCCCGATCACATGCTTCTACTTGTGTGTTACCATCGGGTTGACTTTTGCCAATAGTGCAAATTTCATATTTAACGTCAGAATTCCGACGAAAACATGGTATTTAAAAAAAAAAGTAATCACACGCCATCATTATACGCAAGCTCAGGGTGCAAAAATTGAGAGGAAACATGCACAATTGCTACGAATAGATGCTCGGAAGCAACTGTACAAGAGGTTGGTCCTTCCGTTCTTGTCATCAAGATTTTTTTGCAAGTTCCTTTGCTTTCCTTGCATTCTCTTATTCACTTTTTTTAATGGTATCGACTTTGGCAAAATATGGATCCTCAACTTCCTTAACCTCTCCATTTTGTGGCTACCAGTTATAAAGACATGTCACTGGACATACCAATCTCTCTAGTTATGATTCAATATCTTTCTATCATCAAAATATTTAGGTCTTAAAAATCTTTAATATCATCTAAGATTGATCCATCACAAGGAAATCCATACATTCGATAAATTGGCTTTACTATCCATTCCTTAAATTTGATATAATTTGATCTTGTGTAATGCAAATCCCAAACAAAAGTCTATAATTGAATAGGTTGCTCCTCCCCTTGGTTGTTTCTGATGTTAAGCCTCAATTCCTTGGGCCACATACCCCTAAAACATCCATAGAATAAGATTAAATACATTAATAATGAGTAAAACTTAAAATTAGGGAAAATATTAGGGCACAATTGCTACAGATAGATTCTCAGAAGCAATTGTACAAGAGGTTGGTCCTTTCATTCTTGTCATCAAGATTTTTTTGCAAGTTCCTTTGCTTTCCTTGCATTCTCTTGTTCACTTTATTTAATGGTGTTCGCTTTGGCAAAATATGGATCCTCAACCTCCTTAACCTCTCCATTCTGCGGCTGCCAGTTATAAAGACAAGTCACTTCATAGCTTCTAGAGGGGTTGAAAAATTCTCTGTGACTGTAAAACCTTCCAGCCCTCAAAATAACCCTTTGTATGGAAGCAACTTTTATATGATTATTTAGAACTCTATGGGAAGTTGCTTGTACAATTTTCCCCACTGAAAGGGTCTCTTCATAAACTCTAGTTACCAAATAAAATTCCTCATCCTAGGATGGCTCTTTATTTGGTGTTCGCCAATCCTTAAATCCATGTACCAATTCAATCTTTATGTCAGCAAGAGTTTCCATCTTTTTATTGGATGTCCATTGTTCCACACTTCTAGCATATTCATCAATATCAAGGGCCTTTAACACATGAGGATATTTTTTGACATGTTCAACTACCATTTCTTGTGTTTCTTCATCCATATCATCTAAATCATGTCTTGTATATTCATAGTATACATCCTCAGCCATTTTCTTGGCTAGTTCATATGATTCTGGATGAATTCTAATATAGTCCAATGGATCCATAACATGGTTCCCAGAAGCTGCTTGTTCGATCCCTCTAACCCTTAAAAAACTAGTAGCATTTATAAAGACAAGTTGCTTCATAGCTTCTATAGGGGTCAAAAGTTCTCTACAATTGCAAACCCTTCCAGTCCTCAAAATAGCCCTTTGTATGGAAGAAGCTTTCTAGGTCCAAGGCCAACTAAAAATTGCAGAGGAGAAAAAATCCCTTCATGTGATGTTGCTAGGTTTATGTCAACACCAACTTGGTTGGTTACTATAACCATTAACTATTCGACAACTTCATACTTGTCATCTGGACTAAGTAAATGTTCCAGTGAATGAGGCTTCGATGGTAATATCTCTTTGCCAGGAGCACATAATGTTGCAACCATGGCCAATGGATTCAAAAGATACCAACCAAGAGCCACAACACGCCTCACAATCCCATAAAATTTTCCCTACATATTGAATTCATCATCATAAAACACAAGGTGAAACGAGTCCTAATGGATATTGGTTCTATCATGCATAATCGTTTTGAGTTGGAGGCTTGAAATATGAATAATTTATCTCATTTTATTTGTTAGTTGCATATTTTGGTATGGGTTAATAGAAATATTGGTATTGTATAGAAATTTAAAAGAAAGTAGAATCTAATCAAACACTATATTTCATTTGATGTTATCAACAATTTTGACTACTTTTCTTCATAATGTGTATCTTCTATAGTTTATCTTAATATTGTCTTTCTTGTATCCTGTAGGAGTTTTGGAAGAATTATCATCTTTCATTTGAATTGTTGGATCTTTCTATAAATTGGAGGATAAGTTTGTAACAATGATATCAAGAGACTGACCGAAGTGAGTGGCGTCATTACAAGGTAAGGGCAGCCTTTGTCATGTTTGTCTTCCTCAAAGTATGGTTGGTATCTATTAAGTTGTTTTCTAGTAAGGGTGTTTTGAAGATCGAGAAGAGACTTTTGATGGGTATTAATCCCATTGTTGTCAAGTATGCGTGATTGGAATTGAATGTTTCCCTAGTTTATGTGCATTAGAGGTCAAATGATTCCTAAGATTGTCACTTCAATTAAATAATTACTGAAAACTTGGAATTGCTTGCTTGTAAATGAATGCTTTAAATAAAAGGTTACTTATGATTTATTAATTGAGATTACTCTTAAAACACCTGATTAAATTATCTTCAAACAATAGTAGACCAGTGCCTTCACCCCTGACATAATGTTGCAGTTAGTCTTACTGAATTTAAATTTGCTTTGAAATACCAATAAGACAAAATGAATCTTGACATCCAATAATTCAAACTAATAATCAAACTGAAACTTAACCCAAACTATAATAACATAGGATAGCACATTGAAACAATCTAAATGAATAGATTTATCACAGGGAACTAATCAAACAAGCAAAAAGATAAATATCATCAGAGATGAAAAACACTTGATCTTTGTATTGAAATAAACATAAGATAATCAACTGATTACATATAGCACAATGTCTTTTCACCAGTTTGGCATTTCCAAAATATAACCCCAGAGACAGTCTTATTAAACTTGCTCTTTAAAACAAGGCCATCACTTCAAAGGAATCTACATGAATTATCAAACTGATAATTCAAACTGAAACTGATATTCAAACTAAAACCTAATTCAAATTATAATAACATGAGATAGCACATTTAAACAATCTAACTAAATAGATTTATCATAGGGAACTAATCAAACAATTGAAAAGATAGATTCCATCAAAGATGCAGAACATTTGATCTTTATATTGAAATAAGTGTAAGATAATCAACAAGCTTTAATGCAACGTAATTTCATTCGCCAGTTTTGGCATTTCCAGAAAACAAACTTCAAAAGGACTTGCATAAAATACATCTTGAACAGAATGATCATGAATATATTCTCATCAAAAAGATCCCCTATAAATAGACGAGGATTCAATTCCAAAATGAAAGGGCATGCCCTTTCATTTGGAATTAAACTAACTAAGACTTAAACTCCTAACTAAAAACTATCTGACTAAAACTAACTTAACTACTAGACATATTACATAAAAGCATTGAAGATAACATTTAAAAATATTTGAAAACAATTTCAATCCCCAAGTATCTCGCCACATTTTTTAATATGCTCCAAGTACTTTTATGATTTGTAGGTGTCTGCATCATGGATCAGGTCCCTGACAATGATCTCCCATGTGACTAATTGTTCCATCTATGTAATTGTTTCCTTGAAATCAATTTCATCTGATCAGGCAGCATTAAGGGCAGCTAGGTATATTTTGGCATTCTGAAATCCGCTTGTCTTTATCCTTGATTTCTCCCCTTTGATCAGTTAGCACTAGGATACCATGCTGGACTATGTCTTTACATTCATCATATTCAATTTGTAACTCTGCATCAAATTTGTCATGTTTTACAAGTAGCCTTTTGATCTTCTCAATTTCTTTAGCATTTGTCCCTTCCAAAGTCTTGTCATGTAGTCTGGTTCCCAATCCGTTCTTTATCCTATTATGTGAAATAGCATTGTCCATATTATTTTGAAAAACAACCTAGAACTCTTCCAAATATCCTTTCAAATTTTTAAATCTTTTATTCAATAGAAAAGAGGTAGTATCAACTCTTACATTCCGCATTTGTTTAAGAATTCTTTGATTTTTTTATTGCAGCTCTTCACATTTCTTTTTCCATTTCAAATTATCAAGGGAAAGTATCATTGGCACAGATTGTCCACTTCTCTTTATGGTTTTCTCATACAATCCTTTGTATTGATCTCTTTCCCTTACTATTCTAATTATTTGTGCTATGTTAAACTTTTAAATGTCAACTCCAATGTCTGTTGAAACAATGGGATCAATTTCCCCAACTTTTAATTTCATCATATGGCCAAATGCTTTATCCACATCAATAATTTTAGGCCTTTTATTTAGAGGATACAATGCCCATAGAAGTAAGGCTTCCTCATTGTGGTCAAACCTAGATCCAATAAACACATCATTTACTCCTTGAATGTCCAATTTGAAATCCTTGTTGTCAAAGTGTAATAGATTGTCAAAAATAAAAGATGCACTCAAATCCCATCCTGGAAACATAATTACTCCGACTTCTGCAAGTAATTGCCTCCCTTTTGGGGGAGTCATTATAACCAACTCTTCTTCTATATCCTCCTTTAATCGATTCAACAACTCCGCCTCATTTTTAGGTGTTATATGTGGGATAGATTCCCTCAACCTTTTGCATTTGAAATTATAGAGAAAAGATTTAAATTCTTTACATTTCACAAATACATCATCTGCTACAAAAGCATAATGTTCTTCTAACCTTGAATCTACATGAGTCTCCATCTTAGTCATAATTTGCTAATTTTCATTTGGTTCTTCTTCTTGTTCCTTTTCCCGATATCTAGAAACAACTTCATGGTCATCTGGTTCACTTTCTGACATCTCTTCTTCTGTCTCCATTTCCATCAACCTTTGTTTCTTTTCTTCCATTTCTCTATTCAATTTATTAGTTACCTCTTGTGCTTCTACATCTTCCATATTTCTGAAGATGTCTTCTGCTTCCAAACTCAAGTACAAATAACCTCCTAGATTTTGTCTTTTCTTACAAGAGTGGATGTACCCCTCCAGATCATAGTTTTTTCTTGCAATATGTTCAAACAAATTATAATGCTCCATTAACTTTCTGCGAATTATTTCACATGCCTTTGTAGAAACAATAGTGAAATCTCCAAAACTAAGAGTTCCAGTCAAGAAATCCTGCTTATGTTGATCTCCAAAGTGTTTAGCATTTGAGACACTTAATTGGTTTACAATCTCCAAATATGTTATTCTATCAGGAACACATTTTGGTAACATGTATGGGATTCCTTCAAATTCATAGATCCTAAAATAGGTGAAGTTCTGGTGCACCTACCAATCTCCCCAGTTATGATTCACAATTTGCCTATCATCAAAATCTTTAGGCCTTAAAAATGCCTTAATCTCATTTGAAATTGATCCATCACAAAGAACTCCATACATCCTGTATAATGGTTTCGCTATCCACTCTTAAAATTTTAGGTAGTTTGATCTCACATAACGAGAGTCCCAAATAGAAGTCCATAATTGAACTGGTTGTTCCTCCTCTTCCCTATTTATGATATTAAGCACTAACTCCTCGGGCCACATACCCCTGAAACGTCCATAAAACAATAGTAAATGCATCAACAATGAATAAAACTTGAAATTAGGGCTTTTGTTATCCCTAAGGTTTAGGAAAACATCATGTAATGTTTCTACCAAATAAGAGGCGTAACCAAATGGTTTGGGCTCATACATTTGGATATCTAAGGCTAAGACTAATGACCTAGTACTCATTAGATCGGGAAGTTCAACTCCTCCTAACTGCCCACAAGACATATAAGTATATTGTAGGTAATGTATGAATAACTCAATGTTGAATGGTGGCCTGTCCTATTTTTTTAGTATACCTGCCTCCTTCTTATGGATAGCTAACTTCCACCCAGTATATGTTGTATCCATTCTGAGGTATTTTTCTTCCAATTCTCGGAAAGACAAGGGTTTATCAGGGTTGGGATCCAAGTTAAATACTTCATTCAATGTAACAACAAAAAACCTAATAAAGGCATCTCCATTGGGGGCCTGAATATATCTCCCCACAAAATTATAGTTTTTCACTAGGGTTTCTAGCAATTTCACACTTACAAACACATTTGGGACAATCAACTTACCCAAATTGGTCTTCCATGGGTTGCAAAGTGGCATTTCCTTGTCTCTTCTCAGGTAGTGAAATGGGAACAATTCGTATCCTCTCACTTTGGTCCACACATCTCTGACATTTTTGTATTTATCTTCCAATTGGTCCCTCCCTGGTAAATCTTGTTTCGATCTTCTAGACTTAGGGCCTAGTGCTTGCATTTGTTGTATCATATCTTGGTTCAATTTTCAAATCAAGGCTTCCTCTTCTTTCTTATATTTCTTAGCCCTAGATTCGGATCTTTTTGTCGCTCTATTCTTTCGTGTGGAACTCGAAGACTCCATTTTTGCAATCACAATTTTTTTCTCTAACTCTTAGGAATTCAATTCTCTATTCTATCAATTGCTTTGTTGTGTAAAAAATGTAATGATGATCCTCTCATAAATGTACCTCGTGTGAACCATAAATAAATCTACCTAATGCAAGCATTCAATAAAAGCTCAATGTTTCAGTTTTAAATTCTGATATGACAACAGCTCATAGGCGTATGTCTCTCTAAGGAAACTTTATATTTGGCACCATTAGCAAAATCTCTTTTCCTTTTAGAAACTTTATCTTTCCTATTGGGGTAACATAAGCCGATGACACTCCTTCTTCTTTATCAGTATATGTCAACCTGATTCTATCATCGAGCATCAGGGTAACTTCAAATGTGTCATGGTGACAAGCATAGTTTTCCTAATGACCTTTTCCTTTGACATATCTTTTCCCTCTACATCATGTTCCATCAGCATAATCTTTCCCAATGATCTTCTAACCAATCACTTCATCAGGCATCCAGGAGACTCAAGATGACACATCCCGACTCCTTTGGCTACGCTAGTGATCTTTCTTCATTATAACCTTCGTCGATGCACTTTTGTCCTTGGTTGTGTTCATTGGGATAATTCTTACATATAGCCTCAATAGCTTTTGGCAAGACAATATTTTTCCTTTGCTGCCAGTGTATGTTTTGCCGATGACCATAATCAATATATGTTTCCCTGATCTACCTGACTTCCTTGGCTCCTTGGTAATGATCAATACGACTTCCACCGATGCATCTAACTTTGGCTTATCATGCTTATACATGTCTATATGATATCCAGACCATGCGCTACTCATTTTGTCTAAGTGTTTTCATCAGGATAATGTTGGCTGATAGTACAAGTTTCAATTATTTGCAACTTTTACTTCATCTTATGCATACAAATTTTTATAATCTGCTTAATGGATTCAGTATAAACTAAACAAAACCTCTAACACACATAGGAGCTTTGTTGTTTCTTGCCAAGATCTTTGAGATTCTTTTTGAAATATACACTTGGGTAAAATATATGTATCATGTAATGCTTATGATGCTCAATTGTTGGTGTTGATTATATGTATATATTTTGTCTGATTCTATCATCCTTGGTGGAAACAAGTAATTGACTACAGACATAGTCAACCCTTTTATTGAGGACCCTGCATATTGTTCATATTGTCTACTATGTAATTTTTAGCATACATATCATGTAATTTTTAGCTAACATAAGATAAATGAATTACATATGTAGGAACCTGAACCCCTTTGATGAGGATATTTAACAGTGTCATGGAAAAACAGGTATAAGTCAATACACCCTATAGAAACCATTTATTAATTGCTTGCTTTCTGTTTAATAATAAGCCAGGTTTTAGCAACAATATTTTGTCAAAATTTTGATTTTTTTTTCTCATTGAAACCACATGTTATAGCTCATTCCATCTTCTCGGCCCTCCTATATGAAACAAATCTAATATAGTTATCAACACTTGAGGCACCAGTTGGGCTTATTTAAATTTTAATCTCAACATAAACTTTAGGGCTGATCTCTTCATTTGATGGAGTGTAGGTACCACCAAATAGCTATTTGTCAGATTTGTCTTCCTCGAGCGAGGGAAATTTAGGAAGAGGAGATGAAAGTGAGACATGTAGTGCATCTAAAAGAGGGAGATAAACTAGAGGTCAAAAGATTAGGAGAAAATTCAATAAATGCATGCAATTTTTTCTTGCTCAAGGGGGGTCATTTTTGTATGATGATGAGAGCATAGGTGACATCAAGGTGCCCTTGAGGTACAAACATCTATATAAACAATGGGTACCCAAGGAAATTCCTCTGATAAACATTGATTTTTTTGTTAATGAGAGTATATATCGCATAGCACCATCATCATTACATGGTTTGGGCCTATTTTCCATGGACAATATAAAGGTTCGTTACAACTAAGTTGTTGAATTGATGGAGTATGTCGGACCTTGTTACAATTATAAAAATTGGATGCATATTGTTCGATATAAAAAAATTATGCGTAGGTATGCACTCTCAATGAATTATATACAATGGAAAGATAATGATCAAAGTAAAAGAGTGGTTATGTACATTGACGGAAGGCCAAAAGAAATAGGGAATATTGTAGGTTTTATAAATAGTACACGACTTGGGTCAAGAAATAAGAAACCCAATTGCATATTTGAGGCACGCGAGGGAAATTAAGTATTTGTATGTGTGATAAAATCAAAAAGCATAGGGGAAGAGCTGATAATCGATTACAATTTGAATCGCATAGATACAAACAAATTTACTATCATGGGGGTGGTACATACTATATACCATTTAAACCAGCCTTCAATTAATGACTCCAAAATACCATTTTATTATTAAGTTTTTTTGCTAAGTCTATTGGTTTCATTTCACTAATGTTTTTTTTATATTTAATCTTTGTCACAGGGCGACATTCATCCGACACATAGCACAGACATGGATGTAGCTCCCATCCCTTCTACCCAACAAGTAAACCTCATTGTATTTCTAGAAATTAAATAGAACCAAAATGTTATATTATTATGTTCTTTTCTTAAGTTTTTTTGAGTAATTTTGATAATGTTACTAATATTCTTGTCATAGATGGATGTTCAGGGAAAGGCACCTACATTACCTGATGACAATACAAAGATGGACTCACTATTATGCGATGATGACATCACATATTCCACAGACCCTGTCACAATGATGAGAAAGATCCAAAAAAAATTAATAGAAAAATTATTGCTCTAGCATACCAAGTCCATCAAACTGATGTAATAAAAGAGAGGTTGCAACAATTGATGCAGAGAGCACAAAACATGCAAGTAAGCAGTAATGAAATCTTTAATTATAACATAAGTTCAAAAATGGTTTATATTTTATACTCTTTTATGTCAGGAACTAAAATATGTATGTGTTGTTTTTAAAGGAAATATTGCATCCTCATCAAGTTGGTGGCCATGATCAGGGTACTCCAAGTAGTCCAGGTGATGTCCATGTACCTCATTGTGCTCTTGGTGCTCCTGCACCACTGTGTTATTGCTCATATATTTAATGTTTTGTATATTTAATGTATTCTTTTTCAGGTGATATCCATGTTCCTATGCAAACATCACCTCATTAGATCCCATCATCCCCACCTATATTACCAACTGCAATGTTGACAACACGCAACATGTAGACATCCAATAGTGCATGTCATACTGACCCCAGGGTTGGTAGATCCCTCTTTTTCTCTCTCTTTTGTTATATATTTATTTCCCTTGAAGTGTTCTTTCTTGGTGACATTTCATAGTGGATTCATTTTCTGTAGCAAGACATGTACATGAGGATGTAGAGGCCACTAGTGGTGATACCATAGCAGCATTTCCTAGATCTTCCCGTATTGCTAGTATAGGAACTTTGTCGGTCACATTTGTGGTGACCGAAGATTTGCTTCCCATAAAGATAGAGAAGGTTCCAGGTACTTTAAAATTATTATGCTATATAGAGTAATTGTAATTTACTTATTGATCACTTATTTTGGACTAATCATCCCATGATTTATTTGTAGGAAATGATATTTCTTATAAAAATCTTAATGAAATTACATTGGAGATCTTCGGGCCCACCATATGTAAATGATGGAATGAGCAAGAAAAAAAGCTAAAATATGAGCTCAGAAACCATTTAGTTGGGTTGTTCGGAAATGACACATTAAAGAAAAGCAAGGTCCTTGACCAAGCTAACAAATATCTAAAGTATGTGAGGGACTAGTATAGGACACATTTAGAAAAGAACAAAAAGTCCGAGCATCCCCCCATGATTCCAAAGAGGGAGTGGAAGGGCCTGATTTTGGATGCAAAGGAGAGAGTTGAAAGGAAAAAAGGAAATACAACACCAAGCAGAAGAAGGTATGTGATACTATTAAGAATGTAATTATGTACTAATTACTCTTTATATTTATATAATCTATCACATTTCAAACTTTTCATAGACTGTTCGACACATCAAAGGCAACTAAGGCAAGACTAGAAAAGTGCAGGCAACACAAAGTCGGGTGTGGTGGTTATGTGAAAGTTGCCGCATGAATTGTAAGTATCAATAAATGAAATATCGCATCAAAATAATAAATTGCAAACAATTTTTTTAATCATTAAATAATACAAACAAAATTAATGATACTAAGCAAAAAATGCAGGTCTCTAAATTCAATAGAGTGCCCACAGAAGATGACATGAAAATTACCTTCTGGGAGGGCTATAGAGTCGTGACTTAATGTCTAAAAGGATTGAGTGGGTAAATAGAAGAATCCAGTGCATTCGTCAATCATGTAAATAAGCTAAATGAAAATTATTTAAAATTGAATACTTGAGCAATAATCTATTCGATGTTAATTTCCAACATAATGTGACTATATTTTTTTTAAATAATCAAACAATCATAATAATGCATATGACATTGGAATGCAACCCGCACAGGGTGGAACACAACCTACACATGTTGAAGGTTGTGGTGAGCATCCCAGTGCTGGAGGTATTCACGTGCTAAACAAATTTTTTTATGTAATGATTATTACAATTAAACATCTTTCATTGAAGTTGGTGTAGTAATTAATGTAACCTTTTTTGTTTTTATTTTAGAGCATGTAGACCGTGGTGAGGAAGTTGAGCATGATCCAGGTAGACAACATCAGGAACGTGATGGGGCCCCTCCAGGTAAAGAGGACTACTATTTTTTTTTAAACGAATTTAATTGGAATTGGTGTATTGATTAATGTAACCTTTTGTGTTTCAACTCCAGAGGATTTAGAGGGTGTTTAGGATGTTGAGGATGAGAATGTAATGATTATTACAATTAAACATCTTTAATTCAAATTGGTGTAATAATTAATGTAACCTTTTTTATTTTTATTTTAGAGCATGTAGACCATGGTGAGCAAGTTGAGCATGATCCAGGTAGACAACATCGGGAACGTGATGGGGCACCACCAAGTAAAGAGGACCATTGTTATTCATTTAAACAAATTTAATTTCAATTGGTGTATTGAATAATGTAACCTTTCATGTTTCAACTCTAGAGGATTTAGAGGGTGTTCAGGATGTTGAGGATGAGGCTAGACAAAATGACTAAGAAGATGATGTGGCCCCGTTAGGTAAAGAGCACCCCCATAATTTTCTTTTAATTAATGAAATACTTGTAACAATAATAATAAAACTCATGAATTTAACCCAATTCTTTGTTATTGCAGTAGACCCCCCTTTGCATACGTGTCCTCATCGCGAGTACAAGACTAGGCATACATTAACTAGATCACGAGAAGAGGGTAGAAGAACTAAAGAGGGGACAAATGATGAAGACAATGATCGTCCACTTAGTCTTTACCTCCAAGCTTCAAAAAGAAAGAAAATAAAAATGATTGTAATCTTATTATATGTTAACAACTAGATTTTATGTGTTAATGAATTTAATTATGTGTTAATGAATGTTAATGAATGATATGTGTTAATGAATGTTGATGAATGTTACTTGTTAATGAATGTTAATGAATGTTGATGAATGTTACGTGTCAATGAATGTTATGTGTTAATGAATGTTACGTGATAATGAATGAATGTTATGTTTCATTAATGGATGAAAGAATTTTAGACGTTAACGGGGAATTTAGAGTGATATTAGCGGGGGGGGGCAGGGGCCAAATCAACTTCCACCTTCGCATGGTTGGCCCTATTAAATAGAGAATATTAAACTATTCTTGAAACAAAGAGAACCTCAATAAAGTAACACACTTTTCAATATTTCATTATGCTCCATTGTTAATCTTATTGATGCTAAGCATCTTGTTTGCAGGTTACATATTCAGTGTTGTAGGTTGTGAAAATGCCTCTATGAGACAGTTCCCCCATTACAAGTGAATTCATACCTCATTGGTTATGTGAGTTTACTTTGTTCTAGAATAGACACACTTTTGTTGGAAATTGACACTAAATTGGTTGGTTTCAATATGTTGTCATTGATGGCAACATGGTAATTTATTTTGGCTTCATATTTTGGGTTAGTTGTGTACCGACAGGCACTTCACAGACACTCCACCGACACCGGCACCAGCACCAACAAGTTGGAAGGAATTCTTTGGTTACCAGGAATGTAGGCAGACATGGTTTAGAATTAGGTTATCGGTATTGGAGGCCGACATCTTTTGGATTTGGCATCAACAATTGTTTTTTATATTCATGTATTTATGTTATCTAGTCAACATGTATATTCATATTGTCATTATCTTTGTAAGACAACATAAGGCATGATAATTTGTAAAGGGTATATAGGTCAGTTGGTTAGATCATTTTGAAATATGATATGGATGAGAATATGTATAAGGAAGGAAATAATGAAGGAGATGCGAAATAAATGAGAGAGATTATGTATGTGAGGATATTTTTGTAAAGGGTTATTTCGGTATAGGGTTAAGGGTTTCAGACCGAAACAGACAGAGCTTAAGCGGAGCTGTATTTAGGCATAGAAGATTCTATCTTTGCAGTTCAATCATTTCTTTGGATTGTAGTATAGATTTGTATGTAGTCAATGAGGGTCCTTTTGTGATTGAGCAGTGTGCTCTAGGCTATAAGCCTTCCTACAAGTGCATGCCCCTATATTTTGTAATATCTCTTCATATGGCCAATGGATTGATATTGTGGGTCACAAATCCCATCGTGGTTTTTCCTCTTTGAGGTTTTCAACGTATAATTTTGTGTGTTATGGTATTCATTTATGTGGTTGGCTTATTGCTTGCTTTACTTCTTTCCATTCTATATGTATCAGTATACCAGTTGGTGTATGCATGTTTTAATAAGGTTAAATTTGATCATTCTGATAGAACACTGATTCAGCCCCCCTCTTAGTGTTCTTGGATTGCAACAATTGGTATCAGATGCTTGTGCCTTAGAGGAAGTTTAACATCTTGATGAAGATCCTGAATCTAGAACCCATGGATATGAGTTTGGAGAAGAAACTTGAGGTGGCACTTGAAGATTATGATGTTGAAAGGATGAAGAACTTGAAGCTACAAGATGAATTGAATTCTACTCAGGAATTTATTCTTGTCCTACATGAGAGACTGTCATTTGTTCAGGCTAGGAGGAAGGAAGTTTTGTAGAATAAGGATAATGATGAGAAAGATGCACTTAATGAGAGATGTCTGAATCTAAGTCAGGAGAACATGGCTATGAGGAATGAATTGCAAGCTATAACTATGAGGATGTCTAAAGAGATAGAGGACCAGAAGAAAAATGAAGAAAATTTTGTTGTGTCTCTAAAGAACAAATTTGAAGAATGTGGAAGGTTGGTTCATGATAATGATATGTTAAGAACTGATTTAGTACAATCCCAGAGTAATGAACAAGAGCTTGAAAGACAAATGATAATTCTGAGAGATGATCTGACTATTGCAAGTGAGTATAAAGAAAAATTCAAGATTAGTTCAGCACAACTAGATGAGTTATTGAAGAGACAAAGGCAAAATGGAGATTTGAGTGGACTTGGATTTGAACAAGGACAGAGGTATGGTATTGCAAATGAAGATCAAAACCTTAAGGCATCGATAAGGCAGTTTAATGCTTATAAATTTAATGGTAGATTCTTTGTTTGTAATAAATTTGGTCACATGGCTAGGCAATGTAGAAAACCTTGATTCTGCTCCCGGTCAATGTTCTAAATGTAATAAGTATGGTCATAAGATAGAAAATTGTAGAATGAATTTTTTTGTTATGTATGTGGAAAATTTGGACATATGGCTAATCATTGCAAGTCAAGCAATTACACTAGTTTTAGCAAAGCAATTCAAAAGAACAATGTTACATGTTATACATGTAATGAGGTTGGACATATTGCTAAGTTATGTAGAAACAAAATCCACCAGTTGGTAAGGGAGGATTAAATGAGAAAGGAAAAGAGAAGGTTAATGAAATTCGACAAGATCATGCCCAGAGATGGGTTAGGAAGACTGAAGATCAATTAGCAAGTGGTAATGCACCAGTTACTCAATTGATAGAGGAGGTCACTCTTGCACTGATGGGAAGCTCATCCAATAACTAAGGCAGATGCCTTAGGGATAGGTAAAATTCATCAAGATACTGCATATGCCCTAGGAAGAGGTTCTAGAAGATGTTCCAGACATTGGAGATGCTTATTCGGCATGGAGATGTTTGATTGAGATCTGGTATCTTCCACCTGAAGTCATTGATGTCAATAAAATATTAGGGTTTATTGGAGGATAAAAGGTCGAATTCACTTCATTTCTGATCACTTTGCATTCAGAGCGATTCATAGGAAGTCTAAGGCAAATCAGAGCAATCGATATCATCTTGAGTGATTTCACCAGTGATTGGAAGAGGTCTTTATGATTTTTCACTGACAGCGATTCATAGGTATTTATCTTCAATCATTGAAGTGGGATCATCATCTATGCCTATCTTTGTTGCAAATTTGACTATTGTTGAGGTTAAGGACCATTCCAGACCAATTTTCGAGCGATATCTGCATGTTGCTACCCTAGATGATTCGGTTGGAGCTTTTTCTCATGTCCCGGAGGAGTCATGTATGTCGAAGATGTAAGAGCTTACATTCACTATCATATTGAGGATTTAGGAACACCTTATATTAAGAGCATGTACATGAATGAGCTAATGGGATATTCTAGAAAGATTAAGCCCAAATACCAGTATATTGTGGATTTAGGGTTTACCAATATTTTGGATATTCTGGAATTCAAAGATGAAATAGTTAGGTATATTTTGAGAAGGGTGAGTGGAGAGTTTATTTGGCTAGATAAACCTTATAATATTACAAAGGAGGCCATCAGATCAATCACTGGTTTACCACAGGTTGGACAATGTCTAGAGAAGAAAGTTTCAAATGATCAGGTCAACAAGATTACTGGCGTAACATGAAGCAACCAGTCAATGAGGATCGGTACTATCACCGACACAGATATCAGATTCGGAAGCATGGTCATTGGTTACAAGGTCACACAATCAAACTGACTGAATTATGTTTCTAGCTCCTGCATTTATGTAGCTCATAAAATGATGAGGGAGAATGAGAAGTTCGATCTATGAGGTTGGATGTTGGATGAACTTTTGATAAACCTAGGAAAGATTAAAGGAGAAAATAAAGGAACATTCTGGTATGGTGACCTAATTGTCTATTTAATGCTATTTTTCATCAATGAGACTCCCAGTTTTAGGAAGAGAAAATGGGCATTCGATATCTCCGTAGGGAGACAACTAAAACAATCAATTGCTAAATTGGGTAGTCAAAGAGATGACAAAGTGTGGGGTTATTTTAAAGCATTTCAAAAGGCTATGAATTTTAGGATGAGGGTTCCAAAGTACATTGTTGAGAAATATTCAACTAAAATATGCTTCATTGTTAAGAAAGATGAAATTTTGATGCAAGTTGTTAGGCCCCAGAAGATTTGGATTGAGGAAATGGGTTATGAAGTTGATGCACAGATTCTTGATGCTTATGCACAATTGCTAATTGATGCACCAGTAGATGAAACTGTAAAAACCTTTGGCACTGCTAAGAAAAAGATGCAAGAGGTTGAAACTGAGTTAAACCAGAAGAAGAGAGAGAAGTAGGAAGGAAAGGCAAGTAAGTTTGTTGAAAAGGTTTCACAGGACATCAAAGCATTGATTGATGTTGTCTCGGAGAAAGGAAAGAAGAGAAAAGAACTGGAAATGTTCATTGAACCTATTGCAGCTGAATCTGCATATGAAGATGACACACCCTTGGAATTTAAAAGGGTATTGAGGAAGAAAATTGAAGAAAATAAGGTAGAGGATAAGAAGCAACTGATTAGGAAAGTTACTATCAAGGTATCGGCACAGAGAAGAGCACCAAAAGAAATACCTTCAGCTCCATTCGGTACTGGAAGGAGAAAGAAGAAGGATGACATTGATCTTGCACTTGAATCTGGTAATGTAACTATCATTGCACCAAAGACTTGTGCAGAGTTAGTTGATGAGATTACTAAAGATGATTAGTTGATGAGATTACTAAAGATGATATGTTAAAGAATGTACAATTTTATTATGAACATTTAGATAATGATGAACAAAGAGAGTTAGAGGAATTAGTTTTGTTGTATTTGGATATCTATAAAAAAGCCTTAATAGAAATTGAAAACCGAATACCAACATAGTTGTATGATATTTTAGATGCTAGAAGACTATCAACAATGCAAGAAGACAAACATATAAAAATACAAGAGTTGTTATATGTTTGTTTTTCTATTGCTCCACAGGAGATGGATAAGACACTTGAGGTGGTAGATAGAAAAATCTTTAACAACAAGCATAAAATAATCAGTCTTATATTAGGTAGAGTAAATGAGATAATCAAGGAAACCTACAAGGCATGGGTTAATTTTTTTGAAGAGAATCATGGTTTTTATACTTCACTGGAACCAATGACAGATATTGTAGATAGCCTGGTTGAAGGAAAAGGATAGGATATTGTGGGTACTTCACCCTCAATTTTAAAAAACATTAAGATAGTGGATATTGAGCCCCCGGTAGATACAATTGTATAGGAAAATGTTGAGATACCGATAGATACAGAGAGTGTAAAGGTTGATAATATACATGTTTCTAATATTGAGGACAATAGTCCTCCAGATACAAATGTACGAGATGAGGTTATAGTTCCTAGGGAGGAACCAATAGTTACTAAGACTACACCAAGTGGTGAAGCCACCGATGTAAGTGAGGAAGCTATAAAGGTTAAAACATCAGAGGAGAAGAAAGGGGAATCTGACAGGGAACCGGTAGTGATTACATCATTGTTGTCAATTGACACCTCGCAGGTTGAAAAGAAAAGCATAACCGAGATGAGTTCTACTGAACTCATGATGATGGTTGCGCAAAAAATGTTGAAGGAGGGATCTATGGATAAAGGGGTTATTGATCAGTCTATCACTGTTTTGCATAGACTAGTCTCAAAGTGCAAGTTTGACAGAGAAGCAAGCCCATCCGACAAGCTTAAGACAATCACTGAACACATTTCAAAGGATTTTCAATCCTTACAGCATTTATCAAACCGACAAGCACTGGAGAGGTTCACATAGGCAAAAAGAGCTACATTTGATCAAGTGATTGAGTCTGAGAGGAAGAAGATTAATGATAAGTTGAAATTGATAGATAATGCATTGAGGTAGTGTACTAATATCTATCGAGTATGTTGTAATATAGGTTTTCTCACAGCTAAGACATATAAAAAGATTAAGGATATCCAAGAGGAGATTGTAGGTATAGCCAATTTTTTTGACGGATTGAATTCATTAACATCTATAGATGGACAAATTTTGGTTTTGGAAGCCCAAGTTTTTGCTCTTGAGAAGGAAAAAGATAAAATCATAAGGAGAGCCAGAAGTCTTAGAGGACTAGTGAGTCCCTAGTTGGATTCACTTAGTGTACATAAGAAGTGTATAGATCTGGTTGGTAAGCCCACACCAGCAGAGCTTAATGAGAAAGAGTCATTTTCCCATATGTTAAATGCACTTGTATCTATATCCACACTTTCAAATCAGGTTGAGATACTTATCTAGAGCTATTGGAGAAGTCCTATCCAGATATTTTCAAATACATTCAGCTTCGATAAAGTATTTTGGGACATATTCATTGTATAGTCCTTAATTCTTCATCCCAGTTTTTAGCTTTTTGGTACTTTTGGGTATTTTTTGATGGCATTGATGTCAAAGGGGGAGTGATATAGATGTGAAAAGTAAAAGGTAGTTGTATACATTAGGGGGAGTATATGTAGAAAATTATGGAAGTATGGAGTATTTTGTATTGATGGATATTCATCTCAGGGGGAGCAGGTTCAGGATGAAACCGACAGTTGAAAACCACGACCATTTTTCACACGTGTATTGCCATCAATGCCAAATGGGGAGATTGTTGGGAATTGACACTAAATTGGCTAATTTCAATATGTGGTCATTGATGGCAACATGGTAATTTATTCCGGCTTCATTTTTTGGGTTAGTTGTGTAATGGTAGGCACTTCACAAACACTACACCGACATCGGCACCAACACCGGCACCGGCACCGACAGGTTGGAATGAATTCTTCAGTTATCGACAATGCAGACCAACATGGTTTAGAATCAAGCTATCGGTATTGGAGGCCGACATCTTTTGGATCTGGTATCAACAATTGTTTTTTATATTCATGTACTTATGTTATCTAGCCAACATGTATATTCATATTGTAATTATCTTTGTAAGCTAACATAAGGCGTGATAATTTATAAAGAGTATATAGGTCAGTTGGTTAGATCATTTTGAAATATGATATGGATGAGAATATGTATAAGGAAGGAAATAACGAAGGAGATGCAAATTATATGAGAGAGAATATGTATGTGAGGATATTTTTGTAAAGGGTTATTCTGGTATAGGGTTAAAGGTTTCAGACCATAACAGACAGAGCTTAAGTGGAACTGTATTCAGGCATAAAAGATGCTATCTTTGTAGTTCAATCATTTCTTTGGATTGTAGTCTAGATTTGTCTGTATTCAGTGAGGCTCCTTTTGTGATTGAGTAGTGTGCTCTAGGCTATAAGCCATCCTGCAAGTGCAGGCCCCTATATTTTGTAATATCTCTTCATATGGCCAGTGGATTGATTTTGTGGGTCAGAAACCCCACCATGGTTTTTCCTTTTTGAGGTTTTCCACATATAATTTTGTGTGTTATGGTATTCATTTATGTGGTTGGCTTATTGGTTGCCTTACTTCTTTTAATTCTATATGTACCGGTATACCGATTGGTGTATGCATTTTTTAATAAGGTTAAATTTGATCATTCTAGTAGAACACTAATTCACCCCCCCCCCTCTCGGTGTTCTTGGATTCTAAGAACTTTCTCTATTCATTCCTTAACATTTGTTCATTTTGGTTTAGAATAGACACACTACCTCATTTTGTTCATTCATTGTTCATTTTGAGTTTATTTTGGGTCGAATTTGAAGAAAGAGCATGCATAAAAGGAGGTGGAACTGTTGGAAACTGACTATTAAACTAAGTTACTGATTCTTCACTAAAACCCCTGGATTCTAATTTTGATTCTGCTTGGGTCATGGTCTGAGCCTGATTCCCCTTGGATTCCTCCAAGGTCCTTCTTACGTGGTTGGGTCCTCAATGATTATTCATCCTTTATTGTGCCAAATTTTGGGGAAAATTAATAAAGTGGTGTTGGCTGCAAAGTGTACAATTTAAATTGCTATCTCGTATACGTTGCAACATTTTTTAAGGGGTGTGATCTGACCCAAACTCCTATTCAAATTGCAATTCTCATAAATACATAGCCTGCCATCATTGGTACAATTTGATATTTATTTCTTTTTTTGTTGATTTCTTCATACTGTCATAAGGATGTGAAACTTCTATTAGTGATTTCTTATTGGTCATCTATTTATCATATTGATTCATAATTAGCTCTGAGATCTTCCAATAGTTATAGTGACATTATTTATCACTAGATTTTGTCGTCCTACTATCTTGAGGACTAGATCTGGTATTGTCAATATTTTTCTGAGGGTTTCAAGACCTAATTGAGCATCATTAATCAAATCAGTTTCTGCATCTATGCAATTCACTATATGAGTATTTACTTTGATTTTTCAATCTATCATAAACTAAATAAATTCAAGATTATATTTTCTCTCAACTGCTTTTATATCATTGGAGTAGATTTTATGTCATATGTGTGTGTGTGTGCGCACGGACATACCCATACCCAAGGATTTTTTTTTGTCAATTTCGTGAATCCATACCCGATTTTGTATCTATATGCATACCTGAATTGGTAACTTAGCTGTTAAATTATCTAAAAGCCATCTTGTCTCATGTATGACCGATGAGGGGCTTCTAACTGATGTAGAACTAATGAAATTATACTCAAAACTCCACCTTTTTAGGCCTCAAACTGATGATGAACTTAGAAATCCATATTTTCTCTAAAAACTAATGCCTGAACTGATGAATGATACAAAGAACTTGAATTCTAACTTGAAGTCCACTTAACTTAAACTCCCACCCTTTAGTCATTTCCATGTGCATGTTTATGGTAGTCCAATCTACTAAAAAATACTATCATGACTGCACTTTCATTTCTCATAGAAGGTGATCATATCTCCATGTTACATTGTCTAATCTCAAACTTACTATCATGTGCCTCTATATTTAGATCCTAATTTCTATCACAATCCTTATTCTTCAATCCTCATTGCTGGTCTACAACACTGTATCACCATTGTACTGAGCCTCTGTGCATGCCTTATGACTATTACATCTTTGAATGCCTTTGAGTTCTTTTTTTTCTTTGATAGACTTGATCTTCTTATCTCTCTATGACTATACTTTGTCTTTGATTTGCTTTGCGACAAGCCTTTTATGGACTACAATTGTCATTGATGGAATCTCCTTGTATTGCCCTTAAGTTTGGGGCCTTGGAATGGAGTGTATGCCTTATGATGACACTGTCTACTTTATGTTCTACAATATTCTCATGTCTCCAACTCAGATGATTATCTTTTATGACTAGATATATCTTTGCAAATGGTTTCTTTGTTAATCATTATCTCCTTGAGTTGTGTATGCCTAGACTGAAATATTGTTCTTTCTAGTCTTGTTGCTCACTATTTTATAGAGTTTTCCTTAGGCACGTGAATTATGACATGTTGCCCTTTAAACAAGGTCTATAAATATACCTAACCCTACATTGTTATCCATGACTGCATACTAAGTTATAGGTCTCTATCTTTATAATATCCTCCTTTGATAGTATTTTTAAACAACAATATGACTATCTGTATGACTATTTATGAATGTTTTATGTACTGGCTACAAGACATTTTTGGCATTTACTATTATGATTCCTTATGATAAGTCTTCTTGCATGCATTCTTGTAGCTATTTCATCTTTATCTTCCTGATAATGAAGTACCTACTGCGCTTTATCCTTTGTAATCAGCAAAAGTCAACTTGATGATAACACTGACAAGTAGAAGCATGTGATCGGGATAACATACATCGTTTAAGTCCATCGACACAACACACACTAGTGGCAATGGAGAAATCTTGTCTTGCCGATAGCCAATGAGCCTATCGGTATGACTTATCCTGATGGACACTAGCAAAAAGTAAAATACATCGGCAAAGGTTACGACGATAAAGGGTCATTGGTGTAGACAAAAGCAGTCTGGATTTTTTTTTTAATATCTTGGGGAAGGTCGAAATTCTGATGAACACCACAAGAGAACCGATGATGTTGCCATACCTGCTATGACAAAAATGTCACATGATGCAACCTCATTTTTCGTCTTAATCATCAAAATTTTGACATATCCTTGAACATGGTCCATCGATAGAACACACACTAGCAACAATGGAGAAATCTTGTCTTGCCGATAGCTGATGAGGCTATTGGTAAGACTTATCCCGATGGACACTGCCAAAGTAAAAATGCATTGGCAAAGGTTACGACGATAAATAAATGGTCATCGACAAAGGTTATGGTGATAAAGGATGCAATGAGGTCGGAAGTTTTATGTATCCTCGTAAAAAAAAACATACCGTTGGTGCATAGAAATTTCCGACATGGTGTCGTCTGATTTTTGACATGAAACCTATCATCAGAATCACTGACAAAAAAATAGCGTCGAACAAATACGTCAAAATTTTGATGTTTAGTTGTTTGAATTGTGACGAATGGTCATCGAAAAACTACTCCAAATGTACTAGTGAGAGACATCATTTCCAATCATCTATACTAGAGGATTAGAGATGGTAGCAGAGTAGATTATTGGATGGACTCGTGGAATGGTTACATACCATTAATTGTACTATCAGGGATGGACAAAGCCATAGATATTTTTGTTCCCATGTATGGGAACAAAGTCAATGATTACATGATAGTCTCTCAGAATAATGGAGTTTTGACATTTGAATGGAGAATCATGGATGCGTTGGACAAAAGATGTTTAAAATCTTTACATTATGAATTGTCACAGAGGCACATTATATTGGTGGAGGGAAGAGATGAATTTTTTTTGTGTTTGGCCAAATCAAGTAGTTATTCACCAAAAATGGGCTATGAAATATTAAGGGGTGATTGGGAGTGTGTCGACTAGAAAATTAAATTATGTTGGGACACTCACATACTTCCTAAAGTTGGGCCCTTCATGTGGTTGATCTTTCAAAGCCATATTCTAATTAGAGAGACTTTTAAAATTGGGATTTCATGGCCCTTTCAGGCGTCTGATGTGTAAATTCCACAAAGATATCATTGATCATCTATTTTTGTAGTACAAAGTGGATCAGACATGTTGGAACTTCTTCCTCAATAAACTCAATTATTTTGGTCCTTTGCCCACTACACTGAAGAAATATTTATGTGCTAGCCCACACTACACAAGGGGAAATTTGGAATAGTTTATGGTATGCTATTTCTGCCACTCTAATCTAGCACTTGTGGAAGGAGAGATACTATTAGATTTTTAAGAGTAAGGAGATGAAATTGAACACTATAATTAGCAAGATGGAGATTACCATCTGTGAGCATGTCAATGTCTGTGTGGCAAGTAAATTTCATCACTCATTCACTTCTTGGGATGACCGTCTAACTAAGGTATGACCACATCTCATACCACCAAAAGGGACACAACCATCAACAGTAGAACTCAGATGAATGCTCGATGGTGGCTCATGATCAACGAGGATGTGGAAGAAGATGTAGTTCAAATGAATATAGGAGAGAAGTTGTTGTCTAGTTAGCACACCCATAATGCAGAGTTGTTGGAGAACTTTTTCTACGATATTCCAAGGACCTCCAAGGATCATGAGGCTACCAAATTTGCCATTTGATGTTTGGTTTCTCAACAACTACAGGATTCGATGGTTTCTAATCTAGGAAAACTGAACACCAAAGTGCTCATGGGGTTTTTTGTTGATGCTTTCAAGGTGGAGGAGATTCTTGATAATGGAGAAAAATATGATAATTTGATGGTTTTAAGAGGGGCTAAAAAAAAACAATCTAGAGACATATGAACACATGATGGTTGTAAATGGGAGTATGTTCCCATCTAAGCAGATTAAGAGATCACATGAGGTCAAAGAGGCCATCAAGATCCTACTTTCTCTCTCTACTCTTGAAATGTATGTTCTCTTTTAAATAAATGAAAGGAGCTACCCCTATAGTAGTAATTTACTCAACAACAAAAAAATGTGTTATCAAGTACTTTAGTGTGAAAAATTAGTATGCCTCTTAACCAATAAGTTGAGAGATGCATTTAAATGTAAAATGAAGCAACCAAATTTGAAAGTGATTGACCATGTCAAAGAAAGGGAAAATTCAAAAGAAGTATCCCATGGGAAGAATTGTGTTAAAATATTTAACTTGCAACTAAGTGTGTTAAGAATTATGTCATGCCTTCTAGTATATTGAAAGAAACATGTGTTAATGTTAGATGTTGATAATATGTAAGTGACTTGGATTGAGTTTATCATATAAAGGAAAATATATTACAAGAAGAACTCCCTCAACAAAATTATGCTAAAATATACATATTGTAACTAAAATAAATATGTGAGAAGAAAAAGTTAGAAAGGATCTGCCCAAAATTAAGTGCACAACTATACCTCTTGGATTAGATGGATTTATTAAACCAATCAATATGTGTGAAAAAATAATACTATATTTTCTTGAATAGTGCTAGGAAGGAATTATCTTTTAAGGCTCACTTAAATACCATTTACAAGGGTAAAGGGACAAGATTGAACTAGTCCAATGGTGATGTTTGACTTATCAACTCACTAATGATACTAGACTTCCACAATCAATGATTTGGTCGTTATTGTTTGTGGATTAAATCGTGCATAAGTTATTATATCAATGTTTTGAATCACACTATGTGATCCATCATTAGGACAATAGAGAGTTAACAGAGACAAAAGATAACTAGCTACAGACAAGGACCAAAACTAAAAAGGAGAGGAGAGAGGGGAGGTGACATGAGGTTCAAAGCAAAAAGGTGCAAAAAAAAAAAGATAAAAAGAGGGTATTTAATAAAAACAAAAGAAGAGAGGAAGAACTATAAAAGAAATTAATAAAAATATATAGTAAAATAAACCTAATGGTAACTAATTAAAATAATAAATATACAGATAGTAGAAATACATAATATGAATAATACCTAACAATAATAAACAATTATTAATAAGTAGCTAATTAAGTGTATCTCAGATATATATTAATTAAACATCAGATAATATAATATGTATTATCTATATTTATGCTTAATATAAGTACTACATGTATAATTTATTATTTTCTATAGTATGGATTTTTGTATCTTTATATATCTTTAATTCCTTTGTGAATTTAATACTATATATTTGTTTTATTATTAAATGTTATTTTATTTATATTAGCACCTTATTTATAATTTCTCATGTTTTTGCTAGTTTCTTATGTATTAGTATTGTCTTTATTTATAAGCATTAGTCACCTTTATGTCTATAATACTATCTAGATGTGTTATTGTTTGTTGTTATATTATGTATATCTATAAATTTTCAATTAATAACACCTCCACAATACCTATAAGCGGGGAGAGGGTGTGTGACCCAACTTTCAAAGTAAAGGGGTGCAAAAAAATAGATAAAAATGAAGAAGATAGAAATGAGAGTAATTAATAAAAACAAAAGAAGAGGGGAATAAATACAAAAAAAAAATAAAAAAATTAGATAGTATAATGAATCTAATGATGACTAATGAAACCAATAAATATAGATTCTACTAATATGTATACATAATGAGTAATAGCTAATAATAATATATAACTAATAATAAGTAGCTAATTAATTATACCTCAAATAATAGAAAATAATATGAAAATAACAATTAATAATAAACACCTCATAAAGTATACCACAAAATACAAAGACAAATAAAGTAATTAGAAATATATTAAACATGTAGTAATTAAACTATACATATAGGTATTGTGGAGGTGTTATTAATTGAAAATTTATAGATATAAATAATATAACAACTAATAATAACAATGTTGGAAATATTTTCATTGATGTTAAGAAGGTAAGAAGACAATGCTAAAGAAAAAATCACCATCGGTGCCAAAGCCATTAAGGAAGGAATTGGATGTCAAACGAGACCTATGTCAAAGAAATCGTAAAAGGTCATAGACCACTAATTGATGGACAGGTTGATTGAATACAAGATTGAACAAGATCATTACAGGTCATTATACCATAGTAATCCAGTAATACAAGACATATCAAAAAGCAACAATTTGTATATTCTATAAAAGATAGTGATCCATTATAAAACAACGATAAATACGGATTGGAAAAATATTAAGGATGTTGGCCAACTCATCAAGAAAGTCTAGTAACATAAGTAGTGATTGTATTGCACTTCAACAATTAATAAGTGAGGAGGAGACTCATAGATTATTGTTGAAAACGTTGTTATACTGAAAGAGGGGGTTAATCAGTATAACAAACTTTTACTTTCTCAACTTAATATTATAAATACATATCTTTATCCCAAAAAATATTCAATGCATATTAGCATTCACATGTGATCTAATTATTTTGAACATGAGTAGAACACAAGATATATACATGGAAACCCTTACAAAAACCATGACAAAATTGCTTCATTATATACAAGAAACTCTTTTACAAATTTGTAAGTATCAACCCACTAAAGGCACCAACCCCTCATTTTGTTTGTGAGAAACTTTCCCACTAGAGGCACCGACCCCTCATTCTAATTTGTGAGCACTTGTCCTCTAGAGGCACCAACCTCTCATTCAGTTAGAGGAACCAACCTCTCCTTCAGATTTCCACATTTTCAAGGATGATCCCAATCCTCACACCTTATGCTATACCTTTTCTTCTTTAATTAATCTCTAATCTGCTATGAAATTTTTTTCACAAATGTGCTCTCAATCTTGCTATAAGTCTGATTATAGATTTACTATAAATACTTTACCAATCTGCTAAGAATTCTCTACTCAAATCTACATGTACTGCCCTTCATAAATCAGCCATAAAACTATCATTACTCAAAGATCTTTCTTAATGGTCTATTATAACATTGCACCATTAGCCTAATCTGGACGCAACTATTGTGGCTCCAAAACGTTAGTGTTGGACTAATGGAATGCATAACATACATGCATACCCATGCCCAGTTGTAGGTAGGCCCCCACACGGGCTATGACGATGTAGACATAGCGAGACATCGTGTGGGCTGAGGCTGTGATGACGTGGACTCACCAAAAAGGATGTCCACAGAGCATGTCATGTAGCTGGCTTTGGAGGAGCGTATAACACACAATTAGTCAAACTGCTAGGAGATTGCATAGTGCTTTGTTGGGAAGTCGGGAAGGTAGTGGGAGACAGTTGTCTCCCACAACTGATATCTGTAATACCCTAAATATGGTCATCTAAACCATGGGCCCCTAATCTTGACAACGTCACCAAGGTCCTAACCAAAGGAAATTAAATAAATCTTGAGCACACAACTAATTCTTTAATCATCAAATGTCACATGGCAAATTAATCACTCAATATTAATTAAATATTTATTTAATTAATTAAATCATTCCAAGTAAATCATTTTTAAAATAATTATCTTATTTATTTTATTAAATATCCTAGCATATTTAATTAAATAAATCAATTTGCCATCAAATCTTCAAAAAAGGAATTAATTGACCAAGAAAGAATTAAAAATTGAGAAAAAGAAATCAATTGGAGATAATCTTGAAAAACAAATTAAAATTTGATAATCTCAAGGAAAGCAATTAAAACAATTAAATATTAAATTTGAATGAAATAGAGAATAAATAAGTTTTTTCTGATTTTATCTTAATTTTAGTTCAATTTCCTTTAAAACTGAGAAAAGCATCCAATCACATCAATTCACCTGGATTGTGCTTCCTCTTGGAAAATCATGACCGCTCATCATCATTTGATCTTAGCCTTTGGTTTCTTTCTGAATTTTCTATAAATTCAGGCTCTCATCTCTCATTCAAAAATCCTGGAGAATATATTGTTATTATGCCATTTTTGCTCTAGGTTCATTGAGAATTTGCATTGAGATATTACATATTATTATTTCATATTGTTTAAATCACTTAGCTCATTTATTGCTTAAATTATGTTAGATTAATCTTGCATTCATCTAGCTTAAATCCATGCTCATATAGATTAAAATCCTTCATCTTGGTGTTGTCTAGTCATTGGATTGCTTATACAAATCTAAGAGCAATCTTATACTTGCATCTTTTAGAAGGCAATGGGTCAATTTGTTGTTGTTTTCATATTCATGTTTATATCTGTTTAACCATGCATGTAATGACTTGATTGAAGTGTTGTGTATTACAAATACAGGTCCACTTTTCACACACACATTTTTGGCGCCCACCGTGGGGTAGAAAACTACTTTTTCGGCTTCAGAATCATTCTTTTTATCCCGCAGGTTTCATCCGTACAGTCTCTACGAAATATAGTACGAGCAGTTTCACTGCATCGTACGACATTATATTGAAGCCTGTATTTTATCGTATAACATACTTCTTCTATTATCTTCTGTCATTCTATATTGATTTCTGACTCGTACGATAAAAGTTTTCTGTCGTTCTATTTTATGAGAATTGTCGTACGATTATGTTCTTTGTTATATTAAAAGCAAGTTTCACTTTTCGAGGTTTTTTTTAAAATAAATTTGGATTATGCTAACGCTAACCCTGAATTGTGTTTTGTCTACCTGAGATTTTCACAACCTGACCAGTTTCTTGTAGGACGCTTGTCAAAGAATTTATCAATCAAACATACACCTGTCAAAGAATAAAAACAACATGACTACTGATGCATTGTTTTTGTAGGTTGCCTAAAGAGAAATCAATCAAACATCATATATTCTTTAATTTTTTTTAGGCACCTAACTTGCTATCTGGGTAATGAACAAATCTGTCTTTTGTGCTTTTTTGGAAAATTCTGATAGGTAGGAGAGTATGCTCTTGTCTTTCTAAGACAATTAGAAATCTAGACCCTTGAGGCTTTTTCTTTGTTTGATATTTGTACATCTTTAGCAGGCCTGCCTTCCCGAGGGGTTGAAAAACTCTTAAAGCCGTTACAGCTGGTGTGAGGGGAACGACCTAAGTGGGAATGGCTAAACGCCAAGTACTCCAACCCACTATAAAATAAACGTGATTTGATGAAAATCAAGTCAACGGCAGTGCTCGAGAATAGCTCTCCTCAGTACCTTCGGGTATATTAAACCTTGGTTTTCAAGGTTGGGAGACCTCTTAATTGAGTTTATACCTCGACGTGCCGAACGAAACCCTTACTAGATCCAATTAAAATTAGAAGCTACCTGATTCACCTCTAAAAGGTTGATAATCTTTCTGCAAGAGAGATACTAACTCTCCCAAAACACTTGCCATATCGTGCCCCCATTAGCATTTGGAGTCGGCTAATACGGTGTTGAGAATCCATTGTGTGAGACTCAGCGGCCATATTCTGATTAGCTATTGGGTGTGTACCTAAGTCAGCAAGAAAATGTTTTCTTCTCTAAGCCAACTTCCATAGGGTTTGCATCCTGTGATTGGAGTTACTATTCATACTGTGTGTTTTCTATGTTTTCATTCCTCAAACTAAAATTGGAATACTAAAACTGAAGAAAAAAAATCAACAAACTCAGTGATCAAAACTCTGTCCGTGTCACAAACTAGTCTATCCTGGTCAAAAATTAGTCCATCTCAAAATTGGTCATGCTTAATTGTCATACCCAGCCATTAAAAAACTCAGAATTTTGTCTCTGTCCTATTAACAGTCGTACGAGCCTAGTCATTTTTCGTCCTACACCATATTCTATGTCATATGAGTCTACTAAATTATTGTGCAAAGCTCAATTATCTATCGTACAAAACCCAAAAGTATGTCGTTTCAAGCTAAATCCTGTGTTGTACGAAACATAGCTGCTCAGAATTATTTGTCATTCGGGACCTACCCATTTGTCATACGATACTAAGCAGCAACGCATACGAAATAGAACTGTCATCATCCTGAACCTATTATACTGTCATACGGTTTCAAAAATTCTATCATATGAGTCTCTGATTTTGCCAGTCCAGAATAGTCAAACCTATCTAAAATAGTCTACAATGAGCCTAAATTTGGTTATCATCATCCCGAGCATAAACAACCTTGATAGTGTACCTCTGTTGTTGTGTTGCACGATTTTGTCAATCATCTTTAAGCTAGTTCAAACAAATATCTTATCAAACCTAAGTTAACTTAGATAACCTCTTACACAAGATAGATCATTCCTGAAACCAGACCAGATCTTAGTTAGTTCTCTCAATCACTATGTTAAATGAACTACTAGCTACAATTTGATTTTGACTTCTGCAAAACATTTGGCTCTCGATCCTGTCGGTTACAAATGCTTGTTCAAACCAGAAATTCTCATAGCAAAAGGGACAAAGAAAAAGAAATGCCCTTTGTGTCAAAAGACAATCCATTCTTTGTGGAAGACCCCTTTTACAATAAACCGTCCTCATCATAGATACCAATTTACAACATACTAATCTTTGGTCAGCCCCTATCTCCCACCATGACTGGGGAAAGACAAGAAAGAGAAGCTAATAAATGAGACACTGACGATGACTTTAGCAATCATGCCACTAATAGTGATTCCTCATTGACTGAATCTGAGCTTCCTGAACCTCCTGAAGCTGAAGTACATAGATGTCAGAATGATAAACAATTTTGAAAACTGATGAAGTTCATCATGGCTAGGGGAAAAGAAGACGATTTCCTAGAATTAGCAAAGCAAGGTGCCAAACTCCCTACTGGTTATAATGTGGAGGCCCTCGTCGCTAAAGAGGAAGAGACACCATGGGGAAAAATAAGCAAACAAATGCAAGCATTACAAATTGCGGTCACAAGAATAGAAGACAAAGATAAAATGCCAAAATAATATTCTCTGGACATAATATGCCCATTCCCATTTGATAAAAACCTTTACATGTCTCCATTTCCTTCATGAGTTGAGGTACCTCAGATCCTCAAGATCATATTAGAGAATTTTTTGCCGCTTGTATGGAGTTCATGCACGATCAAACGTACCTCATGCACCTTTTCCCAAGGATTTTAGGGGGTCAAGCAATGGAATGGTTCGCAAGCCTACCCAAAGGGATAAAAACATTTTAAGAACTAATCCAACTATTTTTACAACAATACTCATACAACATTCATCACCTAGTCACTATGATAGAGCTTTGCAATACCAGACAAAAGGCAGGAGAACCCTTTCTCACTTTCCTCCAATGATGGAGAAAGATGTTCTCTAGATAATCACAGACTATCCCAGATCTTGAGAAAATGGATATCTTTGTCAACAACTTAGTCCCTGAATTGAAGTACAGTGTCCAGATGCAAGTACACCCTTCATTCAATAAAATGGTAGATAACGCCCTCAGAATGGAAGACGTGCTTATCAAAAAGGGAGATGTATCACTTTGGGAAGAAACAGTGCAAGGTTCTAGCTCTAAAGAAAAGAGTAAATACTGGAAATATGGAAAGGATGGCAACAAGAATGTCGTTAATGATGGAGTGGTAGATACTATCCAAGTAAAAACAAAATCCACAATATTTAACTTGGCTAGTGGCACGCAAGCACTCAAGGCAGCTGAAACTACAATAGAGAATCCCCCAAAGAAAACAAGAGAATGGTTTAAAGAAAAACCTTGGCTTTCAAAGCCTAAGCGTGATTTTACTCCTCTAGATGAATCATATGAATCGGCTTTTAAAAATTTATTGGCAAATAATTTGATAACATTGCCAGACAATTCTAGACCATATGACCCAAAAATTAGACCCAAATGGTGGAGAGAAAACGAATACTGTGACTACAATCGGAACAAGGGACATAACATAAACAACTGCATGAAACTCTGACATGAAATTCAAGATCTCATTGACGCAGGCAAGATCGTTGTTGTAAATCACGCAACTAATGCTGATCATAAGGCTTTTAAAGATCCCTTACCCACTTATGAACAAGGAGATTCCTCAAAATCCAAGGGAAGAGCTAGAGTCAATTATACTTACACTAACAATGATAAGGTGATCAACATGATTGAATCTGCTCAAGTTGAATATTGCAATGTGATCATAGTCCTAGATCACCAAAATCAAGCACAAGCTGCTAATGCCATGACTCGCGCTCAAAGGAAGATTACTCTCCTAGGAGCTAGTTCCTCAACTTTCAATCAAACAACATCAAATCTACCAAATAGACAAATAGACACAATCATGGCTAAATCAAAGAAACTGGCTTCATCGTCTTCTCCTGGTTATAGTATTGTCGAACAATTAAAGAGAACCAATGCTCAAATCTCCATTTTGGAACTGCTTAAGATTTCTTCTGCTCGTAGAGAGGTCCTGGACAAGACTCTACTTACCACCAGTGTCCCTAAATATTTAGACATAGATCAGTTTCAATCTATGGTGGGTCACTTGACTTCACCTCATTATCTCACTTTCTCTGAAGAAGATGACAACTCACTGAGTCACCCACATAATCAGCCATTACACATTGAAGCCATGATCCATAAACACTGAGTTAAACGTGTTTTGATAGATGGAGGCACTGGGTTGAATATCTCTACATACAATCTACTGACACAGCTGGGATTTTCTACAAATGTTATTGATCCAACAAAGAAAATAACAATCAAGGCTTATGATGAAGAAGAAAGAACCTCTAAGGGTTTGGTGTGATTACCAATCAGGGTAGGACCTATAGAAAGAGATGTCATTTTTCAAGTCCTTGATCTTCATCTGTCATACAACATCTTACTAGGCAGGCCATGGATTCATGAAATGAATGTAGTACCATCTACATATCATCAATGCCTAAAGTTTCCTTATAATGGAGTTGAAGTCAGTATTCCTGCCAATACAAGTTATACCTACAATGCATTAACACGGAGTGTTGATGCTTTTGTTCCTCATAATAGAGTGGCCTCCACAACTGAAAGTTCAGAATCTTTGTTGAAATATTTACAAAAGAAATTGAAAATCACAAAACACTAGCATAGATGGCTACAAAATAGAGCCTATACTCTCACTAATGTCTCTTCCTCCATCACCAAGACAGTCGAGAAAACCATCAGAGGCTATGAAGCCACAAACTTCAACTCCAAAAGTCATTTACGATGGTGTCTTTATACAGTCCTCTACTTCTCTTGCAAGTTAAATAGAACAGGATGATGTTCTCAAGTCACTTTTCAAAGAAGACAATGCAAATAAAGAAATATGACATTGTGAGATTTCTCCGACACAATATGGTCCAGGCTATAAGATACTTCAACGCATGGGATATTCAGGCACTGGTCCTCTAGGCAAACATCAAAAAGGTATTGTTGAACCTATTCAGTTACAAACTAAGTCTGTCAATGATAAAGTTGGACTGGGATATGATCCAAGAAAGCAATCAGATCAGAAGTACATGTCCCACCATCAATGTAAGTGGAAGAAAAAGGTACTACCTTTAACAACACAAGAAATTAATACTCAACAAACTCAGGAAGAGTGTGACGATGAACAAAAAGAATTTCCTGCCTAGAGAGAGGAAATAGATGGTAATCAAGTTCCAGTTAAATCAGCTATAATACCACAGGGAGCAGAAGTCTCAGAGGATATGAGAGATGAAGTATCCAAAATCAGAGAATTGTTTGCACCGCTGAACATTCCAGTCATATACATTTGCAAACAACAAGTAGATGATTCAAAAACTAATTCAAATGAGTATGAATGGGGTCCTGACCATCTCTTAGATACATCTACTACAGAAACCCCTGAAGAATCCAGTGATATCACAGATGATGCACAAGAGCTGATACGCCTAAAAATGCAAAAAGAAATGGAATAAATCAAACTAAAAAGACAAGAAGACTATGAACGACAGATGGAGGAAGAAAGGACACAAGCAATTTCTTCACCTACTAACTCTACCTCTAATGAGATAGGGCAAATCAAGTACAGAACTACAAAAGAAGAACTAGAAGCTATAGAAACAGAACTAGTCATCAGTCCAGAGGAAGCTGAATAGAATAGATGACGGGGATTAACAGAACCGTCAAAGTCATGTCCACAAGTGTGTCAAATGCAAGCAATCAATGAACCAAATCACGAAGGAACTTGCAACATAAAAAATGTGGGTGTTGATACTATATATAACTTTACTAAGCTACTTGAAGATGAGTCAGCAACTTCATCCTATGACTCTAAGGACTCAGACAGGAGCTCTATTTATAACAACAACTATTCAACAATGCATTATGACTACTCTGTCATGAATGATGAGATACTATCTACTGTCACACCACGGTATGTAGTCCAGCCTGAAGTAGGTGATGACGCTAGAAGTAGGTTGGTTGGGTTAGGTCCAACAAATACTAACATGAATTTTGATAATCGTGTCCTAACTCTTCTTGGTCTCGAGACACATACACAAGGTAGTCTTCTAAAACTCGATTGGTCGGTCTGAAGCCATGATGATAGTACTGTGAACTCCCTTGAGCTTGTTCCAACCTTATCCTTAATGCATCCGGAACTGATCAATTGCACTCTTTATAACCAACCCTTGAATGTACCTACTTTTGCCAATGACTATACATTAGCCCACTATCTCAATGCAGTTGAACCCATGTACTCTTCCCCCAGCGAACAAAATGAAAACATGACTAAAGTGGATATCAAGTATCTTAGTTGCAAAAACAAGAAAAATAAAAATAAAAGATCTGATGGCGAAAACCACATTGTGGAGGTGTTAGAATCTAAAAAAGAGAAAATAAAGGACGTACCTAAAGGGAAAAACCTCTCTGAGGTACCTGAAGGTGAGATACTTGATATACTACCAAGTCACTTCTAGGAGAGATCTTCCATATTGATTGAGCCAACTCAGCCAGTGAACATTGGGAGTCAAGAGACACCACACATCATTCATTTAGCTCAATCACTATCAGCAAAAGAGTTAAAAGATTTCAGCAACTTATTTTTAGAAAAGAAGATCAACTTTGCATGGACATACTTAGATATGCCAGGACTAGATCCTGATCTCATCATGCATCATCTCTCTATTACACTAGGAGTTAAACCAGTTAAGCAAAAACTTCATAAGATACATCCTCATGTGACACTGCTAGTCAAGGCCAAACTAGAGAAGTTTCTAAAAGTTGGATTTATCAAAGCTCTAGACTATGCAGAATGGATATCAAATATAGTACCTGTATCAAAAGTGGACAAATCTATTAGAGTTTGCACAGACTTCAGGGATCTCAACAAGGCATGTACGAAAGATGATTTTTCATTACCCAACATTGACATGATAGTAGATATGACTGTTGGATATGAGATGTATTGATTAATGGATGGATTCTCTAGTTACAATCAGATAAAGATAGCACCTGAAGATCAAGAAAAGACAACTTTCACATGTGCATGGGGAACCTTCTGCTGGAATGTTATGTCGTTTGGTCTAAAGAATGCAGGCGCAACTTACCAAAGAGCAGTAACCACTATCTTCCATGATATGATGCATAAAAACATGGAAGATTATGTTGATGACACTCTAGTAAAGACTATGAAGAGATCTATGCATATTCAAGAGCTAGGCCTCATACTAGATAGAATGGAAAGATTCAAGCTCTGATTAAATCCTAAAAAGTGTGCATTTGGAGTAACATCAGGAAAATTGCTTGGTTACATAATTTCAAAAAAAGGAATTGAGGTTGACCCTGAAAAGGTCCAAGCTATAATGGAAATGCCTACACCCAAGAATATCAGTCAAATGAGAAGTTTACAAGGCCGTCTTCAGTCAATAAGGTGTTTTATATCTCAACTAGCAGACAAAGCTCAACCCTTCACGAAGGTATTAAGGAAAGGGATTCAATACAACTAGGATAAAGATTGTGAACTACATTTACAACAAATCAAAGAATATCTTTCTAATCCACCCATATTAATGCCAACAATTGAAGGTAAGCCATTGATCCTATACATATCAGCTATAGATACTTCACTGGGGGCACTTCTGGCACAACAGGGTGACAATAAAAAGGAATGAGCTATCTATTACATCAGCAGAACATTGGTGTTGTATGAAATGAACTACACTATAATAGAGAAATAATGCTTAGCATTGATCTTTGTATCACAAAAATTAAGACACTATATGTTGGCACACTCTATTAAGCTGGTAGCCAAGATTGATCCGCTCAAATATCTTCTCAGTAAAGCAATGCTTACAGGAAGATTGGCTAAATGGGTCATGGTTCTTACAGAATTTGATATCGAATATATGGAATGTAAAGCCATCAAAGGATAGGTTATTGCAGACCAACTTACTGATGCTCCACTTGAAGATAGTCAACCTCTGCATATAGAATTCCTAGATGAATCAATCATGCACCTTACTAAACAATCATGGAAGATTCTCTTTGATGGGTCTTTCACTCAACATGGTTCTGGTGCCAGAATACTTTTTATTACTCCTCAGAAATATTCAATTCCAAAAGCTTACAAGATTCTCTTCCCTTGTACAAACAACATTGCAGAATATGAAGCTTTGGTAAATGGGATCAAGCTGGCCATCAAGTGGAAGATTGTTGAATTACACATCTATGGAGATTCTCAACTCATTATCAACCAAATCAATGATCTATGTCAGACAAGAGATGAGAAACGGATGCCTTATAAGAGAATGGTGGATGATCTCAAGAAATACTTTACGTTTGTATCATTTCAGAAGATGCAATGGCCACTTTAGCTTCTATACCACAGCTACAAGAATCTAATTTTCGCTTTGAATTCTTGGTGGAGGAGTTACATTATCTTGCCTATGACTCCCCAGAGTCCCAGATGGTCTGTTCTATTATTGGACATGACTCATCTCGTTATAGCCACATTTATTCTTACTTGCGTGACCAAGTTGTCACTGCTAATATTTCCTGAAATGAAAAAAGGAACCTAATCTGAAATGCGTCATGGTATGTCATCATTGCTAATGACCTATTCAGACGAGGTTTAGATAATGCTTTGCTTAGATGGCTAGAAACTGAGGAGTCCCAATGCGCATTATCTGAGGTTCATGAAGGTGTTTATGGATCCCATTCGAATGGTCTAACTTTAGCACAAAAACTACTAAGGGTTGGCTACTACTGGCCAGACATGGAGAAAGAAGCTATAAAATTTGCTAAAACCTGTGAAAAGTGTTAGTTGCATGGGCACCTTATACACGCTCCAGCAAGCGATCTTATACCCTTTGTGACACATTAGCCCTTTCAATAGTGGGCGTTTGATCTAATTGGCCAAATATATCCTACATCATCTAATGGACACAAAATCATTATCACTGCCACTAAGTACTTCACTAAGTGGGTAGAAGCGGTTCCTCTCATTAAGGCAACCGGAAAACAAGTAGCTCTCTTTATTCTTAATTATATCATCTGCAGGTATGGTATGCCTTCATCCATTATAACTGATAATAGAGGACAGTTCAAGAACAAAGATCTAGATGAACTCTGTGAGAAATTCAAAATAAAACAACACTGGTCCTCAGTATATTACTGTCAAGGTAATGGACAAGCAGAGGCATCTAACAAAAACCTATTGACTATCTTGCACAGAACAGTGAACAAATCTGGGAAGGATTGGCATCTGCAACTCAATCCTGCACTATGGGCTTATAGAACAAGTATCAGAACACCTACTAGGGCTACACCTTTTTCTTTGGTGTATGGGTCTGAAGCAGTATTACCTATTGAGGTGGAAATACCATCTCTAAGAGTTTCTTTGCAAGGTCTCATTACTGATAAAGAATATAGAATATCTAGATTGCAAGAGCTTGAATTATTGGATGAGCATCGACAAGTGGCATTTGATCATCTCAGAGTGTATCAAAAGAGAATATCCAAAGGATATAACAAGAAGGTTTGACATCAAGAATTTCAGGTTGGTGACCTAGTTCTGAGAGAAAATCCTAAAAATCAACAGTTTCGAGACAACAAAGGGAAGTTTGAATCCAACTTGTTGGGTCCCTATATCGTTACTGCAACTTTTGGCTCTGGTGCCTATCAACTCTCAACATTGAAAGGAGAACAGCTCCACGAATAGATCAACACCATCAATCTAAAGAAATTCTTCACTTAAATTTTCTCTGCTCCAGCAACCTATACAATGAAAAATTCCTTTAAAAAAAATTCTAAAAAATCAGAAAAAGTCTTGAAGAAATCCTTAAAATTAGAAAAAGTCCTGAAGAAATTCAAAAAAAAAAAAGAAAAAGAAAAGAAAAAGAAAAACAGAAGAAAAAAAAGAAAAAAGAGAGAAAAATGCCTCGGTGAAAACCTGGTAAACAGGCACCTTGGGAAAAAAAAAAGAATCTCTGCCAAGCAGGTGAAAACCTGGTAAATAGGCACCTCTTGTACTCAAGCGCTCCATCTATCAATGCAACATTGGCATTCCCGCTTTCCTACATATTTGCTTTCGCTTGTACATATTTCAGTCACTATTGTGACATCCTGGTTTGTTGGAACCCTCGTGGCTTGAAATCGATCAATATTCTAGTCTTAGGTAGTCAACAAGAGCACATTACATGTCCTAATTAGTGTCAACCAAGTCAATCTTACGTCAGTGAAACTTGGTTGTCCACTCCGAGTCAGTTACCTGTCTCCTGACTACTGAAGAGTTTTATCACTAAGTTAACAAGCAAAACAACAAAGACTGAAAACAATCACTAACTATTTGAGATATGCATGAAAATTTTCTTTGTATGATGTCTTTTACATTGGCCTTCACTTATTATTCCCTCTGAGTAACTCGAGGAAGTCTATCTTGACTAAGAGGAGCAAGGATTGGGGGCATAATATCTTCTTTGTTTTCTGCTTGAAGGAATTATCCCAATGATCTGGAAACATCTAAATTAGCTAAATGTCTGTGATAAGAGCCTTCACATCAAGGTGAAATCGCCTCACATACCTCAACTTCACTTATTTGAATGCTATAGGAAGGTTCCATATCATTTCTTTATCTATTTTGAGGAAATTTCTTTATTATGCAATCCAGGTCCCTACGAAATCTGTCCAAGGATATGAACGAAAAAAGGGTCATTGCGGACAAGATAATTAATATTGCACATGAAAAGCAAGGAACTCTAATCTGCCTGCTATAATTGTAAAACACTCAATGATGAAAATTAAGCTTTTCAAGGTCCAGTGACTAGGTTTAGGTTGCATTTTGCATATCATCTTGCATTTCATTCTGCATCTTGTGAATTTAGAATGATTTTGGCATGGTAACACTAATCTTTGTATCGTCTAAATGAGAGTTGGAAGCTTCATCATTTCTTCACTAAGTGGTCTCTTTTCATCATTTCTCCGATCAAGTACTTGTGTTTTGAGATGTTAGCTACATACATGAGCATCTTATATAGATTCATACATTCACTATCATTCATTTGCATTCATCTTATTGCATTGAAAAATATAAAAAATTGCATTACTAGACACTCATTTTCATTCATTTTATTTGCATATGAAAAGAAACAAAAATAGACATCCATATTCATTTGCATTCATACATTCATGCCGAAAACAAATGCATACATATAGAATAAAGCATATAAAGACATCTCATAAACAAATCAACACAAGTATGATGAAGTCCAATCGGATCTTGTATATATATATCATGTCAAGTCTAAGGTACAAAATGATGTCGAATGACATATACAAACTCCCATCGGAGCAAGAATCATATAGGCTACAAAAAAATGGGTGTGTCTATAAAAAATATCCAAGCTACAAAAAGAAATAATCTAGCTAGCACCCTCTCCCTCATCGCCTGGTGGAGGAGGAGGAGCCTGATGACTGGGATCCTGACGAGGCACCCACGCTCCCTCTAATCGTGCCATATACTATGAATAGGGTATCACCTGCTGTGCAATAGGAACTACAACACTATATGCTGCCACATAATAAGCTGCCCTACTACTCTGGAGAAGGACCTCCTATCATAAAGCCTTTATCTCTGCTCTCAACTTTGCCCTCAATGATGTGATCTGGTGATCACACTCGACCCGCACCTCGGTAAGCTGTTGGTCTCACTCTGCCAGCTCAGTCAGAGCCATAGTCAATTGTGACTGCAGCTCTGCAAGATGTGCTCTCATCGACCGCCCTGCATCAATCCCCTGCTCTCTCGTAGGCTCTCCACCCCCATCTCCACCTATGGATCCACCCTGCTCATCCCATCATTGCTGGACATGTCTCGAAGCTGCTCGCTCCTCCTCAGTCCCACCCAATCTCACTCCTACATGCCCTAGGGATCTGCCCTCACCCCTCAGCTGTCTAACATCAGCTGGCACCCTACTGCTGCTAGCACCAGGATCACCACCTATTCGAGCCTCAGCTCTCTATGTCTATCCCTGCTTGTGTCCTTGTCCATGTGCCAGTATGGAGGCATCATCCTCAACATACTCAATATGAGGAGCCTGCTCACTCAGATCCATGAAGCGAGGGAACGGATGCTACTGAAAATAATCTCTATACTGGGGCAATACTCCTGTATTTGCTACATCATCCATATAATCCCACCTCAAGCGATGTAAACCAGTCAGCTCCTATATCGCCAAAGCATAGGACAACCGTGGAGACCATCCCTATCTCTCCTCATCTGCGTAACGAGCATAAGTTGTGTACTCCTGCAAGATCCCCTGAGGCTGGCCATACTGCCTCATCACTCGAGAAATGACGAATCCCTCCACAATAGTCTGTGATCTCCTGATTAGTGGGCATGTAACAAAAAGGTCCCTACGAACTAGCCGTTAGTCATCCCATGACTCTAAATCTCTGTACAGTCTCCATACAATGGCTATTAGGTCATCTAGTTGCCGTCTCTAAAAATATGTCTTGCCCAGATGGGGCTGTGTAATGTATCCGACATACCTATATATAATCAGCTGCCTGAGCTTTGTACTATCATCTACTATGGGCCGACAAACAGGAAGGTGCTCCCAAGCCCACACTTGCAAAATATATACACCAACGGCCATGCTCCGCCCATCTCTATACACAATCTCATGCATCTCTTGATAAATGTGGGCCAATAAACATGAACCCGAGCCAAGTCTCTGAGGGGTCTCTATCAATCTCTCTAACATCCAACCCCATCCACACTGGAAGCCCTACTGCCCTCTGTCTAGCATCAGAAAACAACCTATAAACCCTGCTAGAACACATGCTAAAGGAAACTCCTCGTTGTACCTGCTCATCAGTATGTCCCAACTCATGGAACTAGTCAAAATGTCAAGATCACTGAAGACATGCCTCACTGCTTGTAATCCTGGAAGGTGCCCTGAATCATAATCCACCTTATCCCCAGCAAAAGGGATACAGAGGATCCTATATACATCCTCGAGAGTGATAGTCAACTCCCCCACCAGTAGATGAAATGTGTTATGCTCTGAATGAAAATGCTCAACTAATGTCGTGAGCATTCCGTGGTTCACACGGATATCAGGTAATCTCAATAGATGGGTCAAGCCGCACAAGTCAATATGAGCCTATTCAACCTCAGATAAATGTCAAACTAATGCCATAGTAGGAGGATAAATGCATCTAAACAACATAAGAGGTAATTGAACCTGCAAAAACCCAACAACAAAGCATCAGAAAACATTCCACATGAGCCTACAAGAGAAGCAAAACATCACGTGAATCCAACTAAGTCAAATGCAAAATCAAAATTTCATATTTAGACCTTCAAAAATGGTCACTGTCTCTCAAACGAAAAAACACAGAGAAGAAGAACCTCATACGAGCCAAGATTAGCTTTCGCACGACAAAACAATCCCAAACGGCATACTATTGGCTTTTGCATGACAAAATGGTCTTTTAACAAACCTGTCGTATGATACAAGGGTGCATCCTGAATGACAAATCTAATGGGTTTAAATGACAAAAGAAATTATGCTAGTTACTCATATGAGACAGAATCTTGTCTCGCATGATAAACCGTGATGCTCGACCCCAAACATGCGAAAAACTTGCAAAATGAAAAAAAAAATCAAAATTGAAAACATAAACAGGCTTAAGATCGATCACTTACTGCTGGCTCATAGTTTCGGGGTCGATTATGTCTCCTCTGGTGCTTGAATCAATGCTGATGAGTAGGGACCACCATTTTCTTCACAAAAGACTTTTTGAATTTTCAAACTTGGAGGGTTAAAATGAATTGATTGTCCCATATATAGCCAAAAACCTAATTTTTCAACTTGCTCTGATGGACACAAAAATTGTACCCTTAGCTAATTTGACCATTCTGATTCCATTTTCAGGATCGAAATCAAAATTCAAGATCATTTTGCTAGTCAATTTTAGAATTTGGACCACTTAGCACTTTTCATCAAATGCTCTTTCTTTAACTTTGCGCTCAATTTCAACGTTGAATCTGAATTTAACTATAATCATTATGTACCCTCACTATTTTTTGATTTCGCTCTCGAGGGGTCATACTCGTGACCTTATGACCTTACATTCTTCAATGTCGAGAAAATTTTCAAATCTTCATCGAAAGTCGAGCAAAAAATCTTTTTCAACCAAAGAAAATCAATCAAATAAGACCTCATCACTAGGGGCATCTCAACTTCATCGCTTTATATCAAGTTGAGATTTCTCAATCATCTGAATCGAATCAATCTCTAGGGGCATATCAGTTTCATCGCTTCAAATCAAGTTGATATTTGTCTTTTATCTGAATCAATCTCTTAACATTAATCAGTTTCATCGCTTTTCATCAAGCTGATTATTCGTTTAAACTCAATCAAGGGTTTAAAGAGTTTCTTTGATCATGCTAAATCTAAGCAGGTGTTCAGTTTCATCATTTCTTGATCAAGTTGGATAGTTTATCTTTACTCATCGTATCTTGATCAATCAAGTTCAAGATCGATTTTTATCATCACTCATTGTGTCTAGATCAATCAAGTTCTAGATCAGTAAGATCCACTTCTTGATCAATCAAGTTCAAGTTTGGTATCTTTTGTTTTCTATCGTTCCTAGTTCAATAAAGTTCGGGATCGGTATCGCTTTAATCAGACTTCATTCAGCTTTGTCGCTTCGAATCAAGCTAAACACCTTGCTTTCATCTAGTTCATCATCAATCAAGTTCAGAACTGGTATCTCCTAGACATCAAATTTTCTTTGAACCAACACGTTTCTCACACATCAATTCAAAGAGGGGCAAATGTAATACCCTAAAAATGGTCATCTAAACCAAGGGCCCCTAATCTCAACAATGTCACCAAGGTCCTAACCAAAGGCAATTAAATAAATCTTGAGCGCACAACTAATTCTTTAATCATCAAATGTCACATGGCAAATTAATCACTCAATATTAATTAAATATTTATTTAATTAATTAAATCATTCCAAGTAAATCATTTTTAAAATAATTATCTTATTTATTTTATTAAATATCCTAGCATATTTAATTAAATAAATCAATTTGCCATCAAATCTTCAAAAAAGGAAATAAATCAAAAAAAGGAATTAATTGACCAAGAAAGAATTAAAAATTGAGAAAAAGAAATCAATTGGAGATTGTATGCGGGAAAAGCGAGTCAATAGAACTAAAAATGTGAAAAATGAAGCTCCAAGAGGCTTGCCCACACACCCACAGGACTTCTTGGTGCAAGCTATGGAGTCATGAAGGATGACTCAGCTTCCCAAGGTTGGTGCCATGGTTCTCTATCTCACAAGGTCCCTCAAACCAATGTCTTTGCTCTCAGATCACTGAGCAAAGTGGTTTAGAGATGACAAATGCAAGAACGAGGGATGCTTTGGTTGATTTTAACATGAGAATGCTAACTATCTATGCATGATCCTACAAATGAAATGAACTATATTATAAGATGACAAGATTAGTAGTGATACTATCCTAACATGATATACTAGTTATGTATTTAAGCTATTGATAAAAGAAACAATCTAAAATGATTATTAGATTAATTCTTATTTGCAAAGAGAGAGACTAAATGTGATAAAATTGAGCATAAGTATGATACTAAGAGCTTGCATATATGAAAATGGAGGAATGAGAGCTCTATTTATAGCAAAAATAGGACAATGGATGGCCAGGATTGAAAGAGTTAATCAAGGGTTGAGTTTGAAAGTTGCTCAATCCATGTTCACAATTTTCACCAATGAAATGGTGACAATTGTCAACATAAGGTTGGGTTGAGAAGAGAGGTAGGAAGCATTAAATGCTTGAGAAGACCTCATGGTTACCTTAAGGGGTAAGGGTTAAGGTTAGGTTAGGATTACCCATTGGATAAATCTTTTACCCAAAGGATAAACTCTTGTGCAAAGGATTAAGGAATAACCATGGGCAAAGTAATAAATGCTTGATGAGACCCTTGGGTTAAATGGAGGTTGAGTTTAGAGAAAGTCTTTAATCATGCTGGAGGGTTGAGTTAACCATTAATGGTTTGGAAGACTTTCAAAGTTAAGTTGTTGAAGCCTTTAATGGTTTTCAAAGACTTTGAGGGTTTGAGAAGTGACTTCCCCTTGCTTAGGGATGTGACAATATTTAGAAGATGGGTTAGGCTAATTTAGAAGTGATTAGAAGAGTCTAGAAGGGGGTTAGGAATAGGGTTTAGGAGGCAAGTGGGAGATGTAGGATTTTGCAAGTGGATGGAGAGATAATAGGATTTAATTGAAATAAAGTTAATTTAATTCAATTTGGTTGCAATTGGGGAAATTGAATAAATTAGATTTATTCAATTTAGGGTAAACTATTTAATTAAATTTGAATTTAATTAAAAAGTGGATAGAAGGGATTTAATTGAATAAAATGATTTATCCCATTAAATGGTAAAAGAGGTTTAGTGAATTTAATTTAAATAAATTGAGTAATTTACTTAATTTAAATAGAGGAATGTGAGTGATTTAATTAAATTGGATTTAATTAAATAGAGGAATGAACATAAAATATTCATTTAGGAATATGGTCATTTTTATATGTCTACAGAGATAATCTTGAAAAACAAATTAAAAATTGATAATCTCAAGGAAAGCAATTAAAACAATTAAATATTAAAATTGAATGAAATAGAGAATAAATCAATTTTTTCTGATTTTATCTTAATTTTAGTTCAATTTCCTTTAAAACTGAGAAAAGCATCCAATCACATCAATTCAACTGGATTGTGCTTCCTCTTGGAAAATCTTGACCGCTCATCATCATTTGATCTTAGCCTTTGGTTTCTTTCTGGATTTTCTATAAATTCAGGCTCTCATCTATCATTCAAAAATCCTGGAGAATATATTGTTATTATGCCATTTTCGCTCTAGGTTCATTGAGAATTTGCATTGAGATATTGCATATTATTTATTTCATATTGTTTAAGTCACTTAGCTCATTTATTGCTTAAATCATGTTAGATTAATCTTGCATTCATCTAGCTTAAATCCATGCTCATATAGATTAAAATCCTTCGTCTTAGTGTTGTCTAGTCACTAGATTGCTTATACAATTCTGAGAGCAATCTTATACTCGCATCTTTTAGAAGGCAATGGGTCGATTTGTTATGGTTTTCATATTCATGTTTATATCTGTCTAACCATGCATGTAATGACTTGATTGAAGTGTTGTGTATTACAGATATAGGTCCACTTTTCACACACACAATATCATACTATAACACGCAGGTAATTGGGGAAAATAACTTAGAGACTTAGGTCAGGTCAATGACAATGCATTTAATATATCTCTTCATATGTTGCGGTCAATAACATGCCAAACCATTAACCTGGAAGGTGAGAAAGAGAAATCATATACTTGTGGTCAATAACATGCAAAGTCATTAACTTGCAAGGCAAGGAAGAGAAAAACAAGAGCTAAGAAGATATCTAGAAAGGTTAAATGCATGTTATACGATCGTGATCAGCAGCAGCAGCATGGGTGAGGGCTTGGATGTTGTCAAAGCTACCAAGTATGCAAAGAAAATTTTTCATAGGATTTTCCTTTTCCTTATGTGTTCATTTAATTTTCCTTTGCAACTTCTATCCATACGTTTTCCCTTTGGCTTTTTCGTGTAGAGGGTTGGAAATCAAAGACTAGACGCACGTTATAGGAGCATCAGGAACAGCAGGGGGCAAGAGGGTTTGAAGAGGAAGTTAAAAATGTCGATTATAGGAGTGGCAACAACAACACAAGCTAGGGTTACATTGGATCTATGAAAGGTATGCGTTCTCATGGTCGGCTTTGGTTTTTATTGATGTGTATGTTAAAACCCATGAGTTTTTATTTATGCATTTGTTTAAATACACGTTTTGGATGTATTTGTGGGTTTGTATTTGTGTGTGTCATTTTGCAAAATCGGGTCATCGCGTTTGGATCATTGAAACAAACAAACAAACGGCATAAATAATTGTTGTGATTAAAGGCTAATTTTTTAAGCCATCTAAATCAACTATTTGGTTAATTGGTCTCTGCGATTAACAGGCATTGTTTATGTTGCATACAAATTGGATTAGATAGTGTGTGTTTTGACGTATTTATCTTATAATCTGTTAAAATTAAGTTAATAGGTTGGTATTAACATAAAAGAATTGAATGATCATTGATTTCAAAAGCTAGTCATCACACAATACTTGCAAGGAACGTGTTTGGATCATTGAAACAAATGAACAACTACCAGAACTAGAGCATCGGTTGCCATAAACCAAATTCCCATCTTCCATTTGGTTAATGACATTATTGAAAAAAAACAAGAAGATGTCAATAGAGAAATGAAGGCAATAACACAAAATACATGCAAAGTCAATAACACGAAATAACATGCAAAGTGGGTCCAAAAAGACATGTCAATAACATGCACAATCAATAACATGAAATGACATGCAAAGTGGCTCCAAAAAGGTATGTCAATAACATGCAAAGTCAATAACACAAAATACACACAAAGTCAATAACACAAAAATTTTCAAAAATTACAGATCGTGATAAAAATCAAAACCACAATTAAATTTGATGGTCATGATTAACGATCTGTAATTTTAAAAAAAAATTGTGTTATTGACGCACCTTTTGGGAACCACTTTAGGTACAACCCAAATTTAGCTATGGATGTGATTTTTTGGAAATTTTTGGAAAACTCAATAATGCACATTTTAGAACACCTTTTTGGACTGCATGTTATTGACTGAAATCAAAGCAGAGTACTTGTCATGATTATTGATTATAATGTTTTTTATACCCAACATTAACATGTGCATTATGATATGTTAATGTTTATTTGTTATCACTGATTATACATAATCAATAGTATTTCCTTTTCAATTCGTTCATTTATATTCGAGTCCATTCATGAACAACAAAATATGATTTGTTAATATCGGTTATGAAACTGATTGTATTAATCATCGATTATTATGGCATGATTGATTTAGTTTATCTATTCTACATAACCGATCATATTGTTTTTGTTTTTCTTATAATACAATTTGTGTTATGAATCAGTTTGTGACCAGTTAAGGTTATAAGACACCTTTCAATTCTCTAGAGTCACATTGTATACTTCGCTATCGGTTGTTGTATATTAGCAATGTACATTTCCCTTGGAAGGTTGATAAGTAATAGTGATAATATAGGAAATTTATATATAGCATTCTGTGTATAAGCAATCCATAATTATTACAAACTAGGAGGGATTGGCAATTCTATGCAGCAGTCGGTAGATATAATAAGATAGAGAAAAATATACTACAATCCATGCACATATAGCAGTTAGTTGATTACCACGAACTTGGAGGAAGTCAATTAAATACAATAGTTTGTCTTAATAAAGAAGTCATGGACATACATGAACTTTGTAGATTGGATCATTTATGTATTATGTGGCATACTGAATAAAAATACAACAATTCATATTCATACAATAGTTCATTATATGCACTCATTGTGAATTCAATATACACACTACGGATTGAATTCATACCTCTCATAATTGAATTAATATATAACTTATATCTAAGTGCAAATAGTGAAATAAAAAATTTAAATTATATGCTTACCCTAATATGATCCTAAAATTTAACAAAGTCCAATTATCTCATTCAAAGTTATGCCGATAGAAGCATAAATCAGGAGAAAATTCTATTTTTTTAACTATATTGTCCATTGTGCTTTATCCCCCAAACCTTTTATAAATTGAAAGACTTTGCATGAGTTATTTGTGTATAAATGGTTTGTGATTAGTCACAAACACAATGATGTCAACATCAAAATTCAATATTATTATTAGAGGTTTTTGTTTGCATTGTATGTGCATCCATGTTGTCTGTTGCCATGGACCGAATTTGTCTCTTTACAGTTCTTACGGTGTCTATGACTTTGAGTATGAACTGACTATTTGTATGTTGATATGTAGTTCACTAGGATATCGATTCACCAAAAATGGCAGCAAATGTTGGGATTGGAAGTGCAAGATGGTGGTGAAGGTCTCCATCACTTCTCTTCACGGGATATTTGGTGGGCTGAAATTTGCATTGACGATGGTTTGACTAAAGACTTTTGTGTGGCGATTCCACTTGCTAGATTGGATGCATTCATCAAGGGGGAATCATTGGTTGAAGGTTTTGAAAACATTTTTTTCCAAAAGAGGTATACTGAAGATGATAATAGTAGTGTGCATGACAACCATATGACAAAGGTGTATAGCCGGTTAGTAGTCACATTCTTTGGTATGCTTTGTCTATGTTTAATGACATATCGACTCTTGCTGAAAATATGACCGTTTTTATGTTTAAGGTATTGGTGTTCTTACGGACCAAAAGACAATAGGAATAAGTCACCGCCTCTGAAGCAGAATCATGTGTATCAGAAAAAATAAGTTTGTACATGCCATTCCATTGTCAAGGTGTTATATGGTAGGTCAGACGTGGCCATCTTGATATACAAGCAACTATTGCATGTAGGAAACAATGGTGCATTCTTTCATGGTGTACATGATACCAGCAACGAGTTGCACTCACAATTTGCACCAAATATGTTCGACGAATGCAAAGCATATATAAAGAGCTTGTTGGCGATGGACGCCAGTGTCAATGCTATAATGGATAGACACCTTGATGATCCTATTTTTTGTAGCATGTTGAGGAAGAGAGATTCATTCCTAACATGGAAGGACGTTATGAATGCAGCGGCAAGGTCCGCTCCATTCAATCACAAAAGCATGCAAACAATGCCACAAGCATCTAATCTTTTTTTTTTTTTCAGCAGTCAGAAGGTGCTGATACACCTTTCATTATGGGAATACAAATGCCTTGGATGCTTGACATGATGGTTCAATAGTCACATGAGTCAACCATCTTGATGGATTCCACATTTGCAATATTTGGGGCAAGTCTCATTAAACTCCTTGTAATGAGTCTTCCTCATATTTTGAAGTTGCCCATTGCATTTAATTGTAGATGGAAATAATTATCGTTTTTGTTACTAAAAATAGTGCCAATTGTATTTGTTGCTCATGTTTGATGAGCAGCAATTGGGGGTGCTCATTGCATGGGCAGTGACATTAAGGAACAAGATCAAGGACCTTGAGGTGTGGTTGGTGGAGTTGCAAAGACGAGCAAAGGAAAAGAGGCCTAATTGGAGGATCAATGCATTCATCACAGATGATGCAAGTGCAGAGATTCAAGTGGTACAGTACATGCATGTTTCAATTGTTAGTCTACTTCAGATCAAATAATAAGATATGTTTCTCTACCGTTTTTTGTATATTGATCGGGCACAATTAACCCTTGACTTCGAAATAGAACCATTTTTCAATGTCGTGTGATGCTTTGTATCTAGCACGTGCGGCGAGCATGGTTGAATAATGTCTACAAGTATGTGACAAAGGAAAGAGCAATGGATATTTTTCGTCGTTTAGGGAAAATAATGATGGCAATGCATGAAAGTGAAGAGTGCACTACTCAGCAAGTGCACAATTTCTTTGTTGAATTCATTGATCATCAACGTTTTCCAGAGTAATTCCACAATACATGGTGTCGAGATGGTCGTATTGGTGAGTTTTATGTTACCTTAGATTCTCCCTCCCTGACTTGTTAACTCTTTCATTGCGACAGTTGTTGCATTCGTTTGTTCGTTGACATCTTCCTTTTTTTTGTCTTTTGGGTAGCAATGTGGGTGAAAAACTTCAGGAATTTCCCTCATGCTAACCAGGACACAAATAATGCCATCGAATCATACCATGGAAAAGTGAAGGTGCTACACCTAAGAGACAATAAGAAGATGTGCACAAGGAGGATGCACAATCTGTATCACAAGCTTTCCTGTAAAGTGGAACCATTCTACAATAAAAAGCGATTGTTGCAACATTGTGGATTCATTAGAAACTATAGGTTGTCACATTTATGAACTACAATGGAGAGGGCAAAGGAAATTCTTGATGCTAATTTTGTTCCAGATGAGATGAATCCTAGTTCGTATCGAGTGAAAAGGCAGTCCTCTTGCAATTGGTACGTGATTACGAAATGCGGTGCTCACTTGTACATATGTGACTGTATGTGGAGTTTGCAAGGAAACATGTGCAAGCATGCTTTGAAGGTTGTTACAATGGTCGAAAACTCATTTAATGATTCGCATCTCTCAGGTAAGTCGATGTCAAGTGCAACTCAACTTGTTTGGTTCATCAATGTTTATGTATGGTGATTTAAAAGATCTGCACTTCACTCTAAGATATTGTTTTGTGGAGAATCTATTCCTATGTAAACTCTAATACCTAATAACATTAATGAATACCCAACACCTCTGTTGGTTGTCGATACGATTTCTAGTGCAAAAGAACATATAGAGGATGTTGACATCATGATGTGGAATGAAGCGAGAACAAATTTGAAGATGGTGTCGCGAACAATGCCACAGTCATGTGAAAAAATAATGACATTTGTAGGTTGTGTGGAGAGGTTCATGGTTTATCTTGACAATTTTGGTGCCATGACATTTGATTTTAGTCCCCATATCGATCCAGCCGCTACAAGCACCGTTCGAATGCAACCTTGGTTTAGTGCAAGTAGGGATCGTGGTTGGATTCAGAGGCAATCTAGGAAGAATACGAGCATTGAGATCTTTAATGATGTTATGGACCCTGAGGCCTTTGAGTTCCCCTCAGAGACTACTAGGAGGCAGAAGGGCAAGAGGCTATTTGATGAAGCACTGGAACTGCACATCCTTACCACATGATCTATTGTATCTAATATAGGTTGGTACATAATTGTGTCACATTTAAGTGGTTTCCAAATATGTCAATAATCTGCCATGTGTAAGACAAGGTGGTCAATAATCTACCATGTTGAAGATGAAAAAGGTCAATAATCTACCATGTTTAATACGAAAATGGTCAATAATCTACCATGTACTTTAAGATGAAAAAAGTCAATAATATGCTATGTTCAAGACAAAATGGTCAATAATCTGCCATGTTTAAGACAAAATGGTCAATATAGGTTGGTACACAAGTGTGTCATGTTTAAGCGGTTTCCAAACATGTCAATGGTGTGCATGCTTACTTAGTGGTTTTGTTTCGTAGTTGGTGAAAGTGGACCACAGACAAGTGTGACAATGTTCACTACACCCTCAACATCTAGGCAAAGGAGTCCTCGTCGACGATTGGCTTTTGAATTTGCTCAATCCAGACAAGGATCACAAAATGTCCCTCGCTAACACAACATTGGTATTATTCATTCAGATTTGGATATGCATTATTTATGTATACCTTCCATATCTACAGACGACTACATGACATTTTCATATTCGTGTCAAAAGCTAAGATGTGTTATACAGGTCTCTTGATACATTTTTTTGCAACAAATAACACATCGCGTTATGCTGCTTTGAGTGTGAAATTTTTTTATTTCGCTTTGTGTGGGATGTGTTGATTCGTATCGTATTTTAAATCATGTGCCATTCATTACCTTCGTATTACATTTTTCTTAGCTCAATATTTAGCTTTTTATCTTTCAACATGTTTAGTAATATGGACTAGATTTGTTTGTTGTAATATTATTGTAATGCTTTGTATTATTGTCCCCAATGTTTTTACACATCGTATCTTTCTCAGCAAGTGCTATTTTAGATATTTGTTTGCCTTCTACAAAGCAATGAGGGACATGATGGTATATTTTTACACACCGTATCTTTATCTTTCTTGGTTGTATGACTATGGTTTTTAATAAAACCATTGAAATTTATGTTTATAGAGGGACATGATGGTATATTTTTGTGGACAAAATTTATATTTTTGGTATTTTCGTATAGTTTTTATGAATGACTATTTATTTATAGTGAGATTGGTCCATTTTTATTTTGTTTTCTTGCATGTGCAACCTACATGTCAAATTTCAATGTATCCTACATTATTAATATAAATTTAAAAATCATTCCATGTATATCAAAAATAATATCAATAGAGAGACCACACCATTGGTCCCTATATTGCATACATCAGAGTAACACGATAGCTATATTACATACATTACACTAACATGATATGTTAAATTACATAAATCACAATAACGCGACATGTTATATTATTTATTTCTATCTTTCCTTTACAACATGTTATAATGAAAATTTTGATGAGATGTGGTGTCATTAACAAACTCGATGTGACATTGATATCCTTAAAATAAGATTTTATTTATGTGATACAATGCCATTACTAATGCATATTAATTGATAAAAATGAGGATGCCCTGTTCTTAAAAATTTGAATGCCCACTGACTTGTAAAGTACGTTCATTGTAACCATAACAAAACTCATTTAAAAGGGCAGATGTTACATGTATGAATCCATAAGACCATGACTTCTTCTCGGGAGGATATTAGGTTTCAGACAAAGGGACATTCAACTTATACACAGAGAAGGAAAAGTTAATTAAATATAGAAGTAATAATCATTTTCTTATACAATTGATATTGCAACAACAATTAAGTGTTAAAACAATTCAATTTATCAATAGAATGATCAATTAACTCATACACATTATGCTACTATGTTATTGACGGAATTTAGTTCATTTGCTACAAATGAAACCCATCAACACACATACATTTTCATTTGAAAAGACAAGTTGAAAATGGTGTAATCATATGAAACTCATATAACAAATGGACAACAAAATGAGATCAGAACAAAAAATGATATCTATTATTGATCTACAATAAACTGAGTGTTGGTACTCAAATCTATAGGTTCCCACACTCTAGAGAAATAGCCACTGACTCATGGTTAAGTGGTAGGATTGTATTTGGCCAATGAACAAAGTGTAGCACCTGACTACAACTTTCTACTCTTTAGGCTCTGCAAAACCTAGGTGGGTGACCCTATAACAACATCACTTTGATATTCTTACTTGCCTGATAAGACATTGTACTTTAGTAGACGTTTCAATGAAAATATACCAAGGAAAGACTAAAAAAACTTTTTACTCTTTGGCTCAAACCTTATTTTATGTCACCTTTTGGTACATTGAAACTTGTTCTAATCTATGCTATTCCTAAACTTAATTCTAGTGCTGAAAACAAACAAATTTTAATGATTGATTGATTCTAAAATTTGGAAAACATGACTAGTGGTTACTTTCTAGGGAATACAGAGTCAAAACAAGACCATGACACTTACAACAATGTGGATTTAGGTTTTAATCCCATGAAGATCTTTGAACATAAATGCCTTGCATAAAAATTCAACTCAAGAAACAAAACCTTAACTCGATCTCACACTAGTTCATCCCATGTTGTCGTATTTTTTGATAGAATTTTTAATTCATTTGTTGCAAATGCAACCCATTAAATCATACACATAATCATTTAGAATAGACAAGCTTACAACTCTCTAAGCATTTGAAACTCATACAACTCATGAACACAATATGAAACCAAAAAAGAGAATGTAGTCCTTATTGATCTTCAAGTCGAAACAAGTACTATAGACACCTAAAATTAATTAAATTAATATTTAATTAATTTAAGCCTATTAGTTAATTTAATTGTTTTATCCTTATTCCTCTTAGAATCAATTAAATATAACTTAATTAATCCTATCACTATTGTCCAATAATTAATTTATCAAATAAATTAATTATTCCCCTATTCTTCTAAAGTCCCCTCCAATAATTATTTCCTCTAAACCCACTCAGTTAATTAATTCTAATTAATTAACCTAGTCATGTGATTCCTACAAATCACCTTTCCTAATCCCACTCAACCTAACTAATCCTTCTAGAATCTCTCATAATCATGATTATCATCATCCCTCAATTTTTTAATTCCCACTCATGCCACATCAACATTGAGTCTCTCAAAGAAATTCAAATTTCTTTGAATCCCTCAATGCATCCTTATTTTGGAATTTTTCATTCAACATATTTGAAATTCAAATTTCTCTCCCCTTCTCCCAAGGAATTTTATATTCCTATTTATTTTCCCAAGGCACCCTTGATCCATGCCTTCTATCTAAAATCAATCTCAACCCTTCATAATCAAATCAATCTTGGCCCTCCATTGGCCTTATCCAATCTATAAATTGGAGCCTATTCTCCTCACAAAACATCCACTTCTCATGCATTGGCATGCTACCTATTTCTTCTCTCATCCTCTTCATAATCCTCTATCAAATCCATCCATCCTTAATCTTTCAATCCAAATCCAATCCATCAATCTATCTTGTTGAGCACAAAGGAGATCAATCCACATCCAAATCAAGCAAGAAGCACATCAAGTGGAGCATCAAGGGCACATCCTCATCATCCACTTCATCAAGCTTAATCTAAAGGAGAAGGTAAAATAGCAAGGTAAAAATGGTCTCTTGATGTTTTAGTGTTTTCATGCTTATTTCATTGTGTTTTTTATCATTTAACCTTTTATTCTATTTTCCCCTCTTCAAGTACATTCACAAAATTGCAGTGCAGTACTCTTGCAAAACTATGTCCTTCTATTACTTGTAAGCCTTTTTTTTAGTACATTTGATCACAAAAATTTTGGAACAGTACTCAAGGCCTTAAATTCCCTTTTATGACACAAGGGTGGAAAAAAAGCTTCAGGCCAATGAGCATAGATATCAAAAGACCCTAACTAGGAAGAAGTACATCAAAAGGTGTCCTTGTTGATAGTGTGGTACCCTCCTTGTTAGTCATTCATTCCTTGTTGCTTGAGATATCACTGTCTGGTGTAGCAAGCCTGCAAGGAAGGGAGACAAAATGGCAAAAATAAATACTAGTCCTATTATTCTTCTTTTAAGACTTGTTGGAGGACAACACAGTACTTGATGTACCACCCCTCCATCTTGTCAATTGGCCATTTAAAATTTTTTAGGCCTTCCATCCTATCCATAGCTCTCCTAGTCGCTTGTGTCGGTACCCCTGCTGCTTCCACAACAAACTTGTGGTACAACCCCTCAACATCCATGATTCTATCCAAAACTATATTATATGAGGCCTCCCGGTCTGGGTCTGATTCCAAGGCTTCTAGAACCCCTAAAATAGCCTTTTCAAATTATGCATGCCAGGAGACCAAGTCTTTAATGTGTTGCATGGGTGTCAAAATTGAAGGGATATCCCATTGCTGCAATCCTTTGAATGATTCAAATCTATCATTCATTGCTTGCTTCTCTTTCTCAATGACATGGAGTTCTTTGATTAATATATTATAATTCTTCCATGTGACTTCTATCTCTTTAGCTTCACTCCCTTTCCTTTGTGAAGAAGCCAAGAGAACCTCCTTTAGTTGTTTCCCTATAAGAATCCAAGTAGCTTTAATGGGCAAAAAGAATGAAAGAATGAAATCTAAATCAATGTCAATTTTTGCTAGGAAGGAATAACTAGTATGCACCTCCTCTAATCTATCCATGACTCTGCTAGATACCTTTAAAATTGTATCTCTCCTAATTTCAAAATATGTCCTGGAGGCTTCTTCCTTAGCCTCCTGAAGCTCTCTAGTAGCCCTTTCCTACTCCTCAGGCCTTATTCCCCCGGGGTCCCTGCCTTTGCTTTATTCAATTTCTCCTTTAGTTTACAATTCTCAATGAAAAAAAAATTATAATCATGATACTACTTGGCCAAAGTATCCCTCAAAGCAATATTTTTTGCTTCTAAGTCCTCGACTACCAACTGAGAAAATTGTGTTGCATGGGAAGTCAGAGAAACAACCTCTCCTGTTGTGGTGTCACTAGTTGTCATTAGGATTGCTTCTCCCCACTGCTACTCTAGCCCAAAAGGAACAATTGGCCTATTTACACTTGATCCCCTAGCCCAAACTGCAAAGTCTTTGATATTTACATTGACTCCAGACCCATAGTTATCATATTCTTTCACATACCTTGGGTCATCCTGCCTAACAACTTGGTCTAACAAAAATAGTTTCACATGATCCCATCCAAGAAATAGAATCATGCCACTATTGGCCACCATTTCTCTGGCTTCCTCAAGGGTGCATTCAATATTATTGGGGTCAATATTTACTTCTTCCCTCAGAGCTATATTTCTTAGTTTTTCTTTAAGCCAAAAAGACTTAAACTCCGGGGAATTCACAAAATTGTCATCTGACATGAATTCCCTTGCAGTAGTCGCCCTTTCATCATCCACTTCCTCAGCTAGAATAACACTTGGGACTAGAGCTCTGTCATTTTCATCCAATTGCTCAGCAAGTGCCTCTTCATAGAAAAAATCCTTTGGAGGGGAAGGAGGGAACACATTTGGATCATCGGTCTCAAGGATATCAACAAAATATGAGATGCTAGTTTTATCTTTCTCCACCCTTCTGATCTCTCCTACCACCGGTCCATTACCCTTAGCACTTGACCTTAAAGCCTTTTTCTTCCCCTCTCCTTTGATAACAACTCCCTCCTTGTAAAATGTAGGGATGTCGATGACAGGACGTTCCTCTAGTCCCTGTTCTCCCACCACCAGCCCTTTACCGTTAGTTGTTGTCTTTGAAGACTTAGGTTGCACCTCTTCCTTGATGACCACCCCCTTTTTGGAAAATATGGGGATGTCTATAATAGGAGGCTCTTCAAATTTCTGCCCTTTTTCTTTGGTCTCTCTCCTTTCGATTTCATCTTCGATGATCTTATCTACAGACCAAAGAAGGATAATCATCCTTGCAATATCAAATTGGAACTTTGTTCTGTGTAGCCCTATGTAATTCTTATCTTCTTCCGTCCACTCCCTTTAAATTTTCTTCAGTGTGTCCCATTTTTTCTTTCTTTGGATGACTTCCTTGGTTAGAGCATTCCTCAATAAATCTTTAATTTCATAGAATTGATGATGATAGTTCCTATCCTTGAACTTATTCAACTTTAAGTCCCCTATATACCCCTCAGGGTCATAATTCCTAGCAATTCCCACCTTGAATCTATATTTTTTGACCAAAAAATATTGGATCTTTTCCAAGTTATCACAACCAATTTCAAATTCTCTGAATACAGTGGCTTTAGGGAGATGCCTCCCCTTCCTCTCTGGGATTTGATCCTTGTCAACCCACATCATTTGCCACATGAATTCTAAGAATGAAACCCTAGAAGAAACAAAAATGGGCAACTATGGGGAGCCTTTTCAAAATGATAGCACCTAATGATGGTGTAGTCCTGATACAAAAATAAGCCTCCAAAATTGTGGCTAAAATCCCCCTCTGCATATTATACATTTGGAGCTTTGCATGCCTAAATTCTCAACACTTTAACTATATGCCTGAGCAACGTTGGCAATTCAACACTCAACATATCCAAAATCTTCTTGACAAAATAATCAAAGAATAAATAATAGTCTCCAAACCGAGAGCCCTTGTCCCATACTTGTGTCCATCTCTGAATCGACAATGACAACCTTCTCTGTGGATCCAACATCCTGATATTCAGCTTTGGGGACCAGACTGACATGTTCTGATACAAAAGGAGATGACACACAAAAGAATTGTGCTTGAAATTCAATGCAGTCTTTTCATCTTTTTCTTTAACTAGTCTCTCACATAACTTGGTCTGAAGAATGGTTGTAAATTCAAAAGGCACATTGGTAGCCGGGTTCTAAATGAATACATGCTAGCATCATGTAATCCACTAGCAACAATGTGAGCCCGCAATCCTCTCCCAAGACTTGGCATAGGGCATAATATATTCTTATAAAATACATTTCAAATTTGTCCAGTACAAATGACTTTATCTCAAATGGAAAAATGTAGTTGGGGATGAGCTTGGAAAGCTTTTTTAAAAACATTGACAGATATTCTCTTCTTATCCTTCCCTTGTTATTTTCATACATTTTCAACAAGTCCTGCTTGTTGATCCCCTTGATGGCTATCCCATCCAGCCCAAAACATTTTGTGATAGCTTTATGAGATATGTCCAAAATAACCTGCCCCTGGAGGTTTCTAACAATGAGGCTTGGGGTGTCAAACTTATTGGTCGATTCCTTGATCATTATTGGTTCCACAAACACATTTAGGACCACCATCTTCCCTATGTTTAGCTTCCATGGGTTGCAGATTGGGCTTGGTTGGTCTCTATTTCCATAGAAGGCATGAAAAACATCCCACCCCCTATGCCCTATGATGGCATCTCTGCACCTAGCCACCTTGTCTCCCCTCTTATCTTTGTCAAGTCTAATGTGCTTGAGCTAGGGAAAAACTCCAACAAATCTTGGCTTAGGACCCGGGTTGCTCTGGTTTGCTTCTGGGCTAATTCCTCTAATCTTATCATAGTGTCCTTATCAACCTCAACAACTATTTTTGGAGGCTCAACTGAGGCAACTATTTTTTCATGGGATTGTGGGGTTTCTTCTGCAACGAAGGTAGACACCCAAAATTGTCATGTCTAATTAAATAAATATTTTATTTATTTAATTATCTAAGCCTAATTCTTCTATTAATTAAATAAATCTTTATTTATTTAATTAATTCATTTATCCTCTTCTAGCCTTATTTCTCATTTAAATAAATACATTTATTTATTTAAATTATCCCTTTCCTAAATTAAATAAATATTTTATTTATTTAATTGTCCTACTTCTTCTATTAATTAAATAAATCTTTATTTATTTAATTAATTCATTATCTTTTTCTACACATGACACATGTCATTCATCTCTTAATTCATACACTACCTACCTCTTTCATTATTTTGGTATTTCTTATACCTACCCTCTAATCCTAGCCGACCTCTCTTTTTACACCTCTCAATCTTAACCCTCCATTTTCTATTGTGTCTTCTATTTAAGGAGATGCTTTCTTCATTACCAAACCCTAATGACATACCCTAATGATTAATGACTAATTTTGGAGGACTTAGCTACATTACAATTTTACTTGCAACCACATTCCGTTCTTTATTGAGCTCTTGTGCACATAAAAATCTGAGAGCAAGCATATCAAACAAGATCAATGGAGATAGGAAGAATGGAGATCAAAACCCTAGTGGACATGTGATGGTATAATCTTTGTGATTTTTGAGTTATATTTGCATTGTCTTAGGTTATCTTCATATGTTATGGTGGATCTTTGTTCATTGTTAGGCTAGGGTTTGGTGGTTGAATCCATTTTAGTCTTTCAATATTGTTGTTTATTGCTATCCATTTTCACCATATACATTTTGGCACGCCCGGTGGGACTCTTGTCCCTTTGCATTTAACATTTTGTTGCAGATTTTGCATTTTTGAAGTTGCAGATCGGACGATTTCGACGACATTTTAGGTTTTTTCCGCGTCTGCGAGTGTTCGGATCGCGTTTTTGTATTTCAGAGGCGTCTGTGACATCTTTTATCACGTCTGTGTTTCTGTCATTTTCTATTTTTGCAGGTTTTCGAAAGTCGCGTCTGTGATCCCGAGTCGCGCCTGTGATCCCGAATCGCGTCTGTGAACCATCTGATCGCGTCTGCAGAATAAAAAGGCGTCTGGGTTCTGAAATCACGTCTGCGAATCACATAACCGCGTCTGTGTCGGAAAGACGCGTCTGTGTCTGGTATAACAGCGTCTGTGCATTCTGTTTTGCAAAAATTTTTTCAAGTTTTTCGATTCGGGTTTTCGGATTTTGTACTTAGGGTTTTCAGATCTGGCTTATTTTTGGCTAACCTTTGCAGATCTAGCTAACCTGGTTTGTGCAGCTTGCTTTGGAGGCAAACACGTTTTTGTTGAAGGCCCCTTTTCACAAAGTCTTTTTGGGTTTTCTTAAAATTTACCTAACTTGTGTACTTGCAGGAAGGGGTTATCATTTGAAACAACCCAAACTACTAACAATTTTGTTGCAGGGCCTTAGCTAGGGTTTTGTAATTTTATTTGTGTGCCTTGTCTTCATAGCTTAGCAAACACTTCAATTGGTGCACTAAAATTGAACCATTGTCTTTTGTGTCTTGAGCAATAGGCTCTTTTTGTTTATTCTTTAGAGGGCCTGTCTTCCCGTGTGGTCATTAGGACTACTAGTGAGAAGAGAACGACCCAAGTGGTAGCGAGGAAAACCCACCTCATCCAAGCCACTATAATCAAATGTATTCATGGTGAAAACTATGAATAACGTGTGCTGATTAGTTCATACCGACACTATGTCTCCCCATAAACCCGTTTGATCAAATTTATTTGATCATTTGTAGGGCGTAACCCCTACCGGCTGGGAGCCTTCTGTATTTACAGAGCTGAAAGTGCCGCATGTATGGCCACACGAGCGGATGCCCTTACTAGCACCTCATTGTTTTAGATGCCCAAATCCTTCTAGTTGTTGAGGCAGGAGGTCGGACCTCTGGTAGCGGCCCACACACATACGGTTCTTAGTAGAGATACAAAGTTCGCCATGGGGAGTTTTCATGGGGACTGATGCTTGGCTGACCCGAGAAGTGAGTGCCGAGGGTGGAGCCAGTGAGGTCAAGCATCTAAGTATCCGCTCTGAATAGCGTAGCCTCGGGGGTAAAACCCCATGTGGGATCAACAATTATTGTCCTGGCCAGCCATAAGAATTGTGCTTGACTTATGATAAACATTCAAACAATCAAGACAAAACAGCAAAACATTGTGTCTTTTGTGTCTTCAAGTGTATGCAAAAACTTTTTACATCAAACAACACACTTTTTGGAGTCTAAACAGTCTGCAAACATTGGGTCATCAACACTGTGTCCTCTTGTCACGAAAAACAGTCGAAAAATCAGATTTGGTCACAGCAAAACAAATTCACAGATAGGAAAGATTGCACTAAGGTTACAGAAACGCGTCTGTGTCTGTTAAAACCGCGTCTGTGTCTGATAAATGCGTCTGTGAAGTACAGAGACACGTCTGTGTTTTTATCAGCGTCTGTGTCGAACAGAGACACGTCTGTGTCTAGAGATCGCGTCTGTGAATTATACAGGCGCGTCTGTGTCCACAATTGCAAAAAAAACTGTCAGTCTTAGCAAACATCAACAGGAAATCTCAGAATCACGTTTGTGTCAAACAGAATAGCGTCTGTGTCTTCAAACCGCGTCTGTGAAATATACAGAGGCGTCTGTGTCAGGATTTGAAAAAAGTTTAACAGTCAAGCAAACAAAGAAATCAGTTTCGGCACACTTGAGCTTCCTAGGTTATCTCTTCAGGTTTCATCTAGCATTCAGCCTGTTCTAAGGTCTTACACAGTCCATCATTGCTTCATACCTCATTTTACAGTCATACTTGTCTAAACTTGAGTCAAAAGGTCACTTGCTTGTCCTCACTATACTTTGTCAACACACTACATACTACAACACTTTGCTAAGTGGTCCCTCATCAAGGTTTCTTACCTTTGGGTCTCATTTGGTCTTACTTAGAGTCAAGGTCAGCTTACCTCATCAAGAGAAACTATCCTCTCTTTGGAAGTCACACCTACTCTACTACATACATATTTGGTCTTACACTTTGGACATTGCAAGTAAACTTCAGATTCATTTACACTCCATACAACTCTTGGTCTTACATACTCTTGTCATTTTCGTCTAAGTCTCTCACATATTGGTCTAACACCTAGTTCATGGTTGAAACCCGTCTTCAAAAATATAGGAGAAAAGCTAAAGAAGCTCAAGGGCCCGTAAACATGAGTTCTTATGAGTATGACAATGATGTCTTCTACAATCCTGAGCACACTACATTACCAGACATGAATGTTTATAGACACAATCCAAATATGGAAAGCGCAAACGCTATACACAACGCTACACACAATGATAATGTGGACAATTCTTCAATACTATCAGCAGACATACAAGAATCTATAATGGATCCTCAATTCAATAGATTGGTTGAAGAGATAATGAGGAGAGATCGTCAATACTTTCTAAACATGATGGCACAAAGTGGAGCTAAGATACCACATGATTTTGACTTATCTCAACTTATGGAAAGTAGACCTTCACAACAAACTCAACCAAATAGTGGAGGACCAAATAATATGATGCCGGAGTCACCATCAGTTTTGCTTCAGAAACCAGCAATCCCACATACACAAGCTCAAATGCATGATACTTACACTCAAAGACCATCATGGAGGCCTTATGCTCAAACACATGCTCAAGATATGGGTCAACCAAGACAAATGGATACTCAAGGACTTCCTCAAAATTTTGACACAAGGAGACCTCATGCCAAAATTGGAGGCAACACAATGGAAAATGAAAGGCCCATTGAATATGGTTTATATACACAAAACAGATATGGGGTTCCTCAACAAGAAATTATGCCAAGTGCTCCATACATGTCGCAACAATATCGACCTCCATATGGACATGTCTACGATCAGTATCATCCATACATGCAACAAGCTCCTCCTCAAATGGGTGTTTCAAACATGGGATATGCTACAAGAAATCCATCTCCTCCCAAAAATAATTTGGAGCAACAAATTAGAGATCTACAAAAGAAAGTGGAAGACATGGGCACATCAAAACCCACATATACTATGAGAGATATATGCCCTTATCCCTTTGATAAGAGCATTCCAATGCCTCCGTTTCCTCCGCACTTTGCAACACCGAAATTTGACAAATATAGAGGGAGAGGAGATCCCAAGGCACACATAAGACAATTCTTCACAGCTTGCATTGAGGTAGCGGCAGAAGAAACATACTTAATGAGGTTGTTCCCACAGAGCTTAGGAGATCAAGCGATGGAATGGTTTTCTCAATTACCTCCCGGTATTAAGTCATGGGGCGACTTGGCAGAGGCATTCATTCAACATTTCTCTTACAACATTGAAACAGATGTCTCAGTTACTACCTTGTGCAATACGAAACAAAAAGAAGGAGAATCTTTTGCGTCATTTTTGCAAAGATGGAGAAACTTAGCTAGCAGATGCTCTTGTGAAATCCCGCAAAAACAAATGGTGGAAATGTTCACACAAAATGTTAACAAGGCTATTGGTTATGATCTCAGAAAAGCTTGTTTGTCTACATTCAAGGATGTCATTGAAAAGGGCCTAGCAACAGAAAGAGTCTTAATTGAACAAGGAGTTATCAAACTATTCAAAGAAAACAAAGAGGACTTCAAAGGAAAGGACAAACCAAAGTTTTGGAACAAGAACAAGAACACAATTAATGATGGTGTTGTTGATGCTAACACAGTGAGACCAAAGTTCATCTTTTCTGGATCAAATTCTACCAACAATCAAGTGAACAATCAAACGGCTGCTAGACCACGAAGGAAGTACACTCCATTGGGAGAACCACTTGAATCAGTATTCAAAAAGCTTGTAGCAAACAAAGTGATCACGGTCCCAGATTTTCCTCCATATGAACCAAAGGTAAAACCGAATTGGTGGAATGATGATGAATATTGTGAATTTCATAAGAGCAAGGGTCACAAGACAAGTAATTGCCATCGATTGAAAAACATTGTACAAGATCTCATTGACAGAGGAGATATTGAGATTGAGGGACATTCATCTAACCAAGAGCATGAGGTGTTTAAGGAACCATTCCCGAAACATGACAAGGGAAAAGGCAAAGTCACAGATGATCAAGCCAATTACACCAGAACATCTTACAATTATGATTCCACTATTAATCACATCTCAATGGACAATCATATTTCTACCATTACTATCAAAAATAAAAATCCTGAGAATCCTCCTCAGCGACCTAAAATTGTCCTAAAAGGTGTGGGATCTTCATCCGAAGCTACCTCTAAATGTCATGTTACAACTCGTCGAGGTAAGATCACATTGCCAGGAACCTCTTCTAAGAATACCAATCTTCCGTCAACTAAGCCTGAGTACGATCTTGTAGAGCAATTAGGGAAAACACCCGCACTCATCTCTATTCTTGAGCTCTTACGTATATCTCCTGCACATAAAGTTGTCCTTGACAAAACCTTGAGAGATACTGCTGTCCCTACGGATCTAAACGTGGATCAGTTTCAAGCCATGGTGGGATACCTATCCGTTCCACACTCCCTCACATTTACAGAAGCCGATGACGCCTCCATAAGTCAGCCTCACAATGCACCTCTACATATTGAAGCCTTCATACATAAACACCGAATAAAACGAGTCCTGATAGATGGAGGAGCAGGTCTTAATATTTGTACATTGAGCACCATCAGACAATTGGGATATTCTGACAAAGCTGTGAATGCTACAAACCAAATCACTATTAAGGCTTATGATGATGAAGAGCGCTCGTCCAAGGGCACGGTCATCTTACCACTCAGAATAGGGCCAGTAACAAAGGACGTGATTTGTCAAGTCCTGGATCTAGACCTCACGTATAACATATTGCTAGGACGTCCATGGATTCATGAAATGAGAGCGGTCCCATCAACATACCATCAGTGCATAAAATTTCCTCATAATGGAGTCGAGGTAACGGTCAATGGTGATCCAAATCCATTCATATATTGCAATAACTTGAGATCACATACTGAGATTATCATTCCCAGCAATCGTGAGGCTACTCCTTCTTCAGCATATATTGATCCTGAGTCATTAAAGCCCTCGACATCCAAACAAGGTGAACTTAGAGCCAGGTTTCAAGACAAAGGCATGGGAGAATACACTCTGAATCAAACAATGTTCTTACGACAAGTCATGAACTCCCCCAAGGAATATGGGAGACCACATCCAAATAAGCAAATCTCCATCATGCTCCTCAAATGGGATCCTACCGTCTTTCAAAAATGGGGCGAACTAGAGGAAGAAAGTTTATATAAAATCCTATATAAGGACGCTGAAGATGATACACATGATCAAATTATAATACCCTGTGAAAACTATGGTAAAGGTTTCAAAATTCTGCAGAGATTCGGGTATGATGGAAAAAGTCCTCTCGGACTACGCAAAGAAGGTGTCATGGAGCCTCTACAACCTGAGCTAACTACAAGAAGGGAACGCTCTAAGGGGCTTGGTTTTCTAAATCCCAAGATTCAACACAAGAGAATAAAACAGATATGGCGAGTCAAAGTGGCTGAAGTTCAACAAGAGGATAATTATTCCACAGACTCCAATGAGTGGGAATGGGGTTCAGACAAATCCTCCAGCGATTATGAACTTAATGAGACATTTAGAGAGCCAGATGAACCTACAGAGGAGGAGGAGTTTTACAAGAAATTCAGAGTTGGTCAAGAACCGACCCATAAGGATCCCGCACAAGCTTCGTTTCAGGGCCCTAGGTCAGGATCACATAGGATGAGGACACCTGTCCCTGAGGGTGCTACTAGTGATGATAATTTGGACTCACTCACGATCGAAACTGATGAGGAGAGTGCCATTGACGACCTCGATGACTACCTTGACATACCTGAATATAACCACATCTTCACTATTAGCCTTGCGGACTCTAAAGACATTAAAGACCTTCCCCTCGTTCACCCCCAACTCATTGACTGGGATCAGGATGGACCACCACAGATTGATACATTTCAAAATGACGAAGCTATTGTTGATTATCTTGGCATTCGCGATGATCTTCCTCTTGGAGACCATAAAGCAGGATACGCCATAGAGCTAAATAACATGGCATACTTTGGTGAGGGTGTCGGGCCTTCTAGTCGCAAAAATGTGAAAATAAAGACAAAACAAGGGTCTTATGGCGAAAACCACACTGTGGCGCTCTCTGACTCTAAAAAAGTAAAAAGAAAGGACGTATCTGAGGGTGAAAACCTCTCTGAGGCGCCCGAAGATGGAAGGCTTGACATTCTCCCAGCATCATACGAGGAAAAATCATCCATGTTGGTAGAGGAGACTATAAAGACAAACATTGGTACAGCAGAGGTTCCACACAACATATTTTTGGCTCAATCATTGACAGAGGCCGAGAAAGCAAGGTTCATAAGCTTCTTTAAGGAACGACAAGTCAACTTCGCATGGTCTTATGCTGATATGCCTGGACTAGACCCCGACTTAGTAATGCATCATTTAACAGTCAAACCGGGGGCAAAACCAGTAAAACAGAAATTGAGAAAAATGCACCCACAGGTGGCATTGCTAGTCAAGGCAGAGCTGGAGAAATTACTAGATGTCGGATTCATACGCCCAATTGATTATCCTGAATGGATTTCCAACTTAGTACCTGTTAGCAAACCAGATCGCAGCATCCGAATATGTACAGACTTCAGGGATATCAACAAGGCTTGTCCGAAGGACGATTTCCCATTACCAAACATTGATTTAATTGTTGATCTCACAGCAGGCCATGAGATGTTATCTTTAATGGACGGATTCTCTGGATATAATCAGATCAGGATTGCACCTGAAGATCAACATAAAACATCATTCACTTGTCCATGGGGAACCTTCTGCTGGAATGTCATGCCCTTTGGGCTGAAAAATGCAGGTGCCACGTATCAACGAGCCATGACTACTATCTTCCATGATCTCATGCATGTAAAGGTGGAAGATTATGTCGACGACCTTTTGGTTAAATCAATAGACAGAAATACACACTTGGACATACTTTCAGTTGCTTTTGATAGGCTGGAAAAATACAAGGTAAGATTAAATCCAAAGAAATGTGTCTTTGGAGTAACCTCCGGGAAGCTCCTAGGATTCATTGTGTCTAAAAGAGGAATAGAAGCGGATCCAGCAAAAGTCAAGGCTATCTTGGACATGCCGCCACCCAAGAATATCAGTCAACTTCGGTCTTTACAAGGGAGACTCCAGTCCATACGAAGATTCATAGCACAACTTGCAGATAAGTGTAATCCTTTCCAGCACCTGCTACACAAAAACATTAAGTTCAAATGGGACGAGAACTGTCAACAGGCTTTTCAGGCACTTAAAGACTATCTTTTGAACCCGCCAGTTTTGATGCCACCAATTCCGAATCAACCATTGCTACTTTACATATCAGCTACTCCAACAGCACTGGGGGCAATACTAGCACAGCAAATACCTGACGGCAAGGAAAAAGCAGTCTACTATATCAGTCGCACATTGGTGGGATATGAGCTCAACTACACACCAATTGAGCGTGCATGTCTCGCTGTGGTCTTCGCTTCACAAAAATTACGACATTATATGCTCACTCACAAGACCAAGTTGATTGCCAGAATTGATCCACTAAAATATCTGCTCAACAAAGCTACACTTACTGGGCGACTGGCCAAGTGGGTAATGATTTTGAGTGAATTCGACATTGAATACGTGGACAGAAAAGCAATCAAAGGACAAGCCATCGCAGATCAATTGGCAGATGCTCCCATGATAGATGATGTTCCTCTACAGTCAGAATTTCCAGATGAGTCCATTCTAACAATATCACCTGCAAAGCCATGGCAACTATACTTTGATGGCTCATACACACAGCATGGGGCAGGAGCGGGTATACTCTTTATAACTCCCCAAGGCGATTCTATACCAAAGTCATACCGCTTATCATTTCCTTGCACCAACAATATAGCGGAATACGAGGCATTAACAACGGGGTTAAGAATTGCAGTTCAGTGGAAGATCCAGGAACTTCGTGTTTTTGGCGATTCTCAACTTGTCATCCGTCAAGCAACTGATGATTATCAAACAAAAGATGAAAAGCTAATGCCTTACAAACAACTGGTAGATGATCTGAAACAACACTTTGCAAAGATAGAGTTTGAGCAGATACCAAGAGAACAGAATCGCGCTGCTGATGCCATGGCTACAATTGCTTCACTCATTGACCTACCGCAAAATGAGACCTGTTATGAGTTCCTGGTTGACAACCTGCTGATTCCGTCATATGAGATCACTCCTACGGAAATGATATGTGTTGTTGGTCCTGAATCCCAGTTATATGGTTCCATATTCACATACCTTCGCGACAACATCTTACCTCCCGATTTATCGAACAACCAACGCCGCACTTTCGTCCGCCAATCCTCCCGATACGTTATCCTAGCTGATATCCTATACCGACGAGGTCTAGATGGCACCCTCCTTAGATGTTTAGAGAGTGACGAAGCTCAGATTGCGTTACGAGAAGTGCACGAAGGGATATGTGGTCCGCATACTAGTGGTCCTACCTTGGCCAAGAAACTCATCAGGACTGGATACTACTGGCCTACTATGGAAAAAGATGCATATCAGTTTGTCAAGAAGTGTAAGCAGTGTCAAATTCATGGAGACCTCATACACGCACCAGCACAAGAACTACAGCCACTTGCGTCTCCTTGGCCCTTTTGTCAGTGGGGACTCGATCTCATAGGCAAGATTCACCCTCCTTCTTCCAACGGACATAAATTCATTATCACAGCCACAGAGTATTTCACAAAGTGGATTGAAGCCGTGCCTCTCACGCAAGTTACTGGGAAACAAATCGCTACTTTCATCCTGAACTACATCATTTGCCGATACGGGATTCCTACTTCCATTATTACCGACAACGGGCGTCCTTTCAAGAACCAGGATGTTCGTGAACTCTGTGAGCGCTTCCATATCTCTCATCGTTTCTCCACACCATATTACCCCCAAGGTAATGGCCAAGCTGAGGCGTCTAACAAAACAATTCTCAAAATACTTAAAAAGACAGTCGACGACGCTGGCCGTAACTGGCATGTCCAACTCAATCCCGCACTTTGGGCCTATCGTACCAGTGTCCGCACACCTACAGGAGCTACACCTTACTCACTTGTCTATGGTGCTGAAGCCATCTTGCCTATTGAGGTCGAGTTACCTTCTTTACGGGTCTCCTTGAGAAACATAATCAACGATGAAGACTACAGGGTCTCTCGCCTACAAGAACTAGAACTGCTGGAGGAACGGCGACACACTGCTTTTAATCATCTCAAGGCTTACCAACAACGAATGAGTCGCAGTTACAATCACAAGGTCAAGCCTCGCACATTTGAGGTAGGTGACTTAGTCCTCAGAGAGAACCCCAAGAATCAGCAAGATAGAGAAAAGAAGGGCAAATTTGAACCCAACTGGCTTGGTCCTTACATCATCACAGCAGTATATGGATCTGGGGCATATCAACTCTCAACTACAGAAGGGGAATCTTTGGAGGATCCTATCAACAGCATGCACCTTCGCAGGTTCTACACATAAGCTCTTTTTGAGTATCCAAATGCAAAAACACAAAAAAAAAATCAAAAAGAATTCAAAAATACAAAAAAAAATTATAAAAACAAAAAAATTGTTACTTGGTGAAAACCTGGCAAACAGGCGCCTTGTGACAACAAAAAAATTGCAAAATCCAAAAAAAGTAAAGAGAAATAATTTCGTCCAACGGTGAAAACCACTTCGGTGGCGCCCTGGGCAAGTACCATGGTGAAAACTGGGTCACCAGCGCCATGCGTAGGGACTTTGCTCCTCCCTCCTTCAGGATTCCCTTTCATTCTTTCACTTCGCACACACTCACGACCAATTCACTCACAATAAACTTACCCATTCCCATCATGGCTTGTTATTGATCTACCCAAGATTGGTTAGCCATTCATAATAAACCCTCCCTTTTCACTCTCTTTCCATCCATAATAAATCAGATCCTATCTGTGACTACGGCCAATTCCTATGTCTAGTAATGGGTGTGGAACTGAGAACATCACATGTTTCGAGGAGTACAGTTTCTTTCAGCTCTCTTCGGTCTATCCGCGCACAATAAGGTCTATCCGCGCGCAATTCGCAATAAAGCAACATTTTGCATCACAGATCCGCAATACAGTTTCATCTTCTCCACAATAAGGTATCAGTTTCATGGATTCAATCAGTTTCCAAGGAAACACAGCAGCAACAATGGGCTTCAACAAAATCAAATCTTTTAACAGACTCAGACAACATATGGTTCAGTGCTATCTATCCTTTTTGTGAAAGTGAACATTGTGACCACAATCAAAATTTGACTTAAACAAGTGACAAGAGACACAAACTTGAGGACTACAGTGGATGTTGGTGTCGAGTCTTGGTTTTCTTTTGGTTTTATCTTTTTGGTGACATGTCTTTTAGCTTTTCCGGGATGTCTTTGACTAGAGATTCTATCTCCAGGATGTCTTTGACTAGAAAGGCGAGGATGGGGTATCGTCACCTATTTGCATTTGCTGTCTGTGGATTGTCTTTTAGTAATGCTATGACTTGTCCAAGGATATGAGGACACTGTGAGTCTAGTATGAACTGGGGCATTCCTTGTTTGTGACTGTCTTATCTCCATGCAAACAGGTACAATGACTTTCTGGGCCGAACAAATGCCTCGATTGTCATAACCTATTCTGCCATAATAAAGCTCAATGATGATAACGCACAAGAAGCTCTTTCACGTTCATATCTTCTGTCTTCCATCCCCCTCTCTTGATTGACTTCCATTGTCCTTCTCGAGTCCGCGTAGCCCGCTATCACATGACTGAGTATAATGACACACCAAAAACATTTGCATTTCATATAGTTGCACCTGCATCACCACATATAAGCATTTCATACATATAGATATTATAATTGCATCACATCCTGCATACAACACATGTTAGCACATCTCACATTTTCATTATGTAAATAATCATTTGCATCACATACAATTTCATTTGCATCATGCATCACATATACAACATAAAAGAACAAAAGTATATTGCATGGCATCATATAAGCATCCATATCATAAAACATGCATCACATAAGAACATCTCATCACATAAGGTACACATGCATATAGCTGCCGCAAAAGATGAATCATCTCATATATATAATCAATCAAATGTGTCATAATACAATGATGTCAAAAGAATCATATGGCTACAAAAGAATCACCCGCAGGTGTCTACAATACAACAATGATACATCTACTGATACAATGGGAGCCCACTATAGCTATGAGGAACTCCCTCCCTCGGAGCCGCCGCGCCTCGATGGAGTCTGAGCTATAGATGGACCCGCCCCAGGATCCCCCTGTCCCTCTAGTGGTGGTGGAGGCCCCATAACCCCACCGCTGGATGCCTGTCTCCTGCGGCTCCCTCCCGTAGCCGTCGCTGTGCGCGACGACCTCTGGAAGCTCCTAGCCCGCTGCTCTGCTGGCACGGCTGCATAATATAGATCCCTCCAGTAGGCAATCTCCTCTCCCGCTCGCAAAACATAGGCGTAGCCTGCCCCTGCATCCTCTGCTGCCCGCCTACCTGCCCTCAGAGCTGTCTCGGCCTCGGTATATCTCTGGATGGCCTGATCCCTCTCCCGCTCTGTATCTCGGACCCTGATCCTGAGGTGGTTCCTCTCTTGAACCAAATCCTCAATCTCATCTGCCTGGCCCTGGCAGATCTCCCGCAGCCTCACCACCTCATCCTCCTTGGAGTCTCCGCTCTCCGTCCCTGCCTGTGGCTCCTCCTCTACAGGTGCCTGTCCCTGTGCCTCTGCCTGCACCTGTCCCTGTGCCTGTATAGGTACCTGTGGCTGTACCTGTCTCTGTCCCTCTGGCTGCACCTGTCTCTGTCCCTCTCTGGGACCCTGTGCTGCTGGCACCTGTAGGGGCAGTCCACCCCGTCCTCTCACCACTGGAGCTGCTCTCTCCTGACCTCCCTCCCTCCGAGGTGCTACCCGTCTCTCTCCCACCACTCCCCTCCGCCTCCGCCGGCCCCTACCTGCATCCCCTCCTCCCTCATCATCATCTCCTCCACCCTCTCCATCCACTGGCTCTGCCGGATCTGTCAACCTCGGAAATGGATGCTCTGCCCAGTACGCAGAGTACTCTGCGTCCATCCCTGCATCATCTACCTCTTGCCACATGTCCCATGGCATCGGCATCATCTCCGCTAGCTGCATAACTGCCTGATCATATGATAGCAGTGGGCCAAACTGCACCTGATCTCTGACTGTACGGGCATACATGCCCGAGCCTCGCGGCATCCTCTGAATCCTGCCATACTGCCTACATACCCGGTCCACCAGCTGTCTCTCTAATATATAGGGCGTCCGCCCAATCAGGTACCTGCTCCGGAAGGTGTAGGGCAGCTCCAGTGCATCGTCCCCCCACTCCTCGCACCCCAGGTACGGCCTCCAGATCACCATATCAATGTCATCAATGACTCTCCTCCAGTGCTCCAATCTCCCAATCCGAGGCTGGGATGTGATCATGGCATACAAATGAACAAAACTCTGTCCCTGTCCTCTGCCTCTGAAATGAATCGGCCTCATCACTGGAAGGTGCTCATAGGCCCACACCTGCAAGAGAGTCACACCGCAGCCCAAACCCACTGATCCATGGTATACAAACTGATGCAGCTCATAATACAAATGTGCTAGGACACATGGCCCCCATGCATACCTAGTGTGCTCTGCCATCAGCGTCTCCAAGGCCCCTCCCCAGCCCACTGCCAATCCTCGTGTGGCCCTGTCTGGACACAGGTATCCACTGATAACTCCCCCAATAACTGCCGGCAATGCTAAACCTGTGGCAGTCATGGTATCCCAGGCTACATGACCTGCCCGCATCTCCAACCCGGGATCCTGAAAGACCCGTCTCAAGGCCTCCCTGTCACCGTCACGGTCGTAGGGGATCAACTCTCCATCAATAGGGACATGTAATATCCTGTATACATCCTCCAGTGTCACTGTCATCTCACCCATCGGCAGGTGAAACGTGCATGTCTCTGAGTGCCATCTCTCGGCCAGTGCAGTCAGCAACCCCATGTTTGCCCGAAACTCGGGCACATAGAGCATATATGTGAGACCCATCTCCTCAATGGAAATCATGTCCTGGATAGACAACTCTGGACGCAGTCTCTGAGTCGATGGGAATCTCTCCCGTGACTCCAACATCGGCAAATACTCCTGCAGTCAAGCAAATCAATCTTGTCAGTTATCGTGGCATTCACTGTTTATCACAAAATGCTACTCGCTACCCAAATGCATATGGCTATCTACCCTAGTGACACTCACTGTTCATCACAAAGTGTTGCTATCTATCCTAGTAGTGCTCCCTGTTCATCACAAAGTACTACGTGTGTGACATTCCCTGATTCATCACAAAGTGTCACTCACATTCGCACTCCCTGTTCATCACAAAGTGCTGCATATCCTGGTGCTCCCTGTTCATCACAAAGTGCCTTGATCTATCCTAATCTTCCTAGAGGACCTGCTTGAGTGTATCCTCTCAGCAGCTTATCCAATCGACAGCGTATGTTCATCACAGAACTGTCGATTTGACCTAAAAGACTAAAACCATGCATTTAAACACACAAACGCACTTTTTCAACACACACGCGCTTTTAACTCATAAACGCGCTTATAGACTGCATAAACGCGCCTCTGCAACACAGACGCGCTTTCTAAACACAAACGTGCCTATGCCAGACACAAACGCGACCAGGGAACACAGACGTCCCTGCATGACATAAACGCTATTCAAAAGCACAGACGCTACTACATTTCACAAACGCGTCCGCATTCAACACAAACGCGGTTCCAGGCACAGACGCGCCTGGACCCGACACAGACGCGCCTGGCGCTGACACAGACGCGGTTGCGCATTTTTACACTTTTAAACTACCCTATTTCTAGCGCATTTATTGCTCCTAAACATGCATTTATGACAAAACTTGAAATGCGTGAAAGTACGAGGAGGTTTTCGGGTACTTACTGGCTCTCCTGCATCGGCTGGTCGCTGGAATCGGCGGACACGGTCGAATCTATGAACGAATGCCATCGCTGCTGACTGCTGCTGCTCTTTTCTCGCTCTGCACTGTGATCTCGTAAGGGTGTGAATGACAATGAGGATGTCTTTTGCCCGTGGTCTATCTTATAGCCTACCCTAGCCCTCGCCCTCATTTCCCGAGTCAGTCTTCCTCATCCCGTGACTTTGTCACTTTATCCAATCAGTCCATTCTATCCCATCTTTCTTATCGAGAGATTGTCTGCAATCTTTCCAGACTTTTTCATCCAATCTCTCGAGGGGGCATATCATTCCCATCCTGGGGCAACTCTGTATCAGTTCATCTTATCTTCTTTGAAACAACGCGACAAGCCGCATTGTCTCAAAGAGGGGCAAAATGTAGACACCCAAAATTGTCATGTCTAATTAAATAAATATTTTATTTATTTAATTATCTAAGCCTAATTCTTCTATTAATTAAATAAATCTTTATTTATTTAATTAATTCATTTATCCTCTTCTAGCCTTATTTCTCATTTAAATAAATACATTTATTTATTTAAATTATCCCTTTCCTAAATTAAATAAATATTTTATTTATTTAATTGTCCTACTTCTTCTATTAATTAAATAAATCTTTATTTATTTAATTAATTCATTATCTTTTTCTACACATGACACATGTCATTCATCTCTTAATTCATACACTACCTACCTCTTTCATTATTTTGGTATTTCTTATACCTACCCTCTAATCCTAGCCGACCTCTCTTTTTACACCTCTCAATCTTAACCCTCCATTTTCTATTGTGTCTTCTATTTAAGGAGATGCTTTCTTCATTACCAAACCCTAATGACATACCCTAATGATTAATGACTAATTTTGGAGGACTTAGCTACATTACAATTTTACTTGCAACCACATTCCGTTCTTTATTGAGCTCTTGTGCACATAAAAATCTGAGAGCAAGCATATCAAACAAGATCAATGGAGATAGGAAGAATGGAGATCAAAATCCTAGTGGACATGTGATGGTATAATCTTTGTGATTTTTGAGTTATATTTGCATTGTCTTAGGTTATCTTCATATGTTATGGTGGATCTTTGTTCATTGTTAGGCTAGGGTTTGGTGGTTGAATCCATTTTAGTCTTTCAATATTGTTGTTTATTGCTATCCATTTTCACCATATACACTTATCATAGTGTCCTTATCAACCTCAACAACTATTTTTGGAGGCTCAACTGAGGCAACTATTTTTTCATGGGATTGTGGGGTTTCTTCTGCAACAAAGGTAGACTCGGCCTTCTTTTTGGGAGGGGTCTTCTTCTTCACCTCCTTTCTCTTTCATGTTTCTTCTACCTTCTTCGCCACCTCAATTGGCTTCTTTGCAACTTCCTCCTTGTCAGCCACTGGAGGGGTCTATTATATGGGTGCTTCCTCTGCAGAAGCCTTTACCTCACCATCTTTATTTGATTTTCTCTTCTTGGGAGTTGGCTTTCTTTCCTTTGGGTTTGGGGTTTCTTCTGCAACGGAGGTAGAATCTGCCTTATTTTTGGGAGGGGTCTTCTTCTTCACATCCTTTTACTTTGGTGTTTCCTCTTCTAATCCCTCTGACACCTCAATTATCACCTTCCTCGAACCCCTCTTCCTTTTGTCTTGATTTGGGGGAGCACTAGCCTCACCCTCCTCAGTTTGGGTAGGAGTTGCTTCAGGGTTGGGCTCAGGGTTTGATTCTATAGCGGGGGTATCTTGTAGCTCTTGCAACGGGGCAACCATGCTTATAGGAATGACCGAGGTAATTTCTGGGTCACTAGAACTAGCTTTAGCTTCTTGGGATTTCTCAGTAATGGGGCTAGCGGCTTTCTCAATTAGGGAGGCCATGACTAAGCTTGTAGAGAGCAAAAACTAAAACCTAGGACTTTGAAAACACTTGCAATTCCTACAGGTACTTCAATTAAAAACACAGAGAAAAATCTTGAATTGCACTTACTGGTTTGCTGCTCATGATTAGACACCTTTGAAATGGTTGAATTCACCCTCTACTCGCTCTACAAATTCTCTCTGATCGCCTGAATGCTTCGCGAAGATGAATGTGACATATTTCTTTCTTTTATTGCGACGCTATTTAATTCCTCCATGAGAAGCAAAGTGGTCGTTAGCTCAGAAGTTTAAATTTCCACCATTGATGATCAATCAAATGACCACAATCATCCCTTGAATCCCTCTAGCTCGCTGAGTTTCTGCCATCCTCTTTTGTCACCTGAATGTGTCATGTCAATCACCACATGGGACAATAAAAGCCTTGAAATCGTCGTGTTTACTTATCCTGCGTGATCTTTTGCAACTTTACTCACTGCTCCGGGATAAAATTTCACTATCTCCAACTTTGTTTTTTATCTTGGGGCTCTTCTCTCTATCTTTTGCATCTCTTTGGGATAAAACTTACATTGAGTTTCATTCTTTTCTTATCCCGGAGCAAAGCTTTGTCTTTCTTTTATTTATTCTCACTGAAACCCAAAATCCAGTCACCACTACACCTTGTGCCTCCCGAGATAACTTTTCACTTCGCCTTCATTTTTTTTTAATTATCTCAGAGCTTCTTAGGATGCCTTTCTCTGCCCCTCGGGATAAGCCTTATTTTGTATTTCTCTTCACTTGTTTATCCTGGGCCATCTTTCTTTGATCTACACTACCCTCCGAGATAAAAATTTCACTACTTATTTACTAAGTCTCTTATCTTGGAGCCCCAATTACCATATGCATATTCTCACTGAAATCCAAAGTCTGGATATGTGTATTCTCTCTCCCTCTAGGGTAAATTTTGCTTACTTTTCTTTTATATTATTATCCTAGGTCCACCATAAATGCTTTGCTAATTGCTTCGAGATAAAATTCTCTTTGTCTCTCACTTTACATTTTTTACCCTAGGCCCTGCTTTCTTTTCCTCTGGAACCTTCCAGGATAACCTTTTCCCTTTATATTTTCTTATCCCAAGGCATAATCTTTAACCTTGAAAAGTCGCCCGGGGAAAGGAAAGCACTCCACATCTCTTTTTATTATGGGGCATTTCAGAACTAACTTGAAATCTCCCCATGACAACTTTTATTCGCTGACTTGACTCTTAGGAAGTTTGACTGTCTGGGGCAAGAAATGAGATAAGAAGAAGCACATTGCTTATCCCAAGGGACTAGAAGGGTTAAATAAATGGGGCTTGGGATAAGAAAGTAGAGTAAAAACAAAGAGAAAAATCTTATCCCATGAGGATCATAATGATACATGACGAGTCAATAACAAATGGTGTCAATAACATGACGAGTCATAACAAATGATGTCAATAACATGATGTGTCAACAACATGATGAGTCAATAACATGACGATTCAATAACATGATGAGTCAATAACATGACGTGTCAATAACTTGACGAGTAAATAAAATGACGAGTCAATAACATGATGAGCCAATAACATGATGGGTCGATAACATGACATGTCAATAACATGAGGAGTCAATAACATGACAGGTCAATAACATGACATGTCAATAACTTGATGATTCAATAACATGATGATTCAATAACATGATGTGTCAATAACTTGACGAGTCAATAACATGGTGAGTCAATAACATGACGGGTCAATAACATGATGTGTCAATAACTCAACGAGTCAATAACATGATGAGTCAATAACATGATGAGTCAATAACATGATGGGTCAATAACATGATGTGTCAATAACATGTTGTGTCAATAACTCGACAAGTCAATAAAATGGTGTGTCATAAGGGTCTCCAGTATGTTGCTCGGGATAAGAAAATAGTGGAGTAGAGAAGGAAAAGTTATCTCGGGGAGTGAAGAATGACATCCAAAGGTTGTCCGGGATAAATCTTACTGAGGTCCATAAAAAAGAAGGAAAGTTGCCCTGAGGAAGTCTCTAGCCAGTCCCTATAGGCCCTGGGATAATTTTACAAAGGAATGAGGAATTCTTTCCTTGCCCCGAGCGGCTTCTCAAAGTCAAATAGTATGCTCCGGGATAAGAAAATACAAAGGAAAGGGTTATCTCATGGGGTTCAAAGGAAAGGGAAAGAAGAGCCCGAGATAAAAATATAAAGCCAGTGGCATGAAGGAAAATACCCTGAATCGGGTAGCGAAGTATTTTAAATGATCCTAGGATAACGGTAAAAAGGAAATCTAAGCGGAGAATTATCCCGAAAGAAGAAAATATACATGGAGTTAGCTTCAATATGTTGAGGTCTAGGATAAGGAAAAAGAATAATAAACAGAGAAAGTCACGGAGCCTAAAAGCAAATGGCCTGGGATAAGGAAGCAAAATAAATACAAAGGAAAGCTTATCCTGGGGGGCTAAGAGGAGCATCATTTGAGGCTCTAGGGTAAAAATAATGAAGAAAGACAAGGCGAGAGTTATCCTGGGGGACGAAGGGCGTAGTGTTCAATAAGTATAAGTGACAAAGATGAAAGCAATGCTCTAGAATAAAAGAACAGTGATTTCCAAAGTAATTCTTATCCCTGAAGGATGAGATAGATAGAGAAGAGGGGCCTGGGATAACAAGAAAAGCCATAAACGATGAAAATTTATCCCAGAGAAATGAGAAGAGGTGAAAAGTGACACTCAGGATAAGGAAACATGGTGATTTCAGAGCCTTTATTGCCCCGCGTGGTGATTGATACAATGAAAAAAAAATCAAAGATGAAAATTTTATGAATTCCCCAGAGTTTAAGTGTTTTTGGCTTAAAGAAAAACTAAAAAATGCAACTCCGGGGGAAGAAGTTGTAGACATATAAATCTGACCACTTTCCTAAATGAATATTTAATATTTATTTTAACCCCATTCCCCCTATTAATTAAATTCTCTTTAATTAATTTCTTCATTTTCATATATTTGATTAAATGAATTACTCAATTTATTTAATTAAATTCACCTAAACCTTTTCTAACCTTTAATTAAATAAATCCCTTTATTTAATTAAATCCCTTTTCTCTCTTTTTAATTAAATTTACATTTAATTAAATTAATCCTTGCAAATAAATAAATCTATTTTATTTATTAAATCCCCTCACTTGTATTTATGCAAGTTGCACCTATTTTAGTTGAAATAAAGTAATTTTATTTTAATTAAAATCATTTTCCCTCCACTTGCATTCTCCTACATCTCCCACTTGCCTCCTAAACCCCTTCTAGATTCTTCTAATCACTTCCAATTCAGCCTAGTTCATCTCCTAATTATTGTCACATTCCTAAGCAAAGAGAAGTCACTTCTCAAAGCCTCCAAAGTCTTTGAAATGCATTAAAGGCTTTATGTCTTCAACAATTTAACCCTCAAAGTCTTCCTAATCATTAATGGTTAACTCAACCTTCTTGCATGATTAGAGAATTTCTCTCTAACTTAACCTTCATCCAACCCAAGGGTCTCATCAAGCATTCATGACTTTAACCTTGGCTATCCTATTAACCCTTGCACAAGAGTTTACCCCTTGGGTAAAAGCTTCATCCATTGGATAACTTTAACTTAATCTTAACCCTTACCTCTTAGGGTAACCTTCATGTCTCCTCAAGCATTTAATTCTTCTTACATCTCCTCTCAAGCAACCCTTTGTTGACAATTGTCACCATTTCATTGGTGAGAATTGTAAACATGGATTGATTAACTTTCAATCCTGGCCCTTCTTAAGATTATTCGATCTTGACCATCCATTGCCCTATTTTCTCTATAAATATAGCTCTCATTCTTCATTTTTAACAATCAACAATTTTTCATGCATCTACATTATAGTCTAATTACTAAACATTTTAGCCTCTCTTTGTTAAATCATCATAATAGCATTTAGAAGCATTTTAATATATCATAGAATACTCATACTAGACTATTATATCATTGCTAGGATAATTTGTTAATCTTTTATCATATCATCATCTTTATGCTATCTTAATCATCATAGTTTCAATATCCTACATCGTAGAATGCATTCATGCATATAAATCAAGCATCACTCATTCTTGGAGTTGTCATTCCTAAGTCACTTTGCACAATGATCTAAGAGAAAAACATTGACTTTAGGGATCCTGTAAGATAGAGAACAATGGGACACCCCTTGGGAAGTTGAACTGATTGAATCAATTCATATACTTGCACCAAGAGTCTCATTGGTGTGTGGGTCTTCTAGATTTGAGTTATTCATTTTCGTCACCACATTTTCTCACATACATTTCTGGAGCCCACTGTGGGGCACATCCCCATAAATAACATCATTTTTTGTGTAGGACGAGGATTACAACATGCTGCAATACCCTTTTAGTGCTTCCAGAGTATACTTTAGTACATCTATGGCAAACAGTAGTGCCTTCATCGCACTGTTTAGTGCATAGGAGCCTCCTTGTAGCACTTTGGAGCTTAATTTTAACGCATAACACTTTTTGTTTCTTTCTTGTGTATCGAGGTATCAACATAGTGCATTCGGAAATCAGAGTAGCATGTAGGGGTTATCCTTTAGCGCTTTTGTACCTTTCTGTAGTGCATCTGTGTAGAATTTCAGTGCGTAACTCTAACAGAGAGAAGAGATAGTTTGTAACAGAGTTAGAAAATTAGGCTTGTGTAAGCTTGCCTAAGGTTTTATTTTTTTTCACTAACTTTATTTTATTGTAGGTTACTAATCATTTCTTGCTGATTGGAGGAGTTAGATTTAGGAATTTGATTGTTCTTTTTCCTAGCTTTTCAAGTTGGTTTAAAAAGAATTCATTTCCCATTGATTAAAAAGAACCTCATCATTTCTTTGGTGCTTAAAACAAGACCTTACTTTCTATTTTGTAAAAGGTTAAAAAGAACTACAAACAAACCTTTATTTTTGCAAAGTTAAAAAGGATCACTTTCATTTTGGGTGCAAGTTAAAAAGAACCTCATCATTTCTTTGGTGCTTAAAACAAGACCTTACTTTTTATTTTGCAAAAGGTTAAAAAGAACTACAAACAAACCTTTATTTTTGCAAAGTTAAAAAGAATCTCACTTTCATTTTGGTACAAAATAAAAAGAACTTCATTGACGATTGGCTGCACGACTTTCATTTTGTTGACCAAATACATGATTTTTTGTTTTGTTGACTAGGTTTATTTTCCAAAGTTTTGAAACACGCATTTTTCTATGAAGAGCTAAAAAGAACATTGTAGTTGTTGGAGCAACATCTCCAAATAGATCTTAGTAAATTATCGCCTTGAGAGTTAAAAAGAAAATTGTTTGTCTTGTCTCGAAAGTGGAAGGTATATGCTCTCCCCTTAATTGGGTGACCAAAAAGCCAAACCACTCTTATGCTTTCTTTTACTTCAAGCAATTAAATCCTTTAGAAGGCCTACCCTCCTGAGTTGCCCTTAGGACATCATTAATGTTTGGTGAGAGGGAAATGACCTAAGTGGGAAATGACTTTATCACCAAGTGTTCCAACCCACTATAATCAAATGTGGATGCTGACAAAAGTCCCCTTCAACAATTTTCCTTAGAAATTAGTCTTCCCCCAATATCTTTAAGATACGTAAAGGTTGAGAAGCCTCCTGAGAGAGAGTATCACTGAAGACCAAATGGAAGTCTGATTAAGAACCATAGAAGTAGAAACTTTGAACCGAGTCAATTGCCAAACATTGGTAATATCATAGTGCAAGGGTGGGGAAGAATCCGCCCCCAAGATCACTCACCATATATCTCCCAAGATAACTACTCAATTGTAAATAAATTCACTTTAGGTTAATTTCTGGCAAAAGGCAAAAAAATGGGCGGCCCTTAGGGGGTGACAAGGTTGTTTGAGCTGACGGAGTATCGAGACTAGTGGGCTATGATATTGTCAATGACCTTTAAATAAAGAGTCTTCTTGATATGTCTTCTTTGTAATCCGGACTAGTGAAAACATCAGGGATTTGAAAACGTCCTCAAAAGAACATACACTACTTGTTTAGCATAGACAAATTGTTATCTCTTCTATATGTCATGTTTTCAAGTCATTTCAAAAAATCATCCATCAAATCACAAGTGTTATTTTTCAACATCATAGCAGAAGCATCAAACAAATAAATCATGACAATTAGCGCATAGGAGCAACAACCTAGCGCATCTCAAACATTCAGTAGCACATTTGCACCGAAGCTTAGCGCTTTCATCAATCAACTTAGCGCATAACCAGTATCATATTGGTAACATTTTAGGTAGCGCTTATCAACATCATTAAAGCGCATTCAAGCATCAACCTAGCACATCCAAGACATATTATAGTGCTTTAATATCAAACATTAGCACGTAAGAGGGATATATTAGTGCATAATCTTTCCAGCCAAGTCATTATCAAACAGCCTGAAGTAGCACGTGGGAAAGGCAGCATAGCGCATAGTGAACATTTTGTAGTGCTTCAAGATATTTCTTTAGCATATCGGGTCTTTTTCTTAGCGCATGATCAATATTAGTGAAAAACATAGAGCAAATAGGTCACTTTGGAAATTTTTATCAATAGTTTCAAACACCCTTTTGGGTCCTCTGACAAATCCAATAACAAAACTTTAAAAAATATCATTAGTGAGAACATTTCCAAATCCAACAAAGAACTCTTAGAATGAGTTTTTCAAATCATTAACTAGCTTGAGATCATACTTCCTCCAACAAAATTAAGGAGTATCAAGACAGTGATCAAAGTTCCACCATCCAACAGATCCTATCAAAACAAATACCTAGTTGGGTCCTCAAGTTGTCAAATCAATTTTCTATCAGGAGACTTTATCCATATCATTTGACACACTTTGTCATGGAGGTGAATCGAACTAAGCCTCTACTTGATAAAGTAAACTTGAGTTTTCAAACAAAGTATCCAACATCAACATCAACATCAACCTTTGATCATTCATGTATGACCACTCCTCATATTTTGAGAAGAACAAGTCTTCATTAAAAGACTAAGTTGAAGAAGAGACAAGATAGTTCTAAGACACTTGTTAAAAGGAATAAATTTCTCTATATCAAACATCAAATCTTTGCATCACATCACGCATTCTTGTGTCATATGCGGTTGTATATCGAAGGAAAAACAAATGAATTTGACAAAGAGCCTTTAAGAAGTAGGGTTTACATTCAGAAAGCAACATTCAACCAATGCCTAAATTGTGGAGGAAGGATTAACCCCACTTTGTTCACAAAATTATTTATCACTTATAATGAAGCTTGACCTGAGCCACCAACTCCACCAAGAACCCCAATAGAAGAAGAAGAATTCATCACGGTAGAGATATATTAATGTCCATTGTCACTCGATCTCGAAGAAACAAACAGAAGGAATCACAACTAGAATTGAGTATGGGTCGTAGATTGTCCAATCCTTTTTATGAGTATGCAAATATGGGAGAAACAAAGATCACTAAGGAACTTCTCCAAGAATGTCAAGAAAATGCAGCTTTCCAAATACTTGTAGAAAGACTTATAGAAGCAGACAAGGAAAAATATCTACTCATGCTAACTAGCAAAGGATTCAAAATTTCTAAAGATTTTGATACAAAAAACTTGAGGAAATTTCAAGAACAAGGTCAAGAAACTATGCCTATCAAGAACAACGAAGAGAAGAAGAGACACATGATCCAGAAAACATACGCAACTAAGATCTCACCCATGAACAAGACCATGCCTGCAATCAGGACAATCTTAATGAATGAAGGGAAGCTCCCCATCGAAAGATGAATGCACCCATGGTTGCTCTTGCACAGCAACTCCAAACACTGCAAAGACAAATGCAGGACATACAACAAGGAACTATAGTACGATACTCCTTGGATGAAATATGTCCTTATCCTTTTGATAGGAGATTGAACATAAAACCTTTTCCCCAAAATTCAGATATACCAAAGTATGACAAATACGATGGTAAAATTGACCCTCGTGATCACGTTCGATAATTTTGTACCATGAGATTCGAGTTTGCTCATGATGACACATACTTAATGAGATTGTTCCCAAGAAGTTTGGGAGGTAAAACAATGGAGTGGTTGTCTAAACTTACACCTCCCATCAGATCATTTGATGTGTTGGTAAAAAAATTCATAACATAATACTCCTATAACATTCAACATGCAATCACCATGCTGGATGTGTGTAACACAAAACAAAAGAGAAATGAAACATTCATGGTGTTTCTGCAACGGTGGAAGCACATGGTTTCGAGATATCCTCGAGACGTGCTTGAAAAGGAAAAGATGGAAATCTTCATCGACAATATGAATAGTGAGATGAGTTATCAACTCAAACTCCAATGCATACCATCTTTTGCAAAATTGATAGAAAATGGTATCCAAGTAGAGGAAGCTTGCATCAAGAAAGGAACATTGAATTTCTTTAAGGAAGGTGTTAATTCATCAAATACTAACACCTTTAACAATCAAAACAATAACAATACTTTGGACAAATCCAGATTTTCGACAACGAATACAAATATTGCTAATGATGGGGTAGTTGATGCCAACAATGTGAAGTCTAAACAACCAGTGTTGATTTTATCAAGCAACCCGCCGTCCAATAATGATCAAAAAAGTGCTAATCAAGGCACTAACACTTATCCATGAAATCCCAATCAAGGATCTTCAAAATCCAACACCAACAAAAATCAGCAAGGCAACAACAACACTAACCAAGGGAACAACACAAACCAGAGAGGCAACACCAATACTTTTCCATATCAACGCATCTACATACCATTAGGACAAACCTTAGAATTAGTGTTTCGGGAATTCTTGGTGAATAAGATCATCACATTGCCAGCCACAAGCAACTTTGAACCCCAAGTCAAACCACCTTGGTGGAATGACTCAAATTATTGTGATTTTCATAGAAGCAAAGGACATAACACAAATGATTGCATGAGGTTGAAGAACATAGTTCTAGACATGATAGATAGGGTAGATTTAATAGTTGATGGTCACAAAATGAATGGTTACCATGAAGCCTTCAAAAATCCTCTTCCAAATTACTACAAGGGAGGAGCTTCAACATCAAACAATACTAAAGGAGCTCATATTAATCACCTATACGACAACACCATCAATCACATATCAACATATGACAATCAAGTAAATGTCATTAAAATCAAGGACAAACAAGAATATGTGTCGATAAATGTGACAACCAAAGCGCAAAAATATGTCTTGAAAGGGAACACATCAACATCCACAACTCTCCCCAAGACTCAATATAACTTGGTTGATCAACTATGAAGAACTCCCACTCAGATATCTATATTGGAGTTACTCAAACTTTCACCAAAACTCAAGGATATCTTGGAACAAGCACTTATCGAAACAAACATTCCAAATGATCTGGGCATTGATAAATTCCAAGCCATGGTGGCCCATATGATGGGGTCACATAACATATCTTTTTCCAAACACGATGATGTCTCCTTGAATCATCTGCATAACACCCCACTCCATATTGAAGTCTTAGTCTACAAACATCAAGTAAAAAGAGTGTTAATAGATGGAGGAGTCGGTCTCAATATCTGTACTTTAAAGCTTATCCATGCATTGGGCTTCTCTGAGCAGTCTATTGATCCAAAAAAGAAGATCACCATCAAAGCCTACGATGATGAATAGAGGTCATCTGAAGGAACTGTAATACTACCTATTCAGGTAGGTCCTGTACAAAAAGACACCATGTGCTAAGTCTTGGACATAGACTTGACATGCAATATACTATTGGGTCATCCATGGATCCATGAAATGCAAGCGGTGCCTTCCACATACCATCAATGTATCAAGTTCCCTTACAATGGATAGGAAATTTCCATATCTGCAGATAATAACCCTTTTCAGTATTACAATGCTATGGGGGTAGCTCAAGATAGCCTGGTTCCACACAACAGGGAGGCCCAAACTTACTCAATATCCAATCATCATCAAGAAGAACTCAAGTCTCTATCCATAGAATTTAAGCAAAAGATGAAAATCAAAGACCAAGGTATGGTGGAGTACTCTTTTGAACCCTTATGTCTATCAAAATTGCCAATGTCACCAGAATCTTATGGACAAGCTTCTACATCATGATATCCGGAAACACATCTCATCACCAAGTTTGATGGTAAATTTATCCAACTAGGCACACTAGCTAATGAATTAGAAGAGAAAGACATCCTTAGTTGGCTATACAAGTATGAAGAAGAAGTCAAAGTTGCTACCATAGAAGTGGTTGTACCAACAAAATAGTATGGAAACGGGTTCCAGATCATGCAACAAATGGGATACAACGGCAAAGGATCTATTGGCAAGCACCAAGAAGGCGTTATAAAACCCTTACAACCTCCTTCACAATTTGCAAGAGACAAAATAGAACTTGCGTATGGACAACATGTGTCACCTAAATAACCATCAAAAACATCAGTGGAGGGCAAAGAAAAAATATAATGAAGACTCGTGGAAAGAAGCACTACACTAAGCAGCAGAAACAAGGAAAGAGCATAAACGTCAAGAAAATGAGAAACGACAAGAAGAACTAGCCATTCAAAGGGAAGAAGCTTCTTGTAAGAAAGTCCATCATGTGCAAGAACCTGATCAAACCAAGGTGGAGCCACCACCTGAACAAATTACTACTCACTGAAGGGAAACAGTGTATAAACAAATGCAGAGAGTACAAGCAAGCACCGATCCCAAATCAGATAAGCTACAAAACTATTGTCAATCATCGATGATGTTTTCTCACCATACAACATACCTATCAGATGCAGCGAGATAACCTGGGACTTTAATTTTAAAACTGATTCCAATGAATATGAGTGGGATAGTCATTCTGATGTTATTGAAGATATTGAGGTTGATACCATCCACTCATACACACCCCTTTCTCAAGGGGGACAAGGCTCTAAATCTCAACCACTTGAATTTGGACCACGACATATCTACAAGGCTAGTGAGAACAAGTAATGATAATATGAACAAGGCAACATCAAAGATAATACCATCAAAGACCTTGAAAATATCATAAACCTCACCAATATCCCAAACAACTATAATGATGCCTCCATCATGACACTTATAATGGTTGATCTTAACCCACCAAATGACTCCTTACCGCTCATATATCCTCATCTCATAGACTGGGAAGAACCCGAATATCATGATATACCAATATTCCCAAATGATGAATCCATTGTCCAATACCTATGTTCAGTCAACCCAAAAACGTGCTCTACCAATGAACAAAATAATGATATCTACAATCAGGGGTGTGCCAATTCTCTCAGTTACAAAAATGAAATAAACAAAGGATCTAATGGTGAAAACCAGTCAATGGCAGTATTAGATCACAAAAAAGTAAAAATAAAGGATGCATCTGAGGGTGAAAACCTTTTTAAGGCACCTAAAGATGGGAGACTTGACACTCTTCCTGAACATTATCAAGAAAGGTCACCAATATTGATTGAGCCAACTCAATCAATAAACATCGGTATTGACATAGCAGTCAAAACCATACATCTGGCAGTATCACTCACAGAAGAAGAACAACTAGATTTTATCAAATTCTCAAGGAAAAACAAATCATTTTTTCTTGGTCTTATTCTGCCATGCCCAGAATAGATCCGAATCTAATCATGCATCACTTATCCATCGCTCCAGGAGCTAAGTCGATCAAGTAGAAATTAAGAAAGGTGAATCTGCATGTGGCATTACTGGTCAAAGCACAAGTAAAGAAGTTAATAGATGTCAGATTCATCTGACCTATAGACTATGCTGAATGGATCTCAAACATTGTACCAGTTTCAAAACCTGACAAAAGCATCAAAATATGCACAGATTTTAGAGATGTCAATAAAGCATGTCTGAAGGATGACTTTCCTTTGCCAAACATTGACATAATTATTGATCTAACAGTAGGCCATGCAATGTTATCAATAATGGATGGCTTCTCTGGCTATAATCAAATTAGGATAGCCCCAAAGGATCAGGACAAAACTGTGTTCACCTGTCCATGGGGAACTTATTGTTGGAACATCATGCCTTTTGGCTTGAAAAATGTTGGGGCAACTTATCAAAGAGCCATGACAACAATCTTCCATGACATGATGCATACTTTCATGGAGGACTATGTGGTTGATTTGTTGGCTAAATCATTCACCCGAGCAGAACATCTAGACATACTAGATAAAATCTTTCAACAATTGGAGAAATTCAAGGTTAGACTAAACCCTAAGAAGTGTATCTTTGGGGTCACATCAGGCAAACTGTTAGGCTACATTGTATCGAAAAAGGGTATCGAAGTAGATCCAACAAAGGTACAAGCTATCATGGAAATGCCACCTCCCAAGAATATTAGCCAACTTAGATCTCTGCAGGGACGACTGCAATCCATCAGACGATTCATCACTCAATTGGTAGATAAATGTCTCCCATTCAATCATTTTCTTCATAAGAATATACCTTTCAAATGGGAAGACAAGTGTGCGGAATCATTTCACCAGCTCAAACAATATCTAATGAATCCACCAATTTTGGTACCACCGATAGCAGGCAAGTTGCTCATTCTCTATATATCAACAACAAAAGTATCATTGGGGGCACTACTAACACAAGAAGATCCAACAGGCAAAGAATGGGCTATTTATTACATCAACAGAACTTTGAACGGATATGAACTAAATTATAGATTCATTGAGAAGGCTTGCTTAGCAGTGGTGTTCACCTCTCAAAACTTCCACCACTATATGCTAGCTCACACAATCAAGCTGGTAATGAAAATCAATCCTCTTAAGTGTCTACTCAGCAAGAAAAGTCTCATAGGACGATTGGCAAAATGGGTCATGATTTTGAGTGAGTTTGATATCCAGCACACAAAACGTCGGGCTATCAAAGGACAAGTAACTGCAGATCAACTGGCAGAAGCACCATTACCAAACCAACAACCAATGCAGGTGGAATTTCCAGAGCTAGATGTTCTCACTATCGTACCCAAGCAATGGACCCTATACTTTGATGGATCCTATACAAAACATGGGTTGGGTGTTGACATCCTTTTCATTACTCCAGAAGGGCACATAATTCCAAGATCTTATCGACTGATGTTTCCATGCACCAACAACATTGTTGAATATGAAGCTCTGGTAACAAGAATCAAAATGCTTGTGGAATAGAGAATCACATAATTGAGAGTCTATGGGGATTCTCAATTAGTTATCAATCAGATCAATGATGACTATCAGACAAAGGATGATAAGCCAATGCCTTACAAGAGAATGGTGGATGATTTCAAACAGTACTTTATGCACATCACCTTTGAGCAAATCCCAAGATTAGACAACAAAGTTGCTTATGCAATGGCCACTATCACTTCATTTATACAAATTCCAGATAAACAAAGTTGTTACGAGTTCCTGGTAGACAAATTGTTTTCCCCAAGCTATGACAATTATGCATACCAAGTCATCTATGCCCTAACTAGTTCGGATTCACCTCTATAGGGGACAATCTATGATTATCTCAAAAACAATACTCTCCCACCCGACCTATCTCGCAACCAAAAATGCAACTTCATCTGGCAAGCCGCCCGCTATACCTTAACCACTGACACACTTTATTGTTGAGGTCTAGAGGGTACTCTTCTTTGATGCCTCGATTGTAATGAATTTGACTCTTCCTTACATGAGCTTCACGAGGTTGTCTGTGGTACACATTCAAGTGGTCCTACTCTCACCAAGAAACTTCTAAGAATGGGATATTACTGGCCAACAATGGAAGAGAATCCTATAAATTTGCTAAGAAATGTCCTAAATGCCAAATTCATGGCAACCTTATCCATGCACCAGCGTAGGAGCTACAGCTGTTCACCACATCTTGGCCTTTCTGCCAATGGGGACTTGATTTGGTAGGGAAAATTTATCCTTCTTCTTCAAATGGGCATAAGTTCATTATCACCACAATAGAGCATTTCACCAAATTGATTGAAGCAGTCCCAATGACCACTATAACTAGAAAATAGATCTCATCATTCATTCTCAACTATCTCATTTACAGATATGGCATTCCCAGTTCCATTATCACAAACAATGAGAGTCCTTTCAAAAATCAAGATGTGTGAGAGCTGTGTGAACAATTCAAAATCCAGCATCGCTTCTCCACACCATATTAGCTACAGGGGAATGGTCAAGTGGAGGCATCAAATAAAACAATCCTAAAAATCCTCAAGAAAACAATAAATGATGTTGGCAAGGATTGGCATGTACAACTCAATCTGGCACTTTGGGCCTACTGAACAAGCATCTGGACACGTACGGGGACTACACCATATTCATTGGTATATGGTTTAGAAGCAATTCTACCTCTTGAGGTAGATATCCCATCTCTCTGAGTATCTTTGAAGGGCCTCATACAAGATGAGGAATATTGAGTAAATAGGTTGCATGAACTGGAGCTTCTTGATTAAAAACGACAACATGCCTATGACCATCTCAAGGCATATCAACAAAAAACCTATAGAAGCTATAATCACAAATTCATCCCAAGGGCTTTCAAAGTCGGTGATCTCATCCTACAGGAAAATCCTAGAAATCAGCAAGATCGAGAAAAGAAGGGGAAGTTTGAACCTAATTGGTTGGGTCCCTTTGTTATCATATTAGCTTATGGATCAGGAGAAAATCAGTTGTCAACTTTCAAAGGGGATGTGCTTGATGAACCAACCAACAACATACATTTGAAGAAGTTCTACATTTGAGTCATCCAATGCACGGATCAAGCAAAAAAAAAAAATCAAAAAAATACAAAAACAAAAAATAAAAAACAAATCAAAAAGTGCAATAAAAATAAATGGTGAAAACCTGGCAATAGGTTCTATTTGTGAGGGAACAAATCATCTATCTATCAATACTCATATCTTTGATCCATCTAATCTCAGCTAATAGCCATCACCAGAACACTTGTACACGCAGCATTATCCTAGACATACTTAGCATAGTCACTGTCCTTGATTATCTAAAATAGTTATCCATATCATATCCCACCATGGCTTGGTGATCAATGTATATATCCACATCAATAAATATCTATGATTGGGGGAAACATTCATCTCACTTTGGCATTCAAACAACAAACAAGGATCGTAGCATACTAGGGAACCATTGTCAAAACTACTCATCAGGCTAGAAAACGGGATCATTATCCAACTGCAACCTTAACACACACACGATGGATGATTTTCTGCATTATGATTTGTTTACATTTTAGCATGAAGTTTTGACTATTTTTATTTTGATTTTTTAATCATTAGATCTCCTAAGCTACTCAAGGATGCACTGAGATAGAGAAGCAACGAAGGAATCTGACATTTTCTTTGGTTTTCTGTCTATGAGGCGATCATTCGTGCGGTGAAAAATTTGTCTCGAGACATGATTCAAAACATATCATTGAAGACATTTTCCACTTTTTACATAAACATGGTTATCTCTTGTCTGTTTTACACAAGCAACACTCGGGTCATCTTGGTTCAATTATACCTCAACGCTTGTGTCATCTCACAATATCAAACATCCATGTAAGTTTTACTTGGGTCGTTATGGTTCAATTATACCATGATGCCTATATTAAACTTTGAACATATCAAAATCTCAATGACGACAAAAAGAGCACAAACAACTGACTAAACGGGAAGGATAATGACATAATTAAAGTGATCATTTAGTTGCATATCATTCTTTAATCTTGCATTTAGTTGCATATCATCTTAATCTTACATACATCATTATCATTATCATACAAGCGGTGTCATTCCTGAAACTAGACTTGATCTCAATCTTATCAATTCTATCAATCCATTTCATCTGATCCATTCTATCATGTCTTATACAGGATGTATCTTTCCTGAAACCATACGTCTTGATCATGTCTTATACAAGATATATTGTTCCTAAAACTAGATACTTTGATCATCTTTGGCTTATACAAGTGGTGTCATTCCTAAAACCAAACTTGACCTCAATCTTATCAATTCTTATCAATTTGATCGATCATATCATTATCCCCATACATGAGCATATCATATTGACAACATGTAGAATGCTATATCACATTATTAGAAACATCTACATTCATCAAATCCAACCATCATTTGCATTCATCAAATCCCACCATCATCTGCATCATCATCTGCAAAAGTCATATAGATTAAAAGCATATCATATAGCTCATCAAAATCAAAATCGCTCCATCCACATCATATCATCGTGCACATGTGTGATCACATGTTGATCCAAAGGGAAATCAATGATACAAGTCTGAACCAATCGTCAGTCAGAACAAATAAATATCCAAAGTCCCTAGATATCATATTGCTATCAAAATCAATCAATCCAAGTTCCATATCAAAAATCAAGGACTCATATCGAAAGCAAAATCAAGATCCATATCAACAATCAATCGAGACCTATATTGAAAGCAAAATCCGGACTCATATCGAAAGCAAAATCAAGATCCATATCGAAATCAAAATTAGGATCCATATCGGAATCAAGACTCACATCAACTTAGCAACTCATATCGAAAGAAAAGATCCACATCGAACACATACTCATATCATAATACAACAGCATATTAGAATCAGACATCATCACAAAATAGGACTCACATTGGATCATCAGCCATATCAGAGCAATGGGGTAAAATCAAGAAGGTTAATAGGTGGGGCATGTATTTTCCTACCACTTTTTCATTTTTAACCTTATCAACATCATTTTCGGGAGATGAATCAATAATGTGCATTCAGCACAATCAATATTCTCATATCACAATTAATTCAAAAATGCTCATCAACTTGAGAATTTTCCAATAAACCCCTAATTCATCTCCCAAGGGGGCATCATCAATATCGTTCATAAAATCTACATCTGGGGCATCATATCGACATTTCGACACACTACATCATATCGATCAAACTTTGGCAGCATATCTGACAAATTTTCTTTAAATCAACATGTGCACACACGTCACTTCAAAGAGGGGCAAAATGTTGACGTATAAATCTGAAACGTATAAATCTGAACACTTTCCTAAATGAATATTTAATATTTATTTTAACCCCATTCCCCCTATTAATTAAATTCTATTTAATTAATTTCTTCATTTTCATCTATTTGATTAAATGAATTACTCAATTTATTTAATTAAATTCACCTAAACCTTTTCTAACCTTTAATTAAATAAATCCCTTTATTTAATTAAATCCCCTTTCTCTCTTTTTAATTAAATTTACATTTAATTAAATTAATTTTTGTAAATAAATAAATCTATTTTATTTATTAAATCCCCCCACTTGTATTTATGCAAGTTGCACCTATTTTAGTGAAATAAAGTAATTTTATTTTAATTCAAATCCTTTTCCCTCCACTTGCATTCTCCTACATCTCCCACTTGCCTCCTAAACCCCTTCTAGATTCTTCTAATCACTTCCAATTTAGCCTAATTCATCTCCTAATTATTGTCACATTCCTAAGCAAAGAGAAGTCACTTCTCAAAGCCCCCAAAGTCTTTGAAATGCATTTAAGACTTTATGTCTTCAACAAGTTAACCCTCAAAGTCTTCCTAACCATTAATAGTTAACTCAACCTTCTTGCATGGTTAGATACTTTCTCTCTAACTTAACCTTCATCCAACCTAAGGGTCTCATTAAGCATTCATGACTTTAACCTTGGTTATCCTATTAACCCTTGCACAAGAGTTTACCCCTTGGGTAAAAGCTTCATCCATTGGATAACTTTAACTTAACCTTAACCCTTACCTCCTAGGGTAACCTTAATGTCTCCTCAAGCATTTAATGCTTCTTAGATCTCCTCTCAAGCAACCCTTTGTGGACAATTGTCACTATTTCATTGGTGAGAATTGTAAACATGGATTGATTAACTTTCAATCTTGGCCCTTGTTAAGATTATTCAATCTTGACCATCCATTGCCCTATTTTCTCTATAAATATAGCTCTCATTCCTCATTTTTAACAATCAACAATATTTCATTCATCTAGTCTAATTACTAAACATTTTAGCCTCTCTTTGTTAAATCATCATAATAGCATTTAGAAGCATTTTGATATATCATAGAATACTCATGCTAGACTAGTATATCATTGCTAGGATAATTTACTAATATTTTATCATATCATCATCTTTATGCTAGCTTAATCATCATAGTTTCAATATCCTACATCTTAGAATGCATTCATGCATATAAATCAAGCATCACTCGTTCTTGGAGTTGTCATTCCTAAGTCACTTTTCTCAATGATCTGGGAGCAAAACATTGACTTTAGGGATCCTGTGAGATAGAGAACAATGGGACACCCCTTGGGAAGTTGAACTAATTGAATCAGTTCATATACTTGCACCAAGAGTCTCATTGGTGTGTGGGTCTTCAGGATTTGAGTTATTCATTTTTCATCACCATATTTTCCTGCATATAGAAGTAAATATTGACCCCAATAACATGATGAGTCAATAACATGGTGGGTCAATAACATCACATGTCAATAACATGACGGGTCAATAACATATGTCAATAACTCGATGAGTTAATAACATGACAAGTTAATAACATGACATGTCAATAACTCGATGAGTCAATAACATGACGGGTCAATAACACGACATGTCAAGTATGTCTCAAAGTTGTCATGTGAAAGTTGTCAAAAGTTGTCAAGTTTGGTCTCCAACGTACATTTGGTTTAAAAAGTGGTTAAGGGAAGCTATACCTGCCATCAAAAGGCTTAAAAAGGCCCTGGATGGTCGGCCATGAAGAGTTGTTGAAATATTTGTAATGTATTGAAGAGCAATCAATAGAAAACACAAACATTTATGCATTTTCCTTCTTGTTCCCTCATAACAGTCTGATCTCAACCTTCAAATCATATTGATTCCTCATTCTTTTGTTGTGCAAATCAATTTGAAATGATACATTGAAGAGTAATCTGCCATTTGCTATTCATTTCTTGTGATTTGGTTTTAAATTGAAGGAGATCTAATATTTTTTGTCAAAACTGTTAAAACCCTGATCTAGGGTAAACAACGACATTTAAAATATGTATGTTTCATATTTTTTGGCTAATAAGCCCACCAATGGGCACAAACTTGTTTTATGTTGTGTTCTATCATTATCTTAAAATTGCAGGAGTGTTATAAACAAATTGCGCGTGGGTTTGAAGAGATTTGATGATTGTTATGTCTCTCAGTCAGAGAAACAACAATGTTGAGAGGGTTTGGTGCCAAGTGTGTTAGATGGTCATTGTGTGTGGATGCTCTGCATCATGATGTAATATAAAAAGGTAGTAAAAATATCTATGAAAGATGTTTAAATTCCCTGAATACGATAAAACATTTAAAATGTATAAATCAACTCAATCTGATGCATTGAATATTGTAACTGTTCAAGGTGTTTAAATGAACTCAATCAGATTTGTAACAAGTGAAGATGTGTAAACATAATCTATCATATTTATTTTTAACAACAATTAAAAATGTTCAAATCAAAACAATATGTTTTATTGAAAATAAGCATACATAAAACTAGTTAAGGTGTTCAAAAGAACTCACTCTGATTTATTCAAAATTACCATTGAATATGTTTAAATGAAATCAATCTGTTATGTTGAAAATAACCATTCAATTTGTTTAAATTAACTTCAATGTGATTTACATAGAATAACCATACATGATTTAATAAACATGGTATTCTTTGAAATATAACATTCCCATATCAATTCAAAATGTATTTTTATTTTTTGGCAAATAGTCTGCATCATTTCCAGCATCTTATTGAAGAGAAGCTAGCCATATAATCTAGAAAAGTTTTATAGTAGAAAAAACCTCTTATGAAGGCAAATGACAACTAATTAATAAATTTTTTTAGTCCCCCACTCCTCGAGGTAACAGGAGATACACCCTTTTCATCAACTTCATCGCTTTCTAGATCAGTTGCCTCCTTGAACCTCTATTTCCAGTGTTCAATGTTTGTCTCACATGCATACAACATGTTATTAAACTAGTCAGCTAAAAATTTGTTATGTTTCATTATCGCCTCATGTGCTACCTCCACTTTCTCTATCAGCATCTAGTGTTTATGCACTTCCATCTCCAACTCAACATTCCTATCAGTCAACTCCATGATAGTCTTCATGAGTTCACTACATCTCCTTTCCAGTTCAATAACCTTCTCCTTCAACCTTTCACTTTCAGCCTCGATAATTTGAACCTTGTCCATTAGCAATTATACATGAAGGGCATCAAACTTCAGATAGGCCATGCAATGAGGGGTCCGACGATCCTTCAACTCTGGAAATAGGGGTTTTGCTTTTGTTGTCATCTTCCCTTTCCCATCAGAGGTGCAAAAATCTGAGGCCCCGAGCTTGGGTGAACTCTTTGTAGGCTTTCCATCCACCTCAAGATGTATTTCAATGACTTTTCTTTTGCCTGCCCCTTCTTTTCCCATTGTCATCCCTACAAACATTAACAAAAGAAGGCATATTAGTAGACAACAAAGAAAGAAAATGTAAAAGACAATGAAAGATGCATGAAAGAAAAGTGTAGACGAATGTGAAATGACCAAGTTTGTCTTCCATTTTTGTCTGAAAATGAGAAACTACAATTCTAAACTAAAGATGTGATGCTCAGTGGCCCAACAATCAGGGTTGCAGCTACTCTGCCTCCAAAATCTTAAAATCATACATTGTGTTATTGACATTTCATAAAATCACAACACTTACACACAAAATCAATGGGCAATAATGCACAAAAAGGTCAATAACATGATGTACGATTTTAACGTTTTGGATGCAAAATAGCTGTCGAGGGGAGGGGGCAGTGGGTGCCATGTTACCTTGTGTAGACACCTAAAACTGGCACAACTAATTAAATGGATTTTATTCATTTAATCATCATTAAAAAACCTATTAATTAAATTAAAATTTAATTAATATGCTCATTCTTCTAATTGACCTTTTTAATTAAATTAAGATTTAATTAATATACCCTTCTTCTATCTAAGCCATTTAATTAAATTCACATTTAATTAAATACCCCCCTCTAGCCATTTTAATTAAATTCACATTTAATTAAAAATATGAATTTTTCCCTTTCCCATTTTAATTAAATCTACATTTAATTAAAGTCCCCTTTGCATCTAAACAAATCAAAATTTATTTGTAAATCCCCCCACTTGCAAAATCCTACAAATGCAAGTTGCATCCCTTTTGGCTAAATTAGATTATTTTAATCAAACTAAAAATTCTATTATCCCTCACCCACTTGCAAAATCCTACATATCCCACTTGCCTCCTAATCATCCTTCTAAAACCTATCTTATCCCTTCATTATCCTAATTAGTCCATTTTGTTTCTTCCTAGGTTGCTCACACATGTGTGAGCACATATCCCCCTTCTCCCAAGGTGGGACCACACTGAATTTTCATCCCACTCCCCTTTGTGACACTTGTCACAAGACTAAGCTTACAAATTTGGGACCACACTTGTGGTACCACATTGATACTCACCCTCTCCCCTTTGTGACATTTGTCACAAGGCTAAGCCTTTCAACTTAGCACCATATTCATCCTTCAATCTTGACCCTTAATTGGTAATCAATCTTGGCCATCCATTCCTAGGCCTTCAACTCTATAAATTGAGTCCTTATCTCTTATCAGTCAACCCACTTTTTATGCATCCTTATTATAGTTGTTTTGCAGGTTATCAAGGAGCTCTCATTGTGCCTCTCTCAAGCATTAGGCCATTTTAATTGCATCATATCTAGATTCTATCATATGTTAGATCAATCATTTATATTAATTGCACATCATTTCATAACATTATCATTTTCATCTTAGCTTAATTAGATCACTTACTTCTTCAATCCGGAAACACAACTCCATTTTGCATGTCATTTTCATATCAATAGTTCATATCATTTGATCATCACTAATATCTTAGTTGCATTCCATTTAGATATTAGAATAATATATATCTCTTGTTCTTTAGGTAGTCATCCTAGGGATCAAGTGCTCTTCCAAGCTGAGAGCCACCTTGATTTGAAGGATCCTTGGAGATAGAGGAACATGAGACGTGCTTGGGGTTTTTGATTTCAAAACTTAGTTTAGTTTCTATTTTAGATTTTTAACTATAACAATGTTTCATGTGTGTTCTTGTTGGCTATTTTCTCCTCTTGTGGGTTGATTCCACAATTTGGAGCTCACACTATGCAATTGAGAATGCACTTCTGCGAAAACTGACTCCATCACTCACTATTCCTCCACATGTTGTTTTCAATCGACTCATTAAAAAAAAATTCATGAAAGTTTTGTGTTGGTCTCATAATTTTATGTGTTTATTAATTTAAATTATTAATTTATTTCAGATGGTATGTTTAAAAAATAGTTAATAAGAAAAGTTTATTCAACTGTCATAACTTACAACGAAAATAGGACATGTTCGATAATTACAACAAAAAAAATCAGCATACACTTGGACAAAAGAAGAGACATGGAAAACATGGCAGTAACATATATTAAAACAAATTATAGCAACACAGAGAAATTTGTGAAGTATGATAAATTGAGAAAAATGCTATGTTGCATTATATTACAAGGCAGATTAGTATGTTGCACCATGGTAACCCCAGGGATGCATTACAATATACACATAAACAATGAAAAAATGCACAAATAATTATTCAAATGTACGCACAAACAAAGAATAAATGCAGAAATAACTATTCATAGATACACACAATGTTTAACCAAATTTCAGCTTCCAAGCAGTTGAGATAGGGTGCAAATGGTTTATGAAGAGTATTCTTCCACTAGAGTATCTGGATATAATTATTATTGTCTACTAAGTGAGCTTTCAAGCTTCTATTTTGAGTCCCATAAGGGGGATAGACATAACAAGAATATATTTATCGCCTCCTCTGCCTATTTTGCGCAACAGAGTTGACACCAAAGTAGAAGACTTGACGCTTCTTCGGGTTCTTATGTAACTCAAAAGGGGTGATGCCAAGTGTTTGTTGCCTCACACTTGTCCATTTAATCGCAAGATTGCATTTAATATCCTGATTTTTTGGCTCAATAATTTCGACAACTATAACCTACCACATAAAAAGCGACATCAAATGACTGTTACCAATATTGTTGCATTCGAAAAATTTAAATGGTCGCATGAGAGAACAAAGGAAAGGATCTTGCAATCTTACCGCAGATGGGACATGGATGAGGTCTTTGATATCCCACACCTCCCACGACTTAAGGGAGTCTGATAATGACTCAGAGAAGGATTGTAGATAAGGCAGTGAGGCATTTCCATCAAAGACATCCATGATTCAGACTTTAGCACAACCTCATTGGAGTGGATTGTTGTGACATCGCACACCCCTCCCAACCCCATCAACAATACCTTTACCAAAAAATTTCCCATCAAGTTGAAGGTGCACTTCATATTCAATAGCAAGAGTGTGCCCGTCTTCATCAGTAAAGTCTTCCTTGTCTTGCACAGTTATCTACATGAGTAACATATCAATGTGCTAACGTAAATAACATTTTTGTATAGTTGGACATCAACATAACTAAATCAATTCATGTAAATGCACTAGAACAATACCAAAATAGGTGGCTGACACACATTATCCCCTTCATCCCTATCGTGGTTTGCAATTGAAAAGTCACTGTCATTTCCCATGGAATATTTCTTCCCATCAACGTTTCCTTTTGCAACAGTATGTTGCAAAAGAGTGCACATTCAAAAGGAGTGTAACTACATAATTAAACCATATGAGGGAAAACTGGCTGCAAAACTACCCATCAAGAACACAAAAAATCTGAAAACATGAAATTTTTCAAAAATTAGAGATCCTTGATCGAGATGGGCAGATTTAGCAACCGCTTTTTTTTTTTGGAAAATTTTCGGAAAAGTGAATAACAAGAAATTTATAATTCCTTTTGCAACATTTTTAGCTATGTAAAATTGTCTGTATTACCTATTGATGTTTGCTTGTATCCTCCAATGTTTGCCCCAAATCAGGAGACTGGACTGCATTCTTCTCATCTCTGGGTGGACTTAACTTTTCATTCATCGTCTCCTTCTGCTACTTCATCCTAATGGATGTTCAAGGTTTGCAGGATACTTTTTTTGGCCCACTACATACAGTGTCAGCCAGAGCTCCGAACAACTACAGGCTCCCTCCACTAACCCCATCAACATCAGCCTAACATCACAAGGATGGAACAATCAACATAGAAGCCTATGGAGTACAAAGAATAATATGCAATGCAAACACATATATGAACATACATTCACCTTTGATGACAAATATTTGACCTCAAATGAAGTCAGCCTTTTTTTGTGGCAACCTTCGTCTTCTTTTTCCTCCCCAACGAAGAAGGTGCATGGTCGTTGAGTTGCACATTTATTGCAGGTAGTGCATACAATCCCATATTCACTTCAATATTGCCTCCTCGGTTACAAACCACCTACCCAATAGCCTAGGATAGCTCAATTATGTGTACTTTGGAAAATTAGATCCAATATGGTGAAGTATAAAATAAAACAATCACTAGGAATTACCTCTCTTCCAAGTTTCTATCTTTCCATTAACTGAAAAACCTTCTTCAATATCTCCTCCATCAATGGACTCCTATTGTACATTTGCATTGCTTTGTTTATCTCTTCCTTCCCTTTAATGGGAAGCTCATCAAATGTTTATGTCCCATAATCTCTGCACACCCGATTAGTGACACACTTTTTTTGCATATTGTATCGTACTGTCATATGGTACTTGACATCACCCACCTTCTTATTCATGTATCTCTCTGTTGTCTCTATGCGAAGTTGGTTGTGTTTATTGGTAGCATGCGATGTACTATCATGTCTTAGGGCCTCCAATAATGGGAGGTTGTGCACTGACAATCTATGCAGGTCCAACCTCCCCAGATCCCAAAATCTATGGCCTCCATTATATGAGCATTCGTTGAAGAGACAAAAGTAGAACAACCTGCCATCAACATATTCTCTTTTGTGGTCAGACTTTTGCTGCACATACCATACACGACAAAATGTCACATTCATTTTTGTTGGAATAAAGTATTATATAGATGATACGAAATATAATAACAAATAGCACACCTCAATATTGCCCCCTCGTTGTCCCTTTTTGTGACCATCAACAACCTACCCTTTGTTGTCCTCAGTCATAGCCTCGTAATCGATACAGACGTCCTCTTTTTCACTATCACCATGATCCTCAACCATATTCTCACACTCCTCTACATTCCCAATGGCCTCATCTTCCCCATCAATAGACACGTTATCATGTTGTTGTTGATTAAAAAAGAAGACATCAGCAGTGCTTTTAACTCCATAAAGTAGTCTATTTTTCCACTTATGAAGCCCTACTTCCAGTAATCACAACACACACATGTGGAAATAAATTGTAATACAAACAAGAGACATGATTACTGATATGATCGTGCAATTAGTTTGAAGACCACCTATCAATGGCTTCAAAATGAAATGACCAACTGGCACCTGCTTCAAATTTGAAGCTCTGGCTCCCTCCTGAGTATACAAATTCGACCTCCCAATCACAAAACTTAAAAAGGATGAAAAAATCAAGAAAAAGTACATGTTGTCTCATCGATTGAATCTGTTACACTATCATGCAAGCAGGTGTCATATGGCACAACCAACTGGGCAACGTGGCCAACTCTTGGTGTGTCATCCAGTTCAAAGAGAGGTGAAGCAATAGCAGTAACTTCTTTGAACATAGCTCTGAACACATGGGACATATTTGATTTGAAAATGGAACACAGATCCAATTTAAATCAAAAGACACTATCAATTGTAGATGGTTAAGAATGTCATGTTCATATAAATAAATATTTTATTTATTTAATTATTATATCCTAAGTATTGTAATAATTATAAATTTTAAATGGCTTGTCCTTTCCAGTAGGGTGGCTTTTAGCTATTTTAAAGAAACGAGTTTGCATTTATTGGCCTATCTTGTCAGAGCTAAGTTGACAACATAGAGATGGTTCTAAATATGTTGGCATTCTAAGCCCAACTCACATAGAATATTTTAATCGAGCGCTTTAGATTTGGGATTAGATTTTCAGAGCTTTGGACAAAGAGTTGCAGAGATTTTTCCTGGTTTCCCGGTATGTTCTAAATGTTCATCAACTTTATATAGAGAACGAATTGGAGAGGACAGGAGCATACAAGTTTTTTATAGTGCAGAAGTCAAAGAGAGGGCATAGAAGATGGTGAACTTTGTAGGGATCAATTGCTAGAATTGTGAGGAGCTTCTAGAAGTCCAAATCAGAGACCTTTTTGTCACAGAAGAATATATATATCATGCAATTTGTGGCATGGTGAAAGTCTCTTTGAATGTAGATAGGTACTGTGTGATGGGTTTATATATGAGGTTGTGTTGGTTCCTCTGGTGGACATTTTAGAATAAAGGGAAAGGTGTGTCGAGCTAATGGAGGGATTCGTGAAAGGAGTTAACAGAGATGTTGTGGTAGAAGCCATTTTTGAGTTGCGGGAAGGGGTTAAAGATAGTGTCTTGAAAGTATACTTCAACCCTAAAAATTATTTCTCCTCGGATTCAGATGAAGGTAGTGAATCAGGTGGGTCTGAAGAAGGCAACAAGGAGGATTCAGAGGATAGTGAGAAAGAGAGGGTAAGAAAAGAGAAGAGGGAAAGGGAGGCTGATAGGGAGAGGATAAGAAATTTTGGGGAGGAGGCATGGGAAGTGTTCAAATGTGCAGTGATGAATGGCAACCTAGCTCCTTTTCGTAGGCTCAGGGACTCAGAGGATTGGTGGATTTCGGAGGCATCTACAGAAAAATCTCTTCAATTTGGGTGAGTATGCGGCGTTGATCCTCCAGTTCATGAGAGGTAAGGAACTGTTTGAATGCAGACGTTTGTGTGGGCTTCAAAATGTAGCGGCTAAGGCTTGAATGCAGAGTATTGATGATAGGATTTGTAAATTGTGTTATGTAAGTGTGTCTTATAAGGTTTTCTAGTGAATGATAGTGAGGTTGATTGTGTGTTTAAGTATGTTTGTGTCTAGTTAGGGAAGGATGGCAAGCATTTCAAACTGCTAGTATGAGTCAAGTTGAAATATGTAATCTCTTTTTTTTTGAAGCAATATAGGGAGCTATCCCCATTATAGATAATACTTATCTAAATATATATATATATATTGCATTTTATATAATTAATTCATTTTTCCTCTTCTAAGCCTTTCATCATTCAAATAAATATTTTATTTATTTCAATCATCATTTTCATAAATGAAATAAATATTTTATTTATTAAATTGCTCCCACTTCCTCTATTAAATAAATAAATTTTTATTTGGACAATTAAATCATTTACTTTTTAGTCTATGACACATGACATTTATCTCTTAATCTTCGTTTTCCCAACCCCTTCATTATTTTATTATTTCTTCTACATGCCAACTTATTATTTAATCATTTTGTATCGTACCCTTTAATCCTAGCCAACCATCTTAATTCTATGCCTCTGTTTTCTAAAAGGTCTTGTATATAACAAGATTCTTTCATCTTCGTCAATCCTAATATGCAATTAGCAATCACCCAATCTAGCATTGGAGCCTACTCTATGCATTCCAGCATTTTTTTTTTGCATCCGTCATATTTCATAGATTCATTGACCGTAGATTCTTGTGCATGTGCTTTTCAGAGCATCATTTTTTGAACACAAGGTCTTCGGTGATATAATTGCACTGGAGTAGATTTTACTATATGTGTGTATTGCTTAGTTCATTTGGCTTTGCATTGTGTGGGTATTGTAGGTTCTCTATTGATGATGATCAAGTAAGTCCATATCTTGTCTCCTAAATTTTCAGATATATTTTTCTCTATACACCTCAATAACACTACACGTTGAAGACAAATGTCGAAATGGCAACACAATTGATTATTTGCACATTGTGAAATGAGGCCTGCAGATGCCTATGTTATATACGACCAGCAAGTGGGGACCCTCCTAAGTATTTGTATGTCTGCCACTCGATATCATTGTTAATAGTAATAAGGAATGGTTTAGTTACGTTTACAAAAAATAATGGATTATGATCCATCAGGCATCTTCTCAAAAAGGGTGCATGTGATGTCCCCATCCAAATTATAATACAATCACTATATTTCGTTAACAATCAATAAAAAAAGCATACAAAACATTGATAATCATTCCATCACAATCTACTGCGTAGCAATTTAGTTTCTCCCTCTTTGACGCTATCTTTTTTTAGTCGATAAATAGCTGGATAGGCTAGCACCTTGTATTACTGTGTAGGAAAAATTTATAGGAATCAGAGGTACTATATGCTGTTAAAACCTCTATCAAAGAAAAAATACCCATAGACTCCTTGTGTAGGCTATATCCTGTAGATTATAAACTTTTAGCAGAGGTGTCTATGTATTGTTATCCCTTTGTCACATACACAATAAAAAAGAAACAAGAAACCACAGCATTTCGCCAGCTCAAAGTGAGCATAGGGAACAAAAACCTACTATTAACCGCTTAAAGTCCAAAGATTACAAAAAACTTTGTAAAACCAAACAACAAGAAACAGTAATAGATCTAAACACAAGGAAAGAGAGGGCCAACATCATTCCTCACTGCCAAAGGAGTCAGATATAGCTTCATGCACCATCTGTGCAGCATGAGCTTCCACGATCATTAGGCAATCTATTCCGCAATTCACATGGGTTGGACCAAGAACAATTTCTTCAATGAGCCTCATGTCCTCCAATATCCACATTTCACCTAGGCCCAAACCCCAATTGTTTCCCTCCTCAATCTGACCATCCTCAGTCACACCAGTATATTGCCTCCCCTAAATATTTTCATCATGAACAAACTGCCCCATGTCAAAGAAATTTAGGTGCGTCATACAATCTACCACATAAAGTAGGAAATTTAAATTGTGTTGTCTTTCTAGCCTGTTACAGTTGAAATCCTCCAGTTCCATGGTCTGAATTAACTAGAACTTCCTAACTTCATTTGCTCCCTCACGCAGCATGTAATATTGATTATCCATGGGGATATGTTTCAGATCATCAATGTTGTCTAACATCGAGTCAATTTCCCCCAAAAAATAGAGGCAAAAAAGCTTTAGGCACAATAGCTTCGTTTTGGGTTTCTCGACCCTTATTTCGATGCACAGAGCCAAAAACATAGGGTGATATTCATATTCACTCGATATCTATGCTTGGCACGGATAAATTCATGCCCTAGCACCTTTTTTACGGCATGAAGAACCAGAGGATGATTTGACTCCAAAACCATCAGCAAATGCTTGTCCAAAATATTCCCAACAAAAGACATTTGCTACTTTGTGGATTCCAACAGAATAGGAGTGCCCATCGTGATAATGTCTAAACTCAGAAAACACTCTTTGATGCGAACTAATGTCAGTAAAGAGCACTAATTCATTATTGGAAAGACATGTCTCTTTCAAAATAGGTATCTATTCTAAAGATTCTATCTCTTACTTGCTATGGGATATTATTAATAACCTGGTATGAATGATTCAATGTAGAAAAATGGAGAACAAGGATGATAGACAGATGAGGAGGGCTCAATCACAAATCTCCACCACTGCAACAACATGCATACAATATCCCCTCAGCTCCCACCGCACTCCACATATCATTTCAAATAGGTATTGGAATGTCAAAAACACATGGTACTCTTCCGTTGAGGAATACTGCTAATCTATATTTACGCAAATAGTCAGATGAATGTAAACTCTCTTATCTAGATGAATATCATATATATGGAATAGTTGTTGCAATGCACACATCATCTGCAGGAATTCAGATATAAGGTTCATGTAACTAACATTGGTTTCATGAGGCCAATTTCCATAAATAATATTTCTATGGATTTCAAAATGGGGAATAATATCTTATTATCTAAGATGCACATGTACAAAAAAGACTATAAGGCAACACACAATTGCATTGATCATTTTCTGCTTTCACTAATGCATTAAGCTAAGGACCATCAATATTAATTGATAAAATACATGAATTTTATTCAAACATTTATACTAAATCAAAGAATAATATGCACCAATATATATATATACAAAGCCTCTTATAAGAAATTACACAAGCCCTGAACATTATTAATAAGGAGATAGTACATTGCAAGTAATATCAAAGCACGTAGAGGGAGCAAAAACATGGAAATTTTGGACGTTTCAATGGACTTCTCAATTGTCCTTCGAAATGAACAACCTGCATGAATAACTAGCGTTAGTGGTAGTCTACAGTGGGAAGTAAATGCAATTCAACACACATAGAATGAACCTACATGTTCAAATCTGAAATTGCATTTAACATTCAATATAAACTAACACTAAGTAATGCATATTGCCAAAATTATATGTGCCACTTAACCATAGTGCCAGAGCTATGACGAAGATAGCGTACAAATGCATTTGGTATAAGTACTTAAAACATAATACAAATCTATTGTGTCCTAATAAGCTAGCAGTGAAAAAGACAAATATTATTAGTCCATGAACAATGAATACTAATGCACTGCAAAAAGGAATGTTAGAAGAGACACAAGATTCAAATGTTAGTGTTACTATCAATCAAAAATGAAATATCAAAGAAACTACAATCCTAAGCATGCATATCAAGAGAGATATCAAACAAATTATAGAAACAACACAAAAACGGAAGAAAGACACTAAACCCTCCCAAATGCTCTCTAAAATGCTCATAGTTTCTCCTCCCTTGTTCCTCTCCTCTCCAAGTTCCAAATGAGTGTAGCCCCCAGCTCTTTGCACTACTATGGATGTCTTATGGAGATTCAAGATTATGAAAAATGACTAATTATGCAAATGCAAGCTAAATATGAGAAATATCTAATTAATCTATGTTAATTTTATCCAAAATAACAAAGAAAAGTGCTCCTAGATGTTCTCTCAAATTTGGTATAAGTTTGATGCATACAAGATTTCTAGATCTAGATTAAGAAGGAATGAGCTCTATTTATAGGAAAAATAGGGCAATGGATGGTTGAAATTGAGTAATCTCAACAAGGGTCAGGATTGATGGGTTTATGATCCATGTGAGAGCTTTCAACCCAATCCCAAGTTGACAAATGTCGACATGAGATGGCTTGAGAGGAGAGGGAAAAAGCATTAAATGCTTGAGATGACATGAAGGTTACCTTAGGAGGTAAGGTTAGGCTTGAGTTGAATGAATAAAGCTTTTATCCAAGGGTAATGATTTTATCCAATGGACAAACTCTTGTGCAAGAGTTAGTGGTGATAACCATGGTCGAAGCAATGAATGCTTGAAGAGACCCATGAGTTAAATGGAGGTTGAGTTAGAGGGAAATTCTCTAACCATGTGGGTGAGTTGATTTAACCATTAATGGTTATGTAAGAGCCATTAATGGTTTGAAAGACTTTAGGGGTTAACTTGTCGAAGATATAAAGTCTTTTAAGGCTTTTCAAAGACTTTGAGGCTTTGAGAAGTGACTTCAAGTTGCTTAGGAATGTGACTAAAATTAGGGAGGGTGATTAGACTAATTAGGAATGGTTTAGAAGAATCTAGAATGGGTTAGAAGAGTCTAGAATGGGTTAGAAGAATCTAGTGGGTTTGGTGGGTGAGAGAAAATAGGATTTTAATTAAAATAAAATTCATTTATTTCAACTAAATAGGTGCAACTTGCATTTGTAGGAGAATGCAAGTGGGGGGTAGTTTAGGGATTTAAATAAATGTTTTATTTATTTATTTAAAGGAGGAAAGGGGGTTAAATTAAATAAATGTGCTTTATTCATTTAATTAGTTGTTAGAGTATGGCTTAATGGATTAATTTAAATAAATTGAACAATTTATTTAGTTAATAGAAGAAGAGGTTGAGGATGAAATTAATTAAATATTAATTTAATTAACTATTGAATGATGGTTAAATAATCAAATAAATAGTAAACATCATTTAATTAAGTGGACAGATTTATGTGACTACAAATACAACGAATAATAAAAAAAGTAAACACAAACATAACAAGACCACAACTGTCTCTCTGCATCCCATCTTGGGTTTTCCTTCCCCGCTTGCAATGCAACTAGTCCTTTTCCCCTAAAATCATGCAAGATTGTGCATTGACAATATATCCACATTCATCTTCACCAGATCCCATAATTTACAGACTCCTCAATTTCCGGTCGCAACCCTGGCGGTTTGCAAAAGACCAATTGCGTGTTATACACACCCAAATATTCGACGACCTGACATACGGTGTGGATATTTTTTATGTCAATTCCACATCATCAGGGACCACGTGATGTCCACATCATCGCTAGCCATGCGATGGAAATTCTTGCCTTCCAAGTTAATGGCTTTGCATGTTATTGACCACACAACATGAAGAGATAAACATTAAATGTGTTGTCATTGAACTAAACCTAACAAAGTTAAGTCTCCAAGTTATTGTCCCCAATTATCTACATGTTATAGTGCGATATCAACCATGGGAGACAATTGAGACTAGGTCATTTGTGATAAATGTCTATTGTAGTATAGGTTTGCCATGATCGATTACCTATTGAGACCCGAAGATACTTGATCAAAGTATTTGTTGATAGTCTAGGTTGAAACTTAAGAAAGTTTGTAGCAAAACAACTGATATGTGTGTCGATATGTGTAGGAGGATCTTCCCATCTTACAGATGTAGGAGAGGCATCCAGCCACATAGCAACTGCGAGAGCAGTTGATGGAGGCAGAGATTGATTACGTTTGTGCGACTGGCTTGTATGACATGATGTACCTACCCATGATTCGGGTGAATCGCGGTCTACTAACGACCTTGGCAGAGCAATGGAACAGTGAGATATGCATGTTTCACTTGGTGATGGGAGAGATGACGGTGACTGTGGAGGACATATGGAGGATTTTGCACATCCCAATCATAGGGGAGTCAGTTACATATGACCAGTACCTAGGGAAAATAGTTGTGCAGAGGATATTCGTCGATGATGTGTATATTGAGGATGGCTCGATATCATGGGAGGATATAGCGGCACTATATGAGCCTCTACCATTAGTGTTAGCAAGGATCGTCGGGGGTTTGTTGTGCCCTGATCGATGTTCACATGAATTAGCCATTGGTTGGGGCCAGGTGATAGAGAAGATGATGACTGAGGGGACTCACTATGCATGGGGGCCATGTGTGTTATCACACCTATACTGGGACTTACATGAGGTAGTGTACCGAGAGGCTAGATCACTAGGGGTAGGGATCACATTGTTGCATGTCTGGGCTTGGGAGCACCTACTAGTCACGTGACCAATATGCTTGAGATTTAGGGTAGTACATCAGCCCTGTGTGTATATGTATGGAGGTTTGATGGGCCAACCCCATCTAGGGAAGTTGGAGTTTTGGCAGCAGGCTTTAGATGATTTAGATACAGTCATATAGAGGCCAAACCTTGAGTCCGAGCCCTGGGAGGATGATGGAAAGGCACTACCATATGTATTTATGACACATTTTTTGATTGGGCATACATCCTACTCAGTGGAGAGACAGGTACCAGGGAGAGTGATGAGGCAGTTTGGACAGAGGCAAGGGTTGTCGAGGGGTTCTGGAGAGTAGGCACGGGTAGTGCCGGAGAGATTTCAGTGGGGACCGGTGTTACTTTTTGATCAGGCCTTGGCAGAGTTCTGGACATTATAGGAGAGAACATGGCAAATGAGGCCAGAGATTGTGGATGCAGGGGTGACAGAGGAGTACACACAGTATCATACCGTGCACCTGATTCCATGGATTTCAGATCTTGTCGAGCCTATACCACCTTTTGAGGATGGCAGGAGATGGTGACAGAGGAGGAGAGGAGGTAGGGGTGGAGGAGGAGGAGATGGTGATGGTGATAGTGGAGGAGGAGGTGGTGGTGGATTTGGGGGTGGGGGTGGTGGAGGAGGACAATTACAAAGGAGAGGCAGAGTTGGGCAGCCGTTATGACTATCACAAGGTCCACTTATATAGGGAGCGGCTAGAGCAGGAGTTAGGGATGTTGGTGGGGGAGCGGAGCCTATGGAGATGGGAGGGGGAGCCATAGGTGGAGAGGGAGATCTATGGTAGTTTATGATTATATGGTTGTAGGCTCGGTTAGAGGACAGGGAGGCAGAGATTACAGTTAGAGATGTCTAGCTTTTTGCACGGGAGGCTGAGTTGAGGGTAGTGGTGCAAGAGAGAGATGATTTGGTGGACAGATTGAGGGAGGTACAGGATAGAGTTTGAGTGTTGGAGGGAGAAAAGGCATAGGGTCCGACTGAGGCGATGTTGAGGGAGATGCGGCAGGTAGGTGGAGAGATTGACTATTGGCAGGTATTATATAAGCAGCTTGTGCCAGTTAGTCAGTGAGCACTAAGCTATTCCTAGATGCGGGGGGCGAGATCAGAGTGGTCTCAGAGGGCTCACAACAATGGTGGTATCATGGGTCCTCCTCAGCGAGATGGTGGGGGAGGAGCAGGGGCGGTTTTGCAGCATCTGGCCAGAGTGCTATTTGAGAGTTTCTATGCACTTGTTACATTGTTATTTTTAGATTGTGACTTGGATGACTCTTGGTAGCCGATATATTTTGACATCATTGTACTTTGATACATGTATGCTTTTGTGATGTGATGTATGATGAGATATATGAGGAGATACCATGTTTTGATATGATATGAGATGTATATATATGATGACATGTATGTTTTTATGCAGGATGATGATTATGAGTTATGTTTAGATTCATGCTATGGATGATTTGCTTTCGAGATGTACTTGTTGATGATATGATTCCTATATGCACGCTATGGATAATTTGATAATATGTGGATGCAGGTAGAGGATGGATGCTAAATGATAATGAATAATATTATTTGTGATAGATAATACTTGTTCATGTTGGTTATATGATATGATGATGATGAGTAAATGATGCATATTTTTAAGATGAATCTAAATGATTCTAAGTGAATCAAATGTTTATCTAGAATTTTATGTATGCAACTAGATGAATGCACTTAAATGGATGAACAAATGTTTATACATATGTTACGTATGCAACTAGATGAATGCGCTTAATGAATAAATATACATTAATGATTTACATGAATGCCACTAAATGATAACGAATAACTGCACCTTAATGCAATTAATAAAATAATGAATGCATCTTAATGAATCTTAGATGAAACTAAATGGGTAAAAATGCACCTACTAAATGAACTAACTGAAACTTTAATGATAATGAAATGAATTCACATTGAATGTTTAAAGGAATGCACTAAATGGATAGATGAATGTTCCTTATAAAAAGTAAGTAAATGAGGATAAATGAATTAAGCAACTAAATGATGATGAATGATTGTGTATGATTTAGATGAATTCCACTAAATGATTAAGATGTAACTAAAATCAAGATAGATGAATGAAATGATTTAAAAGGCCTTTAAATGAAGTTAAATGCACATAAATGAAATGACAAAATACAAGTAAATGAGAACAAATGCACTAATTGTGATGAATAAAACAATGCACTTAAAGGAATATATAAATGAATCTAAATACAACTAAATGATAATGAGCTAAATGCATTTTATGCAACTAAATGATAATGACATGCCTTTCATGATATATAAATGCAAGTTGGTGATAATGTGTAGATGTGGAATGAAAATGTGGGATGATGTATCAAAGGACTTTGTCATGATTTTGTACCCAAGTTAATCTATATTAGGTTCTTTCTCATAGAAGCCTGGATTACTTGTAGGCAAACAATAGATATGAACAATGAATAAGCAAATGGATGGGTGAGATGCAATGGAATGCAATATAAATATATGAGATGAAATGATGATCCATAGAGTATTCCTAGTGCTTTATTTTCCCCATCGAGCATGGTAGTATCGTTCTTGGCCGAGGTAGCAGGAACCAAGTTTGAGCATGTTACCTGTAAGCAAGCATCACAGACAATGAAAAGTTACCCTCCATTCTGGTTCATGTACAAATGGTCGAGGTATACGTTGTAGTCAGTAAGACATATTGATCTATGACTGTATCTTGCATAGGATCACATAGCTTAGTGAACTTCCCACATAGACACCATTAGTACATGCCCCGGAGCTTCATTGGATCAATCTGTAGACAACAAACAAAGAAAAAGATATCAAGAGCCATCCCAGCTACTCTAATCACTTGTGGATATCCTGGAGTAGCGTAGGAACCTGATATAAATAAATAAATAAATAACAAATTGACCAAGTTCTTAGCAACTTAAACAAAATTGTCTTGTCAAAGAAAATGTTACCATGTCTTGTCTATGAGGAAGGATGCATCTTTGTAAAGACAGTTGTGTGTTAGATGTTTTGACTGGTTGGTTGATTTGATAAACAATCATTGTTTGAGTAGCTCAAAATGTTTGTTTATTGTTTGTTGCAATGTGTATGTACAAGGAATAATATGAGTTGCCATGTTTTTGATTGATTTTTTATGTTTTTATCATGTTTTTGGATTTTGTGAGTGTTTTTGAAAGTTTTTGGTATTTTATGAGTTTTTACGAATGTTTTTGGTATTATTTCCAACCAATTTTGAATGAGGAACTCAATGAATCACAAGTAATGTATAATCCACTTCCATCAGTAGTTTAAGAGAATTTTCCCCGAGTTTAAATGTTGCTCTAAAAGCGGGATGCATGACACATGAAGTAATGACCCCAATTGCAGATCAATAACAAGCCATGGTTTGAATAATAAATGAAGGGATTCAATGGATGTCATCGCAATGAGTTTGAAAGACAATGGAGCCATATCCTTTACGAATGGCACATGTTTGCCAGGTTTTCACCATCGCACTTACCCAAGGTGCCACCGTAGTGGTTTTCACCATTTGGATGTATGATTTTTCTTTACTATTTTCTTGATTTTTTATTTTTTTTTATTTTTTTTATTTATTTATTTTTCTTCAGGATAGTTTTTTGAATGTTTTTGGTATTTTCTGATATATTGGAGGATCCTGATGCTCTGAACAACTTATGTATGAAATCATTTGAGGTGCATGTTGTTGATCGGATGTACTAGTGGTTCTCCTTCTAAAGTTGCCAACTGATATGCCCCAGACCCAAATACAACAGTAATAACATATGGACCTAGCCAGTTGGATTCAAACTTGCCCTGATGTTCTTTGTTTGGTTGGTTACGAGCATTTTTCCTGAGAGCAAGATCACCTACCTCAAATGTATGAGGTTTAACCCGATGATTGTAGCTTCTGCTCATGCGTTGTTGATAGGCTTTTAGGTGATTATATGCAACTTGTTGTCTTTCATCAAGCAGTTCCAAGTCCTGAAGACGTGAGACTCGGTATGCTTCATCATCTATCAGATTATGCAAAGAGACCCGTAGAGATGGTATTTCAACCTCAATAAGCAAAATAGCTTCTACTCCATAAACCAATGAGTAGGGAGTTGCATATGTAGGGGTACGAATACTAGTTAGATACGCCCATAGTGTTGGATTTCATCGAATGTGCCAATCACGGCCAGCATCATTGACTGTCTTTTTAAGGATCCTCAATATGTTCTTGTTTGATGCTTCAGCTTGACCATTTCCTTGTGGGTAATAGGGGGTGGAAAAATGGTTTTGGATGTGAAACTTCTTGCAGATCTCACAGACATCTTGATTTTTGAAAGGGAGCCTATTATCTGTGATGATGGACATGGGTACCCCATACCAGCAGATGATGTTGTGAAGTATTTGGTGGCGGTAATGATAAATTTATGTCATTGGATGAAAATGGATGGATTTTACCCACAAGGTCAAGTCCCCATTGACAAAAGGGCCATGGTGTAATGATTTGTTGCATTTCTTGTGCTAGCACATGTATCAGGTCTCCATGAACTTGGCACTTCTTGCATTTTCTGACAAAATAGTAGGAGTCTTTTTCCATGGTGGGCCAATAGTATCCAGTGCGCATGATTTTCTTTGCTAGCGAAGGACCGCTTGAGTGAGTCCCACAAATTCCTTCATGTACTTCATCCAAGGCCTTTGTTATCTCATCTTGTTCCAAACATCGAAGGAGAGTACCATAAAGACTTCACATGTATAGGGTGTCGGCAATGATGGTGTATCGAGTGGTTTGGTGGATGAAGGTTTTTCATTGGTTATTTGATTGGTTGGGAGGAAGTGTGTGATCGTGGAGGTAAGTGAAGAACTCACCGTACCATGGGGATTCAGAACTGACAAGGCAACATATCATTTCAATTTTGGGGATATCGTACGTGGGGATCCAAAGTTGTTCTACCAAGAACTCGTAGCATGTTGAATTTTGCGGAAGATCCAGGAGAGATGCAATTGTAGCCATTGCGTCGGCAACTTGATTCTGATCTCTGGGTACTTGCTCAAATGTGATAGTTATAAATGATTCTTTGTAACTATCCACCATACTTTTATATGGCATGAGCTTATCATCCTTGGTTTGGTATTCATCGGTGACTTGTCAGATGACTAGTTGAGAATATCCATATACCTGTAGCTCTTTTAAATGTCATTGTATAGCCAATCTAAGCCCTATGATCAAGGCCTCATATCCTACTATATTATTGGTGCATGTGAAAGTGAGCCTGTATGATTTTGGGATGTTGTCACCTTGAGGTGTGATAAAAAGAATGTCTGCCCCCGAGCCATGTCTAGTATATGAGTCATCCAAGTATAGCTTCCAAGGTTGTGTAGCTGTGATCATGAAGATCTCTTCATCTGGAAAGTTGGAAACAAGAGGATGGTCACCTACAAGGGGTGCATCAGCCAACTAATCTATAATAACTTCCCCTTTGATAGCCTTGTAATCTACATACTCTATATCAAACTCACTCAAGATCATAACCCATTTGGCCAAACGGCCTATCAATGTTGCCTTACTGAGTAGGTATTTGAGTGGATCTATTTTGGTGACGAGTTCTACCTTGTGCATTAACATGTAGTGCCTCAATTTGGTGTCTGCCAAAATAACTGCTAGGAAAGCTCGCTCAATAGGTGTGTAATTGAGTTCATAGCCTACCAATGTGCGAGAGATATAGTATACAATACATTCTTTGCCTTCTGCATTGTGTTGTGCCAGTAGTACTCCTAATGCCATATTTGTAGCTGAAATATATAACAATAGAGGTCTACTTGGATTTGGTGGGATCAACAATGGTGTATTCATCAGGTAGTCCTTAAGCATTTGGAATGCTTGTTGGCACTTTATATCCCATTGAAAGCAGATATTATTGTGTAAAAAAAGTGTGAAGGGATGACACTTATCAACCAAATGTGCAATGAATCTCCGAATTGATTGTAGTCGCCCTTGTAGTGTCCTTAACTGACCAATGTTCTTTGGGGGTGGCATGTCCATGATTTCTTTGACTTTTATCGGATGTACTTCAATGCCTTTGCTTGAGACAATGTATCCTAAGAGCTTCCTAGAGGTTACTCCAAAGACACATTTCTTTGGATTTAGATGGACATGATATTGCTCTAATCTGTCAAAGATTTGACCTAGGATTGCCAAATGACCCTCACTTGTTAAGCTAGTAAATCATCAACATAATCTTCCATTATGGTGTGCATCATATCATGAAATATGGTAGTCACGGCTCTTTGATAGGTTGACCATGCATTTTTCAGACCAAATGGCATCACATTCCAATAGTATGTTCCCCATGGACATGTGAAAGCAGTTTTATGTTGATCCTCTGGAGCAATCTTGATCTGGTTGTACCCAGAAAAGCCATCCATAAGAGAAAGCATTACATGACCCGTTGTTAGATCGACAATCATGTTGATGTTTGGTAAGGGGAAGTCATCTTTAGGGCATGCCTTGTTCAAATCTTTGAAGTTTGTACAGATATAGATGCCCCCATTAGGTTTTCTAATAGGTACGATGTTGGAGATCCAATCTGCATAATTGATTGGTCGGATGAAACCAACATCCAGGAGCTTTTTGAGTTCCACTTTGACAAGAACAACAATCTGTGGGTGCATCTTTCTAAGCTTTTGTTTAACAAGTTTAGCTCCTTCTGCTACGGTTAGGTGATGCATGACTAAATCAGGATCTAAGCTAGGCATGTATGCATAAGACCATGCGAAGTTGATTTGATGCTTCTGGAAGAATTCCACAAATTTTGGTTGTTCCTCTGGAGTTAATAGAGATGCCAAATGTATTTGGTGAGGAGTCTTAGGGGTCCCTACATTGAATTCTTTTGTTTCTTCAATTAGGATCGTCAATCTCTCCTAATTCATACTAGAGGGGAGGATGTCAAACCTTTCATCTGCAGGCACCTCGGAGAGGTTTTAATCTTTGGATACGCTATTTATTTTAACTTTTTTGGGATCAACAAGTGCCACTGTGTGGTTTTCACTAGAAGATCCATGTTTTATTGTGACATTTTTATAGCTGAAAGGTTTGGCATCTTCCCAAAAGTATGTTGCGCTATTAAGTTTGATGGCAAACACATCTTTATGATCCTCACTTGGTATGTTATCCCGTATTTCTAAAAAGTTGATGAGTGCTTCATCATTTTGGAAGTGATCAAGACATGGGGGATTTGGCTGGTTCCAGTCGATGAGTTCGGGGTGGATGATAGGCATGACCTCATCGATTAAGTTGAGTTCAAAGGAGGTATCAGTGAGGGTTAATATAGATGAGTGAAGTTAATCGATGGTACTCTCCTTGTCAGATTCTAGTGTGGGATTTGACATAGTGCCTGTGGAAGTTGCTTCTTGCTCAGGAACCCAAAAGGTTTTAATTAATGTCTCTCCATAAACTGAGATATCTTTATAAGGTGGTGGAGGTGATGTCTGTTCATCATCTAAAGTATTTAGATTTACTAAATCCCATTCCCACTCATGTGAGTCAGTCTTTGAATCACTCTCTAACATCCGATTACTATACCATGCTGGGATGTCTTTTGAATTGAAGAGTGTATTGGTCATAGGTTTATGTACTTTTGGAGGTGGAATTGTTGGTGTTGTTGATGGGGTTATTGGTGTTGTTGATATTGCGCCAGGGTTATTGATGTTGTCGGTGTTGTTGTTGGGATTATCGGTATTGTTGGTACAGTTGGAGTTGTTGTTGCTACTGATGGGATTATCAGTTTTGTTGGTGTAGCTGGTGTAGCTGGTGTTGCAAATATAATCAAGGATGGCCTCTTTTAAGTAACTGGTTGATACACTGGCTTGCTAGGTTTTCCTTTGAATCTAAGCTTAGAAAGGGATTCCTTTTGAAAACCTAATCCAATTTTATCTTTGGGTTTCAACTCAAGTTGTAAGGGCTCGTGTTGTCCTTGTTTGTGATGTCCTAAAGAACTCTGGCCACCATAGCCCATTCTTTGCATGTTAGTGAGGCCTTTGCCATATTTATCAGTGGGAAGCTTAGCCCTTGGGATTTCTTGTTGATAGGGTCTTTGTAGATCCATTCTGCCAGGTCCTTATCCATGGTTTCCTCCTCCTGACTTTTACCGGGGATGAATTGTGCCAAAGTGCATGCTTGCTTGGCCAGCGGTGGTTGAAGCAACTTTTGAGGTTTGCCATGAGTTCTAGAGGAGGTGGGTAATTGCCCAACACAAAAGAGTTGGCTAAGATTATATTCCCCAAGACCTTCCTTAGTCATTTTCATTTTCAACTTCTCTTGCTTTGGTATAGGGGTGATTGAGATGGAAAGAGAGGGTGGATTAACATATGAGGAGGAAGTGATAGCTTCTCTGTTGTTAGGTACGGTGATCTCTGGTTGATGGTTAATATTGTTGCAATATGCAAATGGATTTGCATCGCCAAGGATTGTGATTTCTACACCGTTGTGTGGGAACTTGATACATTGATAATAGGTGGATGGAATGGCTTGCATGGCATGTATCCAAGGTCTTCCTAACAAGAGATTATATGGAAAAGGAAGGTCTAGAACTTGGCAGATGAAATGCTTCACCACTGGCCCCACTATGATAGGTAATACAATAGCTCCTCTGGAAGAACGCTCTGCATCATCATAGGCCTTACTGGGATCCATTGATTCTACAACATAACCTAGTGCTGTGACCAACTGCAAGGTGCATATATTCAAGCCGGCTCCATTATCAATCAAGACTCTCTTGATTTTGTGTTGGTTTACAAATCCTTCAATGCGAAGGGATGCATTATGTGATTGTTGAAAGGAAGCGTTATCACTTTCAGAAAAAGTGAGGCATCATGATGACTTTAGTGTTACTACTTATCAAGTTGTCATTAGTTTTATATCCAAAGTCATTCTATATACTCTAGTCGGTTACTACTATCGAAATATTCAGTCAGTATGCACAAAATAGTCGGTTAAAGAAGAAAGTATTCACAGAGCCCAGTATACATCGAGCTATCTACCAAGTATCATTCCATGTCTACCAAGCAGAAATAATGATACATCGAGTTGATATACACCGAGTGAAACATGTTACTAGATTCATTGAATCTAGACACACATGGGAAAACATGTTACAAGATCGAGGAACATAGAACCATTATCACATTGGAAATTGCACTTAAAGATTGTGTATGATTTTGAGGTCATCTAACCAATGAAATATTTTATATAGTTATTCATTCAATAAATCATGTTTGTAAGATCGAAGCAATGAATCAGATCACCGACATAAGAGATCTATTTATACAGCATGGATTAAGGATAAAAGTGAGAAAGACAGAGATATACAGAGGTGTATGAAGCAAGAGATGTCAAAGCACTAAGTGTTATGACTGTTATAGAGACACAGAGGTCACCGAGAAGGATTTCAGAGAACAATCAAAGAACAGAGTAAATAGAAGGGTTTACCGAGTTACCTTATGGGTTACTGAGGTATGCTATAAGCAAGGTAATCTTATTTTGAGCACATAGAATCTGCTATAACATTCCAGATGTAAAGTTGTAGATATTTGTAAAGATTTTATTGAAATATTTTGAAGTTGTAAGAGAAACCTTTAACTAGGTAAAAGACTCTAACTAAGTCTATAAATTGTAAAGCCTCTAACCAGGTGTAGCATTTAGTTTAAGTGTTGTAAAATCCTTTAGCAAGGTAGATCTAACAGATCTTGATACTCCTAATAGGGTAAGCTATCAGAAATAGCTAAACATGTAGCTCTAACCAAGCACTCTTTATTATTGCAGTAGTAAAGTTGTGGGTGCCATCCCCACCGCAGTTTTTCTCTCTAACCAAGAGTTTCTGCGTAACCAAAATATATGAGTTATGGAGTGAATCATGTATGATTGTTATTTATTTGTTTTAACTTTATGTTATGTTGCAGTAGTTTTTGGTTTATGCATAACAGTAAAGATATTGTTGAAAAAAGGTTTTGAAGTACTGATTCGCCCCTCCTCTCTCAGTACACTAGCTTTCCATATTGGGCCTAACATTTAGATTACCAACCATGGCTTGAAATTGATCTGTGTTAAGGTTGGCAGAAATTGATGCTTCTTGGAGAGCTTGATCCAAGATTGTTTTATGTGAAGGGGATAAGCATAAAAGTTCTAATATAGAAATGAGTGCGGGCATTTTATCCAATTGTTCCACAAGATTATATTGCTTGGGCAGGGGTGTCATTCCTTGTGGTGCCACTCGAATGGTGATCTTGCTATGACGTGTAACAACATTGCATGTAGGATTTGGATATTTGATGGTGAGAGTTGCAACTTGTTCATCAACGTCATAGAGGTGATTCACAGTATAGTTATATGCAGCTTGTGTATAATTAGTTATAGTATCTATGTTTTGCCCTAAGGTGGAATGACCCCTTTGATCATGTGATGGAAATGGATTCTTGAACATTTGATAATCATCATTAGATGTTTTAGGGTCATGTCCTTCTATTTCAATTTCTCCTCTATCAATAAGATCTTGAACAAGATCTTTCAATCAATGACAATTGATCATTTTATGTCCTCTTGCCTGGTGAAATTCATAATGTTCATTATCACGCCACCATGGAGGTTTGACTTGAGGCTCATAGTTAGAGGTTTTCGGTAAGGTCACAAGATTGGAGGAGACCAATTGATGCAATATTGTTTCGATGGGTTCCCCTAAGGGTGTGTATGTGCATTTTGGCTTGTAGTTTTGTTGCCTTTGTTTTGGTTCTTCTTGTGGCGCCTTGCGATCTTGATTTTGTGGATAAGTGATGGTGTTGTTTTTAGGAGGGGGATTTTATCCTACAAATCTAACCATAGGTTGTGCAATTTTTACTGTTTGTGCATCCACTATCCCGTCATTGACAACATTCTTGTTCTTGTTCCAAAAATTTGGTTTATCACTATTATATCATGGATGAGGGCCATCTTTGGGTTCATTGTAGATTTTGATAAGTCCCTTTTTGATAAGTTCTCTTTCACATTTTAGTCCTTGAGTGATCATCTCTTCAAAGGATTTTGTACCCTTCATGTCTAAATGGAATTCCATCTCATCATTCAAGTTGGAAATGAATATTTCCACTAGTTCTTGCTCAGGCAAATGAAGAGAATGTCTGCTAGACAGTTGCCTCCACCATTGTAGGAAAGCTGAGAACAACGCCCCTGGTTTTTGTTTGGTACATCTCGTTCTATGCTATGTGCATAATGAGCGATGAATTTTTGAACTAGTTCCTCAAATGTTCTAATGCCACCTGGTAATCAAGAAAACCATTGCGTGGTTGTGCTTCCTAAACTCTGAGGAAAAAGGCGCATTAGATAGGTGTCCTCATAGGCCATCTCTAAACAAGCTAAGTGAAATTATCATACATGATCTCTAGGGTCTCCTTTGCCCCAATACTTTTCAAATTTTTGTGTTTCAAACCCTCATGGAAAAGGTAGCATAAACATGCTCCTATCAAAAGCATAGGGACAAATATCGTTAAGTGAAAACTGAGCAGTCTTCACACCACTATTGAGTTGTTTAGCGATATTTTCTTCTTGTTGTCTTAACATGTATATTTCTAAAGGAAGAGGAGGTGGAAGATTCCCTTGATGATTAAGGTCATAGCGGAAGTAATCTCTACCTCTTCCACCATCATTACAACTATTTTTCTTAGATGTTGGTTGTATTTGTGTAGTATCAAAGTTAGAGGGTAGTATGGCACCCTCTTGAGAAAGTCTCAGAAAATGAGCATCTGCATTGTTTATAAGGATTTTGTCAAAGAGTCTATTGAACTTGGGATTATGTTGTGCTCTTTCTATATCTTTGGGAGTTAGAGTGCTAGGATCTTCATCATTTGTGCCTCCTCCAATGACCTCATGGAAATTGTTGAGGTTTTCTTCCTCGTCTTCAATCTCTGGTTGTCGGTTTCTCATTGATCTTGTTTGAGCCATGTTGTATTTGAGGTTCGTGAAAGTGATTATGAGGTGGTGATGAAATGTTTGATGAAAGACAAGTTTTGTGAAATGTTTGTTAGAAGATGGATCTCTAGCATTGAAGGTTGGATGTTAACAAAGTTCTTTGTGAATTGCTTTTGTGTTTTTCAACAATTTTGATGTGATGAGGTATAGCAAGGTTTGAGATGTGTTACAAACTCAACTACCTAGCAATGAGAGGATGCACTCATAAACTAGTTTTAACCTGTGTAGAAATGCCTCTTAGGATGATTGATCCTAGATGTAGAGACACTCTAAAAAGTGATATGTTGGTTTGATTTAAGCAATTTTTAAAAGAACTTAAGACAAGACCTTTTTGTGTTTTGAGAGTTGAATGGATTTATGATGTGTGAAGGTGAAAGTGGATATCATATGGACCTCAATAAAAACTTTATGTCACAAAGGGGGTTTCTACTTCTTCCTCTCTCTCAGGGGTTGGTGGTTCCCCTCGAGCTTTGTTGTATGTGATATAGATTTTTGGAAAGAAAGCAGGATTGATCTTGCCCCAGTTGTTTTTTGTGATAATCCAAGGCTCTATACTGAGTAAAAGCTCTGTTTTTCAAAGGCTCTTTGTAAAATTCGTTGGATTTTCCTTGAAGATACAAGTGCATATGGCATAAGAAGGCTTTGTGTGAGAGAAAAATTTGCCTATTGACATAGAAAAACTTACTTTTTTTGATAAGAGCTCTTGAACTCAATTGTCTCTTTTTTAATATGGTCTTTTGATGAAGACTCCTTTTTCTCAAGATGTGAGTGATGGTCATACAAACTTGATACTTGTTTCACTTGTTGATGTTGTTTTGTTTACCAATGTTTGATGTAAATTTGTTGGATGAATACTTGGTTTTAAATTGTTTAGAATTTCTTTGACAAGAAAACACAGCAAGCACATAAGCACAATAACCTTGCACTTTTTCAACAAAAGGCAAAAATAGGTGTGGGTCTAAATCAACCCAATCATGAACTTTGTGACCCTCTTTACAAATGTATTTTATGTTTCCCAAAGCCTGAAGTTGTCTCAAATTGTTACTGGTCTAAGACAAGACGAAGACAACTCAAACACACTTTATCCCTAAGGTCAATGGCCAGTTGTGATATTTTCAGCCCACATCTTGATATTTCTTCGACTTTGGTACTACATACCTTATGAATCTCACCGTGGCAGGTAAGGATGTGACATACTAAGTCTTGCGCGAGCATAATAGATAGATGATACCTATGATGAGGGAGTCACCACTTTCATCAAGCTACAAGTAGCCTTTCAAAAAGCCATGTTTCTACTCAAGGAAATATGTATGGTGAGTATCTTGGGAGCAAAACCATCTATGCTCTTGCACTGAACTTTTCACAAATATCCTCAATCAATAGAACAGGTGGGCTTCTATAATAAAAGATGTCTAGTAATGTTCGATGTCTTTGGACATAAGTTCATTATGCAATAACTCACTTAAAGCCTTGTAACTTGTGGTGGGGCCCATATGTCCTTTCGGAAAGTTACACTATAGGAACAACTACACTCAAGGCTACAACTTTCGCTCTTATCTGATTTCTATAGTGGCTCGAAGGATTTACCGCACAAGGTTATTCCCAAGAGTGATGTGTCTCTTGGCAAGCCTCTCTTAAAAATAAAATTTTTAAGCATTAGTAACACTTTTCTCTTGCACCTAGGACCACAAGAACCAAGAGAGAGGATAGTGTGTGTTAGAAATGGGACCACTCTATAGATTTTTGCACAAGTGTGCCAAACACTAAAAACACTTGTTCTTTTTAACTGGTTTATTGCAATGTGATCTATATACTATTTGGAGATTTTGCTCCAACAACCATGGTGTTATTTTTAACTTCACAAGGCAATTTGTTTTCTAACTAGGAAATTGAAAATCTCGGTCAACAAAATTAAAAGCACATTGCTCAAAGTAAAAGCGATTTTGTAAACAAAATTGACAAGTTTGTTTGTTTTTTTTAACTTGCAAAATAAAAGTTGATTGTGAATTTTATCCTTTGCAAGAAATAAAAGTTGTTTGTTTATTTTAAACCCAAAATGAAAAGTTTGCCCCTAACTTGCAATAAAACAAAATTGTTTATTTGATTTTGTGGTTCTTTTTAACTTTGCAAAATGAAATTCATTTTAAAACCCCAAATTGAAAATTTTGTTTATTTTAGTCCAAATGGAAAAATGAAGTTGATTTTAAACCAAAAGGGAAAGTGAATTCTTTTTAATCCAACTTTAAAAGAAAAGATTAGAAAGAAAGAAAAAAAGAAAATAAACTTTCTAAATCCCTAACTCCTCGAATCCTGTAAAACAAGAAGTTATCAAAACCTACACAAAAAACAAAATAGTTAGTGAAAAACAAGGTTTTTGGTGGGCTTCTACAAGCCTAAAATTTTAATTTTTCGGTTACACAATATTTTTTCTCAACTCTCTATTACAAAAGCGCTACTCAATGTAAACACATAAGTGCTACTTTAATAGAGACATGTTGAAAAACTAACAAAGACGCTAAAATAACAACAACGCTATAATATGGACAAAAGCTCTAATTAAAACTATCAAACAAAATAAAATCTCTATCAAACAAAGAGCACAACAGCGCTAAAAGAGTTACAGTAGTGTTATTTAACCAACAATAGTGCTATAACTCAAACAAAGATGCTACTTCTCAGACAGAAGTGCCAGAACTCTGACAAAAGCACTAAATCCTCAGCTATCGAAGGCGCTAAAACACGTTCAATAGCACTAAAGTGCAACCTGTGTGTGGCAATTTGGAAATTTTTACAAAAAAGTGTTTCTTTTAATCAGAAGGTTGTGTGTTCGATTCACATCGGGTTCACCAAATGATGCACTGCAAAAAGAAATGTTAGAAGAGACACAAGATTCAAACGTTAGTGTTAGTATCAATCAAAAATGAAATATGAAAGAAACTACAATCCTAAGCATGCATATCAAGAGAGATATCAAACAAATTATAGAAAGCACATAAAAATGGAAGAAAGACACTAAACCCTCCCAAATGCTCTCCAAAATGCTCATAGTTGCTCCTCCCTTGTTCCTCTCCTCTCCAGGTTCCACGTGAGTGTAGCCCTCAGCTTTTTGCACTACTATGGATGCCTTGTGGAGATTCAAGATTATGAAAAATGACTAATTATGCAAATGAAAGCTAAATATGAGAAAATATCTAATTCATCTATGTTAATTTTATCCAAAATAACAAAGAAAGATGCTCCTAGATGTTCTCTCAAATTTGGTATAATTTTGATGCGTACAAGATTTATGGATCTAGATTAAGAAAGAATGGGCTCTATTTATAAGAAAAACGGGGCAATGGATGGTTGAGATTGAGTAATCTCAACAAGGGTCAGGATTGATGGGTTTATGATCCATGTGAGAGCTTTCAACCCAATCCTAGGATGACAAATGTCAACATGAGATGGCTTAAGAGGAGAGGGAATAAGCATTAAATGCTTGAGATGACATGAAGGTTACCTTAGGAGGTAAGGTTAGGCTTGAGTTGAATGAATAAAACTTTTATCCAAGGGTAATGCTTTTATCCAATAAAAAAACTCTTGTGCAAGAGTTAGTGGGGATAACCATGGTCAAAGCAATGAATGCTTGAAGAGACCCATGAGTTAAATGCGGGTTGAGTTAGAGGGAAATTCTCTAACCATATGGGTGAGTTGAGTTAACCATTAATGTCATGTTATCCATTAATGCTAGAAAATAAAAGAATGTCATGTTATCCATTAGGGTTTCAACTACTTTCACAGAACATGAAATTCCCTGTGAACATGGTAAGGTAAATGTTAAAAAATAAAAATAAAATGTCATGTTATGTGTTATGGTTTAAACTATTTTCGCTCAATTTTCATGTTACTCAAAAATATTTTGCACAACTTGAGTAATACTCGTGTTATTTGTTAGGGTTTGAACTTACTGTTGTCAGCAAACCCAAATCGTCGATCTCAACACCTCCTACCTAGACCTGCGCTACAATACCTCCTCCATGTACATGAAAAATGCATGTGTTAGCAGGTGATAACAATAATCGCATACAACTCGCCTTATTGTTGTAGCCGACTTTGTCCTCACCTTCGCAAATACCTCCACTGGATACGCAGGTCCCTCGCTCCGTGATTCAATCAAGGACATTCAACTTGAACGATCGAGATGATCTCGAAAAACCTTGCGATGCAACATTCGCGTCATGGATGCAGCATGCATATGAAAATAATCCAAAAATTTCAAATGAATGTGTTATTGACTCTTTCTATCGGTTGGACATTATATTTTTTAAAATATAATTTTTCAGCATACATGACACAGCGCCCGTAAACGCGAGAGCGGCGAGGTTTAAATTTTAGTTGTTTGGATCCTTATTGATTCTGTAGACACATAAATTTGTCTACTAGATTAAATAATATTTATTTGATACACTAATATTCCTCTATTAATTAAATTCATATTTAATTCATTCATTCAAATCCCATTCTGCTATTTTAACTAAATAAATCACATAAATTTATTTAAAATAAAATCCCTATCTATAACCTAGTTATTAGATAAATCTAATTTATTTAATTTCCCTCATTCCTCTCATTTAAAAACACAAATCAAATTCCCCTTTTAAATAAATCAATATTTATTTAAAAACCCATCCCACTTGCATTCTCCTACAAATGCAAGTTGCACAATTTTAGTTGAAATAAGAGAATTTTATTTTTATTTAAATTCTATTTTCTCTCACCCACCAAATCCACTTGCTCACTAATCCCCTTCTAGATTCTTCTAACCCCTTCTAATTAGCCTAAACCCCCTCTCTACTCATTTCAACATTCCCAAACAAAGGTCACTTCTCAAAAATGTCTCAAATTCTTTGAAATGCATTAAAGGCTTTATGTCTTCAACAAGTTAACCCTCAAAGTCTTCCAAACCACTTATGGCTCTTACATAACCATTAATGGTTAACTCAAATCACCCACATGGTTAGAGACTTTCCCTCTAACTCAACCCTCATTTAACTCATGTGTCTCTTCAAGCATTCATTGCTTTGACCATGGTTATCCCCATTAACTCTTGCACAAGAGTTTATCCATTGGATAAAGGCATTATTCATTGGATAAAAGCTTTATTCACTAACTCAAGCCTAACCAAACCCTCCCAAGGTAACCCTCATGTCATCTCAAGCATTTAATGCCTCTTCCCTCTCCTCTCAAGCCATCTCATGTTAACACTTGTCATCATGGGATTGGGTTGAAAACCATCACATGGATCACAAACCCATCAATCCTAGCCCTTGTTGAGATTATTCAATCTCAACCATCCATTTCTCCATTTTTCCTATAAATAGAGCCCATTCCTTCTTTAAAAAAAAGGAAATCTTTTATGCATCAAACTTATAGTCATTTTAGAGAGAGCATTTAGAATCATTTACATTTTTATTTTGCTAAAATTCACATAGACTAATTAGGTGCTTTCTCATAGTAGCTTATTTACACTTGCATAGGCATTTGTTCTCATTTTCATAATCATCTTGAATCTTCATAAGACATCTATAGATAGTGCAAAAATTTGAGGGATACACTCATGTGGAACTTGGAGAGGAGAGGAACAAGGGAGGAACAACTATGAGCATGTTGGGGAGCATGTTGGGGGGTTTTCTTTTCCTATTTTGTTTGTGTATGCTTCATGTTGTGTGTTTTTTATCTCTCTCAATATGCATGTTTAGGTTCATAAGTTCATTTGTGTTTCATTTTTATTGTCACTAACATGCTAACAATTCGAACTTGTCTTGTATGCCTTCCTTTTTAGTGTGCATCATTTGGTGAACCTAACGTGAATCGAACATGCAACCTTCTGATTATTCCAATCTAACTTTTTGTGATTTTCTTATAATTTTCACACACAGATTGCGCTTTAGTGCTTTTGTCTCACATTTCGGCTCAATCAACAGAATATTTTTAGCGATTTTGTCTGAGTTTTAGCACTTTTGCTATAGTTTTAGCAGTTTAGTCATAGTTTTAACACTTTTGTTCATTTAATAACGCTTTTGTAATAGTCTAGCACTTTTGCACTCTTTGTCTATCGATCTGTTAATTCTGTTAAACTTGTTAAATTAGCATTGTTGTTCATATTTTAGCACTTTTTTTAGTTGTTTTGCACATTTGTAAGTACTTCAGTGCTATTGTCCGAAGTGGCGCTTCTGTGTTCTCACAGAGTAGCGCTTTTGTAACAAAGAGCTAAAAAAAGTTGTAACCGAAAAAAAATTAAACTTAGGCTTGTGGAAGCCCACCAAAGGATTTTTATTTCGCTATTTTTTCTTCTTTAAGGTTACTAACAATTTCTTGCAGGATTCAAGGAGTTAGAATTAGGAACTTTAATTTCTTTCTAGCTTTTTTTTAAGTTGGGTAAAAAGAATTCACTTTCCTTTGGTTTAAAATAATCTCATCTTTCATTTTGGGCTAAAAAAATCAACTACACCTTCATTTTGGGCTTAAAAAGAATCTTATTGTAAGGTAAAAAGAACAACAAATCAAACAACTTTTCTTTCTTGCAAGTTAGGGACAAACATTTCAATTTGGGCTTAAAAAGAACCAACAATCTTTCATTTCTTGCAAGGATAAAATTCACAATCAATCTTTTATTTGCAAGTTAGAAAGAATAATCAAACTTGTCCATTTTTTTTTACAAAGCAATTTTACTTTAAGCAAACCTGCTTTTATTTTGTTGACTAGGATTTCATTTTCCTAGTTAGAAAACAAATTGCTTTGTGGAATCAAAAACAACACCATGACTATTGGAGCAACATCTCCAAATAGCAAATAGATCATATTGCAATAAAAGGTTAAAAAGAACAAGTGTTTTTCGTGTTTGACACGCTTGTGCAATCTATTGAGTGGTCCCATTTCTAACACACACTATCCTCTCCCTTGGCTCTCGTGGTCTTGGGTGCAAGAAAAAAGTGTTAGTAATGCTCTAAATTTTTTATTTTTAAGAGAGGCATGCCAAGAGACACTTCACTCTTGGAAATGACCTTGTGCAGTAAATCCTTTGAGCCATTATAGAAATCAGGTGAGAGTGAAAGCTGTAGCCTTGGGAGTAGTTGTTCCTACAGTGTAACTTGTCGAAAGGACATATGGGCCCCACAACAAGTCACGAGGCTCTTAAGTGAGTCACTGTAGAATGAACTTACATCCAAAGACATCAAACATTAATAGACACCTCTTATTTTAGAAGCCCACCCATTCTATTGATCGAGGATATTTGTGAAAAGTTCAGTGAAAGAGCATAGATGGTTTTGCTCCCACGATACTCGCCATAAATATTTCCTTGAGTAGAAACAAGGATTTTTGAAAGGCTACTTGTAGCTTGATGGAAGGGGTGACTCCCCCATCATAGGGATCATCTATGTGTTATGCTCGTGCAAGACTTAGTATATCAAATCCTTAACTGCCATAGCGGGATTCATAAGGTATGTAGTACCAAAGTTGAAGAAATATAAAGATGTGGGCTGAAAATATCGCAACTAGCCATGACCTTAGGGATAAAAAGTGTTTGAGTTTTCTTCATCTTGTTTCAAACCAGTGAAAATTTGGGTCGACTTTAGGCCTTGGGTAACATACATACATTTATCAAAGAGTTAAAAAGTTCATGATTGGGTTTATTTAGACCCACACTTGTTGTGCCTTTTATCGAAAAGGGGAAAGATTATTGTGCTTGTGTGCTTGTTGTGTTTTCTTGTCAAAGGATTTAAAACAAATTAAAACCAAGTATCCATCCAACAAATCTACATCAAAATTGGCAACAAATCTATATCAACATTGATAAACAAAAGAACATCAACAAAGTGAAACAAAGTATCAGTTTGTATGACCATCACTCATATCTTGAGAAAAAGAAGTCTTCGTCAAAAGACCAAATTAAAGAAGAGACAACTTGGTTCAAAATCTCTTATCAAAAGAAGGAAGTTTGTCTATATCAATAGACAACTCTTTCTCTCACATAGAGTATTCTTGTGTCATATGCACTTATACCTTCAAGGAAAATCCAACAAATTTGACAAAGAGTCTTTTAGCAATAGAGATTTCACTTAGTACAAGCTTTTGATTATCACAAGAACAAAGGGGCCAAGATCAATCCCACTTTCTTTCCTAAAATTTTTATCACATACAATCAAGCTCGAGGGGAACCACCAACCCCTGTGAGAGAGGAAGAAGAAGAAACCCCCTTCATAATAGAAAGCGTTTATTGAAACACATATTCTATCCACATTCACATCCAAACATCACAAATTCACTCAACTCTCAAAACACAAAGAGGTCTTGTTCTTAGTCCTTTGAGATATTGCTTAAACAAACCACCAAATCACTTTTAGAGTGTCTCTACATCTAGGATTAATCATCCTAAGAGGCATTTCTACACATCTAGATAGGTTAAAACTAGTTTATGAGTGCATCCTCTCATTACTAGGTAGCTTGGATTGTAACACATCTCAAACCTTGCTATACCTCATCACATCAAATTATTGAAAAACACAAAAACAATTCATAAAGAACTCTGTTGACATCCAACATTTAGTGTTAGAGATTTATCTTCCACCAAACATTTCACAAAAAACTTGTCTTCTATCAAACATTTCATCACAACTTCATAATCATCTTCACAACATTAACTTTCAAAAACATGGCTCAAATAAGATCAATGAGAAATCGACAACCAGAAATTGAAGAGGAGGAAGGGAACATCAATGACTATCATGAGGCCTTTGGAGGAGGAACTAATGATACAGAACCCAACAATCCAACTCCAGAAGATATAGAAAGAGAACAACATAATCCAAAATTCAACAGACTCTTTGATGAAATTCTTAGAAACAATGCCAATGCTCATTTCTTAAAACTCGCTCAAGAGGGTGCAAACTTCCCTTCAACTTTGATACAACACAATTATGACAAACATCTGAGCAACATAACCATCACGATGGTGGAGGAGGTAGAGACTACTTTCGCTATGATCCTAATCATCAAGGGAATTCTCCACCTCCTCCTCCTTCAGAAATGGACATGTTAAGGCAACAAGTAGAAAATCTCGCTCAACAACTGAACAGTGGTGTGAAAACAAATTGATTCTCACTTAACGACATTTGTCCATATCCATTTGACAAGAACATGCTTATGCCACCTTTTCCATGAGGGTCAAAACACCAAAATTTGAAAAATATAGAGGCAAAGGAGATCCTAGGGACCATGTGTGAGAATTTCACTTTTCTTGTTTAGAGGTGGCCTATGAGGACACATATCTAATGAGCCTCTTTCCTCAAATTTTGGGGGGCACAACCACACAATGGTTTTCACGACTACCAGGTGGTATTAGAACATTTGAAGAACTAGTCCAAAAATTTATTGCTCATTACACACACAACATAGAACGTGACATCACCATGGAAGATTTGTGCAACACAAAACAAAAACCAGGGGAGTTGTTCTCAACTTTCCTACAATGGTGGAGGAAATTGTCTAGTAGACTCTCCCTTCATCTACCTGAGCAAGAATTAGTGGAAATTTTTAATTCCAACTTAAATGATGAAATGGAATTTACTTTGGACATGAAGGGAACAAAATCCTTTGAAAACATGATAACTCAAGGTCTTAAATGTGAAAGAGACCTCATCAAAAAGGGACTTATCAAAATTTATAATGAAAACAAAGATGGTCCTCCTCCACACAATAATAGTGACAAACCAAAATTTTGGAACAAAAACAAGAATGTTGTCAATGATGGGATAGTGGATGCAAGAATGGTGAAAATTGCACAACCTGTGGTTAGGTTTGCAGGTAAAAATTCCCCTCCTGACAACCCCATCATCAATAATCTACAAAATCAAGGTCACAATACACAACACGAGGAACCAAATCAAAAGCAACAAAACTACAAGCCAAAACACACATATACACCCTTAGGAGAACCTATTGAAACAATCTTATGACAATTAATATCCTCCAATCATGTGACCTTACCAAAAACATCCAATTATGAGCCTCAAGTCAAGCCACCATGGTGGCTAGATCACAAACATTGTGAATTATACCAAGGAAGAGGGCATAAAACAAGCAATTGCCATTGGCTAAAAGATCTTGTTCAGGATCTTATTGATAGAGGAGAAATTGAAATTGAGGGACATGACCTAAATAAATCCAATGATGATCACTTAATTTTCAAGAATCCACTTCTATCACATGATCAAAGGGGTCCTTCTACTTCAAGGAGAAATACAATACCATAACCAATTACATGCAAGCCGCATACAATTATACTATGAATCACCTTTATGATGCGGATGGATAAGTTGCAACTCTTACCATAAAAGATCAAAATCCTACATGCAATGTTGTTATGTGTCATAGAAAGATTACTATTTGAGGGACACCATTAGGAATGACACCCCTCCCCAAACAATATAATCTTGTAGAGAAATTGGGTAAGACACCAGCCCTCATCTCCATATTAGAACTTTTATGCTTATCCCCCTCACATAAAACAATCTTGGACCAAGCTCTCCAAGAAGCGTATGTCCCCACCAACCTCAACACAAATCAGTTTCAAGCCATGGTTGGTAGTCTAAAGTCATCATGTCTCACTTTTACTGAAAGTGACAACACATCCTTCCAACAACCCCATAATACTTCCCTCTATACTGAAGGATTTGTAAACCAACATAGAATCAAGCGAGTCTTGATTAACAATGGAGCTGGCTTAAACATATGCACATTACAATTATTCATAGCATTAGGTTATGTAGTAGAATCAATGTATGTCAACAAGAAGATAACCATCAAAGCATATGATGATGCATAACGTTTTTCCAGAGGAGCTGCTATATTACCCATTAGGGTTGGGCCAGTGGTGAAGCATATAGTTTGCCAAGTTCTAGACCTTCCTTTGCCATACAATCTCTTATTAGGAAGACCTTGGATACATGCCATGCAAGCAGTCCCATCTACCTATCACCAATGTATCAAGTTTCCACATAATGGGGTACAAATTACAATCCTTGGTGATGCTAATCTATTTGCATATTGTAATAATATTCACCATCAGCCAGAGATCACTCTACCTAAAAATAGAGAAGTTATCCCTTCCTCATCATATGTTAATCCAAACTCTCTTTCCAACTTAACAACCCCTACACCAAAGCAGGAGAAATTAAAAATAAAAATGGTTGAGGAAGGTCCTAATGAATATAATCTTAGCCAACTCTTTTGGGTTGGGCAGTTACTCACATCCCCTAGAACTCATGGAAAACTCCAAGGTTTACTTCAAACACCACTGGCCAAAAGAACTTGCACTTTGGCACAATTCACCCCGAGTAAAAGTCAAGAGGAGGAAACCATGGATGAAGACCTGGCAGGGTGGATCTACATAGATCCTATCAACAAAGAAAGCCCAAAGGCTAAGCTCCCCACTGGCAAATATGGCAAAGGCTTCACTATAATGCAAACAATGGGCTATGATGGCCATAGTGCTTTGGGACCTTGCAAACAAGGACGACAAGAGCCCTTGCAACCTAAGTTGAAACCAAGACATAAAACTTGACTAGGTTTTCAAAGAGAATCTCTTTCTAAACTTTGATTGAAAGGAAAACCCAACAAACCCATGTATCAGCCAATTATTTCAAGAATACATTCCTTGAATATATCTGTAGTACCAGCAACACCAACAGTACTAGTAGCACCAACAATACCAGTAGCACCACCAACACCGACAACACTAGCAACCCCACCTCCAATAGTACATAAGCCAGTAACTAATGCACTATTCAATTCAAAAGACATCTCAGCTTGGTACGGTAATCAGATGCTAGAGAGTGAAGTTGAGACAGACTCACATAAGTGGGAATGGGATTCAGTAAATTTAAATACTTTAGACAAGGAAGAAACATCACCTCCACCACCTCGTAAGGATATACCAGTTTATAGAGAAGCATGGATTAAAACATTTTGGAAACCTAAACTAGAAGACATTTCCACATGCTCTACGTCAAATCCTATGCCGAATCTAACAAGGAGAATACAATCGATGAACTTTACACCTCTGTATTAACCCTAACTGATGCCTCCTACGAACTCAACTTAATCGATGAAGTAATACCTATCATTCATCCCAAACTCATTGAATGGAACCAGCCAAATCCCCCATGCCTTGACCATTTCCAAAATAATGAGGCGCTCATAGACTTTCTAGAATTACGGGATAACATACCCAACAGGGATCATAAAGTTGGATTTACCATTGAACTCAACAACACAACATACTTTGGGGCAGATGCCAAACCTTTTAGTTGCAAAAATATTACAATAAAAAATGGATCTTCTAGTGAAAACCACATGGTGGCACTTTTTGATCCCAAAATAGTAAAAACAAAGAGCGTATCCAAAGGTGAAAACCTCTTTGAGGTGCCTGAGGATGAAAGGTTTGACATCCTCCCCTTTAGTATGAATCAGGAGAGATCAACCATCCTAATAGAAAAAAACAAAAGAATTCAATGTGGGGACTCTCAAGACTTCTCACACAATACATTTGGCATCTCTATTAACTCCTAAAGAATAGCCAAAATTTGTGGAATTCTTCCAGAAGTGCCAAATCAACTTTGCTTGGTCTTATGAAGACATGCCCAACTTAGATCCATATTTGGTCATGCATCACCTAACTATAGTAGAAGGAGCTAAACCTATCAAACAAAAGCTCAGAAAGATGCACCCATAGATTGTCGTTCTTGTCGAGACTGAACTTAAAAAGCTCTTGGATGACATTTTCATCAGACCAATCAATTATGCAGAGTGGATCTCCAATATTGTACCTATTGGTAAACCTAATGGGGCATCTGTATCTGTACAGATTTCAGATATTTAAACAAAGCATGTCCTAAATATGACTTTCCATTACCAAACATCGACATGATTGTTGATCTAACAATAGGCCATGTGATGCTTTCTCTTATGGATGGCTTTTCATGATACAACCAAATTAAAATTGCTCTAGAGGATCAACACAAAACCACTTTCACATGTCCATGGGGAACATACTGTTGGAATGTGATGCCATTTGGTCTAAAGAATTCAAAGGCAACATATCAAAGAACCATGACTACCATCTTCCATGATATGATGCACACAATAATGGAAGATTATGTGGATTATTTACTAGCTAAATCATTAACAAGAGAGGATCATCTTGCAATACTAGATAAAATCTTCAACAGATTGGAACAATACCACGTCTGTCTCAATCCCAAGAAATGTCTCTTTGGAGTAACTCCTAGGAAGCTCTTAGGATACATTATCTCAAGCAAATGCATTGAGGTAGATCCTACGAAAGTCAAGGCGATCATGGACATGCCACCTCCAAAGAATATTAGTCAGTTGAGGACATTACAAGGGCGGCTACAATCCATTTGGCGGTTCATTGCACAATTGGCTGATAAATGTCATCCCTTCACCCATTTGTTACATAAAAATGTCTGCTTTCAATGGGATACAAAATGCTAGCAAGCATTCCAAATGCTTAAAGACTACAAATACACCATTGTTGACTCCACCAGATCCAAGCAGACCTCTATTGTTATACATTTCAGCTACAACCATGACATTAGGAGTATTGCTTGCACAACATAATGTGGAAGGAAAAGAATGTTTTGTCTACTACATCTCTCGAACATTGGTAGGCTATGAACTCAATTACACACCTATTGAGTTAGCTTGCCTAGCAATTATATTGGTAGCCACCAAATTGAGGCACTACATGTTAACACACAAAGTACAACTTATTGCCAAGATAGATCCACTCAAGTACCTACTCAGCAAGGTAGAATTGACAGGCCACTTGGCCAAATGGGTTATGATCCTAAGTGAATTTGATATTGAGTATGTGGACCGCAAGGCTATCAAGGGATAGGTTATCGCAGATCAGTTGGTTGATGCACCACTCAAAGGAGACCATCCTCTTATTTCCAACTTCCTAGATGAGGAAATTTTCATGATCACAACAACACAACCCTGGAAGCTATATTTTGATGGCTCATACACCAAACATGGCTCGGGGGCAGGTATTCTTTTTATCACACCTCAAGGTGATAGTATCCCAAAGTCCTACAGACTCACTTTCCCATGCACAAATAATATAGCAAAATATGAGGCCTTGATCACAGGACTCAGATTGGCCATACAATGGAATCTGAAAGAGCTAATAGTATATGGAGATTCCCAATTGGTCATCCAACAAGTCACTGATGAATACCAAACAAAGCATGATAAACTCATGTCGTATAAAAGGATGGTGGATAGTTTCAAATAATCATTTACAACTATCACATTTGAGCAAGTACCACGAGATCATAATCGAGTTTCCAACACAATGGCTACAATCGCATCTCTCCTGGATCTTCCACAAAATTTGACACACTATGAGTTCTTGGTAGAACAACTTTGGATACCTGCTTATGATATACCTGAATCTGAAATGATATGTCGCCTTACCAGTTCTGACTCCCCATAGTATGATGAGTTTTTCACTTACCTACATGATCACACACTTCCCCTTAACCAAACAAACAACCAATGAAAAACCTTTATCCACCAAACCGCTTGATACACCATCATTCTTGAAACCCTATACAAACTAAGTCTTGATGGTACTCTCCTTCGATGTTTGGAGCAAGATGAGATAACATAAACCTTGGAAGAGGTAATGAAGGAATTCGTGGGGCTCACTCAAGCGGTCCTTCACTAACAAAGAAAATCATGCGAGTCGGATACTATTGGCCCTCCATGGAAAAAGACTCCTACTTTGTCAGAAAGTGCAAGAAGTGTCAAGTTCATGGAGATCTGATACATGCCCCAGCATAGTAATTACAACCTATCACAACACCATGGCCCTTTTGTCAATGGGTGCTTGACCTTGTGGGTAAAATCCATCCATCTTCATCCAACAGTCATAAATTTATCATTACCTCCATAGAATACTTCACAAAGTGGATCGAAGCCATTCCACTCAACCAAGTCACCAGCAAGCAGATCGCCTCATTCATACTCAATTACATCATCTGTCGGTATGGTGTACCCATGTCCATCATCACAAATAATGAGCTCCCTTTCAAAAATCAAGATGTTCATACTTTGTGAGAAGTTTCATATCCAACACTGTTTTTCTATCCCATATTACCCACAAGGAAATGGTCAAGTAGAAGCATCCAGTAAGAATATATTAAGCATCCTCAAAAAGACATTCAATGATATCGATCGTGATTGGCATATTCATTTGAATCTAGCACTATGGGCATATCTAACTAGCATTCGAACCCCTATAGGTGCAACCTCCTACTCACTGGTTTATGGAGAAGAAGCCATCTTGCCTATTGAGGTTGAATTACCATCTCTACGGTTCTTCTTGCACAACCTCATAAATGATGAACAATACTGAGTCTCACATCTTCAGGACTTGGAGCTGCTTGATGAAAGGCAACAAGCTTCCTACAACCACCTAAAATCCTTATCAGCAACGCATGAGCAGAAACTACAATCATCGGGTCAAACCTCGCACATTTGAAGTAGGAGATCTTGTTCTTAGGGAGAATCCTCGCAATCAATCGAACAGAGAACATCGAGGAAAATTTGAATCCAATTGGCTGGGACCATATGTCATCACTATCATCTTCGGGTCTAGGGGATATCAGTTAGCAACTTCAGAAGGAGAACCAGAGAGTTTTTTAGTGGCGATTCTTCGCCAATTGGCGAATTTCATGCGAATTGTCTAGGGCAAAATCGTGGTCAAATCGCCCAAAATTTTGGGGTTAACTGTGCACTGTAGAATCTGACTTCGCCATTGACCACACATCGCCAATGTGCATGCTTGTAATATTTGCCTAAAATCACTCGGACACGGGTATTAGATCACCTCCATTATTCGCCAGCAATAGTAAAACGACCACGTACCCAGGACCTAATTCGCCAATGGTAAATTAAATGTTCATTACACGCGTCAGCCAAATTCGCCAATATCAATTAAAAAATTATAAGAATTTGAGGACCCATTGGGCCATTTCGCCCCAGTTAAATTAAATTTTCATTGCACACCCATGCAATTCGCCAAAAATGCAATTAAATTAAATGTTTATTGGCAATTGCGACGCCCGAGCCCCACGCAATTTGCCAAAAATGCAATCATGGATTGCTATAAATACACTCTTTCTTACACTCTTTCTTACAATTTGTTCGTGTCTAATTAGTAAATTGGGAGCTCTTGAGTCTCAATTCGCATTCTGCAAATTGAGTTGGAAAGTCGAAGTTCATTCACATTGTAGGGTGGAGGGCTAGAGTCACAATCTTGCAACACAGGCCCAGGCATTCCTGATTCCTGATTCAAAGAATTGAGAAGGCATAAAGGTGAGTAATCATTTCTTCATACTTGATAGTATTAGTTTTAACTTTTAATTCGTAGTGAGAGGTCAAGACTCAAGATGTCACAGTCAGACATGGGTGAGACTCCTCAGGGTGGTGAAGGGATTGAGATGTCACACAAGGGTGAGACTGAGACTCCTCAAGGTGGTGAAGGGATTGAGATGTCAGAAAAGGGTAAGACTCCTCAGGGCAGTGAAACTGAAGGGATTGAGAGGTCATCAAAATGCCCAAAACTTAAACTTAAAGATACTACCATAAAGTCTTTCTTTGGAATTGGCAAAGTTTCTAGTCCATCAACTCCTGTAGTTGCAGAAGCCATTCACAGTAGCTAACCACCACCACAAAGGTGGGATTGTCATTGAGTTAAATGCATCAAATGAGGATGGCAATACCGACATGACAGAAGATGTTGTAAGGGATACACACAATGAGGTAATTCACTCGGATGCAAATGCTAGTACTGAAGATGATGTTGGTAGGAAGAAAAGAAAAAGGAAAGTAAAACTGGGGCAAGAGTGGGAGATGACAAGGAGTTTTAAGATTGATTGGGTAGCAAAGTACCCATTCATTGAACTGGTCCCAAACAATGATGAACAACCAATAGAATGCAAGTGTAAGATTTGTAGCTGGAAAACAAAAAGAGAGAAGAAGATGCAGCTAAAGCTTGACACCATAGAAAAGCATATTGGTAAGGTTTATGAAAAACAAATCATAGACGGAAAGGAAACACAAGTAGTAAGATGGAAATCAAAGGAAGAATGTCTTCATGTTAAGTATGCCACGGAATATGAAGAGCATAACCACAAAATGACAGTGATTGGTAATAGTGGATTTGGAAATATAATCAAGGCTGGGCTTGAACATGCAGAGAAAGATGCAAACCTGGCAAAGACTGTTTAGATGAGTGTTATTTTTTATATTATGTCGAGAGGGCGTCCTATGAAAGATTTCCTAGAATTTAGTAATTTATTATCTTTTTTGAATGTTCCTCACTATCCTATGTCACATTGGTCAATAAATGCTGGATGGGAAATGGCAAACTGTCTCACTGAGGTGGAAAAGAAAAATTTACAAGAGAGTGTAAAAGAGTCAAATTTCATTTCATTATCCATAGATGAAGTTACTGCGGTAGATAACACTGCTTGGGTTTGTATGCATGTGTATATTGTAAAAGAACACATCTGCCGAGCTCATCTACTCTGTGTTCATAAAATGAGGGGTAATTCAATAGCAGAAAATTTATATTTGGAAGTTAAGAAAGCTTTGAATGAAATTGTTGGTATGGATGACTTGACAATTGCCAAGAAGTTGGTGTGTGTTGGAGCTGATGGAGCTGCAGTAATGCAAGGTCAAAGGACCGGTCTTTGCACAAGATTACAAACTAGTATTGCACCATACATGGTTGGCATTCATTGCATGGCCCATCGAATGAATTTAGCATATAGAATTGTAAGCAAGTTCCCTACAGTGTCAAAAGTTGAAGATCTAGTCCACGAGATCCACTCATACTTCTGCCGAAGTCCTAAACGTTTTGCAGAATTTTAGATTTTTGTTGAGGGAGTAACAGGAGGAAACAAGCTTCTCAGGGATGTTGAGACCAGATGGATCTCCTTGCATGGACCAGCAGAACAAGTTCTAACAGAATATCAATCCTTGATCGGTCTAATGTATGAGCAACGCCTCATAGTAGACAAAGCTCCTGATCTCTTACATAAGTTAAGTGATATAGAGACTCTGTTAACTTTAGCTAGTCTTCTCCCCATGTTGGATTCAATGAACAAACTTGTTAAGAAAGCCCAAGACAGAACTATGTATATCAATGAGTACAACACTCTACGTAAAATGACATGCTTGAGCCTGGATGGTCTATATTCAAATCTAACAGGGCGAAGCCCAAATTTTTTTAGGTGGCAGATAATTACAGATTTGAATCATGCTAAAAAAATTTTACATTTCAATACCAAAAATGAGCTATGTGTCTTTGTAAAAGGATTTCAGATACCAATGCACCAATCTAAGACGGGCAAGCGAGGCAGAGCACTACCAGTTAAAAAGGAAGATTTTGACAGGATTGTTAAATTTGTTAGTGATAATTTGAAGTCTATTGCATATGAACTTTCAACTAAGATTTGTGAAAGATTCCCTTGAGAAAAAATACTTGAAGCCATGGGTTGTGTGTATCCTCAATTTTGGCATTCAATTGAAGATAATCCAAATGACGCAAAGATGTATCTTAAAAAACTAGAGGAATTGATATTGACATTTTCAAAAGATGCATATTGCAATGGATAGCCAATAGAAGGAATTTTAAATTCAAGTCATCTTAGAAAACAATGCAAACAGTTTGCATTGGTTATGAAATAGTAGTTGGTTAACTTGGAGAATCCATTTGAACCTGGATCAATCACAAGGCTTTGGAAAAGGATAGATCAAAGTGAAGCATTGCATATTGCAATACCAGAATATTTGAAACTTGTTGATTTATGTCAAACAATGATATTGGGGTCGGTGGAAGATGAGAGAGTTTTCAGTGCATTAGGGCTTTTGAAATCAAAGATCAGAAACAAATTAGACAAGAATTTGGAAACTTGCTTGAGGTTGTTTGTAACCCAGTATAATGTTAGATATTTTCCATATGATAGGGCACTGGCAATCTGGAATTCCATGCGTGAAAGACGAGGGGTCTGCAACACTTTAAAAGCTAGTGGTGTTACTGCTAGTGCTAGTGCTAAGACAAATGAATATGATGGATCACAGACTCAGAGTCAGCATGAAGACAAAGACATTTTTGAATACCCGACTCAGAATGAAGATGAACCTGTTAGTACTAGTCAGTTTCCAGATCTTGAGTCCATTTGGGATATAGAAGCCTCGGACAGTCGGACTGAGTCACTGAAGTGAATTAGCAGTCAATTTATAGGTATTTATAATTATACTACAGTTCTTGAGTCATATTACAATTTCAATTTGCAAAATTGCAATACTATAGTTGTCATTGATGATTTTTGATATTGTATTCCTTCAATTTGTGAATCAGAAGTAGAACGGATACTTATTTCATATTTTAAACTGTGAATTTGAATTATTACTAAACAATTGAATTATTAGTAAATTGGTATTTGGTTCCACATTATGTTGAACATGGAATGCAACAATTTGTGTCACAAGATCCATAAAATTATTCATGCTGCATAACTGTTACTGCTAGAACCTTTCTACTATTCTACAGTAAATGCTTAAAATGATGTTCATGGCGAATAGGGTTTTTTGTTTTTTTTTGTCTTAGTTGGCTAGTAAACTGAAGTTGTCATGCGTTGAAAATATGAGTTGTCCTCTATTTATTTGTCCATGTCATCGTCAAGTGTGGTCAAACCGGTTGGTCAAACATGTTTAATGTTTCATCTCTAACTCGCAAATAAATTTCATGTTTAACAATTTAAGTGGCGAGTTAGCGAGTGTTGGACCTGTTGGTTTGGGTTTAAATCGTGAGGTCTCTTATTTTTTGAGCGTTAGCATTTTATGTTAGCAAGGTGGAGATTGCTAATGAAATTGCTTTGGTCACGAGTTTGCGACTGGGTGTGATTTTATGTTGTCGCACAGTCGCGAGGTGTTCATGGTTAAGTCATTTTAATTTGCGATCATGTGATGTAGTTTGCAACTTAGTTGGTTTCATTGCTTGCTCGTAGGTTTTGAAGTTGTTTAGCATTTTAAGTTGCGATCTGGCGACAGGTAAGTTTTGGTCTGATTTTGTGGTCATCGCATGCTCACCGGTTTGTAAGTCTTAAGTCAAAAAGTGTTGCGAGCATGCGATGGCGGTTAAGTGCCTTGTTGTCACGGGATCGCAAGGGTTTAAGTCAAGTTAAGTTTCAAGTTGTGAGCTTGCGATGAAATAAGTTATTTTGTTAGATTTGCAGTGGTTGCCAGCTCGCAGGTAAAGAAAGAATATTACAAATAATGTTGTGAGGTTGCGACTAAAGGGCTTGATGAAGATCAACGGTTGTCGCTCACTCGTGAGATTCTTTGAGGATTCGTAAAAGGGGTGGCGAGCTTGTGATTAAGAGGATTTGGTAGCATTGTCGCTAACTCGCCGGTTCCTTTCCTAATTGTTATAACCGGTTGAGAGTGTGTGATTAAAGATGGGGATTGACACGTGGACTTGTTTGTCGAGTTCTGTAAAAGTTTTGAATGGCAATCGCAATGAAATGCCATAGTAGCTAGTTCATGAAAGTGTGGCAATTAATGAGACTTGAGAGAAGTGATGGCTTGCATGATCTAGCCAAGATTTTGACATTTGTACAATTGCATTAATGACGGTGCCCATTCCCAAATACCATTTTATGTTGCGAGGTTGCGACTGGATGTGATTTTATGTTATCGCAAGGTCGCGAGGTGTTCGCGGTTAGGTCATTTTAATTTGCAATCATGCGATGGGGTTAAGTCGCTTGCTCACAGGTTTTGAAGTTGTTTAGTTTTGGTCTGATTTTGTGGTCATCGCATGCTCGTGGGTTTGTAAGTCTTAAGTCAAAAAGTGTTGTGAGCATGCGATGGCGGTTAAGTGTCTTCTTATCGCGGGATCGCAAGGGTTTAAGTCAAGTTAAGTTTCTAGTTGTGAGCTTGTGATGAAATAAGTTGTTTTGTTAGATCAACGGATGTCGCTCACTCGTGAGATTCTTTAAGGATTCATAAAAGGGGTTGCGAGCTTGCGATTAAGAGGATTTGGCAGCATTGTCGCTAACTCGCTAACACGTGGACTTGTTTGCCGGGTTCTGTAAAAGTTTTGAATGCCAATCGCCAATCAAATATAAGGGCATGAATTCAAATTTCACTCGAGTACTTCAGTTTGAAGTTTGAATTAATGCCACAAACTGTAGCTACTAGCTAGTTCATGCAAGTGTGGCAATTAATGAGACTTGAGAGAAGTGACGGCGCCCAAATAGTAAATACCATAAATTTCATGATCGAGCTGAGGATTTGTATAATTGCATTAATGCATTCTATCTTCGAGGTAATCCAGTGAATTGAGCTCTACAACAACGTTGGAGAATTCAGAGTGTTGGGTGTGAGAACTCAAAAAATTTTAGAAAATTTGTTAAGTTTTTCTCCTGCAGCTAAAATGAGCCAGGCGACGAGTGCTACTGGAGGTTCCAAGCCCAAGCCCAAGCCCAAGCCCACGACAAGTGGAGCAAGAGAACCTGGAGGTTCCAAGGCCAGTGCCACTGAGGAAATGATGGTTAAGAAATACAAAGAGGAATTTGTAGATTTGATGTCAGGGACTTCTGTTGCTTTGAATACAAATCATTTGGCATGGAGAGATTTATTTAGCCAATGCAGAAACCCTACCATGCCTAATATGACTGGTTATGCTCAGTTTAAGTATTTCTGGAATAATAGGGTTAAGGGTGTCCCGATGTCAAACCCTTGGGATTTAAATATGGCAAAGTTAATTGTGCCAGATGTGTATGTTGATGTGGATTTGATCAAAGAGTTGGCCAAACACTATTGCCAAGTATCTAGGGTAATCAAAAGAAAGAACCAATCTGCCCTAGTTTCAATTAACAGAGCTAGCTTTGTTGAAGCTTTCCAGCTTACTGGTTCTACATGTATAGATATAGATTTGGAGCGGATTGCAGAAGATTATGACAAATACAAAGGTGTTATCAAGAAGCATGCAATCCCCAGATACATGCCTAGGGTGGATAGGAAGCCAGTTATAATTCCAAAGAGTATCGAACCACCATTTGACATCATAGCTTTCCACCATTATATACATTGTACAATCTATGGATTATGCAAAGTGTTGGGTTTTGATGGAGATTCAACAGTGTCAGCTGAATTACTGATGATGGCCATGGACATTCAACACCCAGATGTTAACAAAGATTACGATTATGTGGGCTATGTGGTTGAACACATTCATAATGCTCTAGTTGAAATTCAGAGTGGTGCACCCAACCCTACATTCAAGCATTATTCATTGCTGATGCATTTAATCTTGTTCTATAATGTTGAGTTCTTGGATAAAGAATTGGATCTTTTCAAAGAAGAACTCGATGTCTTAATGACAATACAAAGATGGACCCAGGTTTGGGACAGTAGTTCTCCCCATTCTTCTTTCCTTTTCTTTGAAAATTGGATTGTTTTGCCAATTATGGAAATGCTAGGAATAATTAGGGAACGATTGTCAATTGATGTTAGGAGAGTTTTGAGACCTTACCAGTTTGTTCCAAACTGGTCTATTTCACATAACTGGGGGGACTTTTATTTTTTTGATAACTTTTTTGTGATCAGAGTCTATGGGTGTCCTCAGCCTCCCCATATTTTACCAAAGTTTGTTCCAATTAGGATTGCTTTTATGGAGTTTATCTGGAAATTGACCCTCATTGAAAAAGAATACCTTGATAAACATAGGAAGGGTTCTTTTCTTCCTAGGCTTTGGGTTGCATTTGATTTTACCATTGGTAGGAGTTGCTTTGATCAAGTAAACAATTTCCTTAAACAGTATATGTTGGTTAATGCTGTGTCTAGATTCTGTGATCCGGAACAATTTATTAAAATTGCAATGCCAAAAATGACACCTTGGGCCGCAATAAAGGACCATGAACCATTGGATGATGAAGATGTGGTTAGAAATTTGCTAAGAAAAGATGAAGTACAAGAAAGGAGAAGAAAATGAAAAAATTTGATGAGAGTTGAAGCAGAATTGAAGGTTGCTGACCCTAGTTTCTCAGGTTTTTGCCCTAATAGCCCGTACCTGGAGAGGATTAACAAAATGTTGAGTTTATATGAAACTCTGATGGAACAAATGCCTCCAATTCCAAATTCCGAAGTGGCTGCTCAGCAGCAAGACCCCCAAAATGTACGTTCTTCACATGGTAAGAGGCCACTTAGTGTGTCTACTCATGCTGATGATGTAGAGAGTGGGGATGAAGTTCAATCTACCCTAGCTGCAAAGAAACAAAAGACTAGTGAGGTCGGTACAATTGTGAGGAGAGACCCTACTAGAGAAATTGTTACAGAACAAGGACAATACTTTCATCAAATAAGGACACATCTCAGAGAAGCAGGGCAGAATGAAGAATAGGGAGAAACAAACGAAGCCCTTGCTCAAGGCTTTGATGAGCATGTGATGTTGTCAAATGAATTCATGAAAGATGATGAATTTATTAAGTTAGATGAATTTAAAAATTTTTTGTCAAGATTGAAACAAAAACAATTAAGACAAAATCTGATCATAGAGGAAGCAAATGAAGAAAAGAAACAAGAGATCATCGAGGCACTGCAGCAATATGATCCTGACAGGGAGCAAATAGCTGTGGAACAGGCAAGACAATTGATTAAGAGTACTGGTATGATTATGATGCCTGACTAGGATATCCAGTCCACTTTTATTATTGATCAGCTTAGGAAGCAAGAGGACCCAATGTTCAAAACTGAATTTGAAATTGGAGATGTAATAAGAGGATTAGGATTTAATCCTAAGTCAAAGATACTTGCTGCTTGGTCTTTGGCCCCTTCCACTCAAAAGCCCCACCTTCTAAATATCCAAGTAGAAAAGAAAGCTAACAAAATGATCTGGAACTTGCAAAACACAACTGACATGGAGATTGCCTCTTTTTTGACTCAAGTTTCTTTCATAAATTTATCAAAAACAGAGGATTTGTCAAGAAGATACGCAGAAACATATACCCAATTGATTACATTGAATAAAAAATATGAAGAGACACTGATGAAGAAGGGCACTCTAGAGGAAGAGTTAGTGGATTTGAAAGAAAAAATTGTAAATGAGCCCCCTCCAATACAGATTATAGAACAAGTACAAGAAATACCAGCTGATGTGACAACAAAAATGGAGGAATACACAGGGAAAATTGAAAAGCTTGAAAAGGAACAAAATGTCAAGGCTATCTCTGTTGTGTCAGGAATTATAAAACACAGTATTAATGTATTGAAAGGAAAATTGTAGTGCATGATTTGCACATTTCTTTGACAGAGGCAAGTAAAACATCCTCAAAGGCTATCACTTTTCTTGGACCTTTGTTCAATGTTTGGTCAGGAAGAAGCAGATTAATGGATAAGCTAGATACTACAATGATGTATAGTGACGAGTTCCCTCCCAAGATCAGTGACACCAAAGACATGGTGGAGGTAATGAATGCAGCTTATGCATTTTTCACAGGGAAGGATGTGCTTATAAATGAAAAATTGCAGACATTTGGGGAAGGTTATAGTAAATTGGTGCCTTCAATTTATGGTAGTAATGGACAGTTGAAATCAGTTTCTGATTGGACCAGCGAATTTGATTCGATTCTGGAGCAAGAAGAAATAATCAAGCATGTAAATGAACAGGTTGATGCTGATTTCCTTAACAGTCTGCTTGATTCACTGTTCAAGGTTGAGGTTGACCATGCAAAATTTATTGTTGAGTCTAGGGCAGTTACAGATGCCAGATGGACAGATTCAGTTGCAAAGTTGGAAGAGGTAAAGGCATTCAGTTGGCCAATAGACAAAGAGGTGGACAGGTGGCAAGCCATGCTAAAGCCAAAGAAGAAATCTTAGGTTGAGGTTGCTACCCAAGATTACTCACAGTAATCTTTTTATTTTCGATCGATAGAGAGGGATGGCCAGTTGGCCACTTTTATTGATGTTGAACTTGAAAACTCTTATATAGTTATAAATTTATGATAGCTCAACTGTTTAAGAATTTGATAAGTGTATAGTTGAAAACTTGAATCACATTGTGAATTTACTTTCTGATATCATTATGAATATAATATCAATATCATTTGTAGTTTGAGATCTTCACATAATTGTCTTTGTGTTGAATTTATGTTTTCACTGTGAATTGAATGGTTAAGGGTTTTTCAGTTTACATATGAATCTGGGTTGTGTATGTAATGGCATTATTCATTATCAAAGTTTATTATCAGGTTGTCTTGAATTGTAAGTTTAAAGTGACTCTAGAGTCTATGCCCTAGGATAAGGCACCGGTCTATTGTCTTGATGTTTTACTAATTATGTTGTATACAGTATAATGTATTCCTATCTATTGTGGTGTTTAATAGTAATACTTTCATTCTTAATACTCTTGAGTCTTATGATTTTATATGCTATGGATGTTTATGTAATATATGTTGTATAATGTAATATATGTTGTATTCCTATCTATTGTGGTGTTTAATAGTAATACTTTCATTCTTAATACTCTTGAGTCTTATGGTTTTATATGCTATGGATGTTTATGTAATATATATGGAGGTGTTATATGACTGTCTATAATCCACCCACCAATTACAATGAGGTGGATCCTTAATATGTATTATGATTCCAGACTAACAAAAAATTTAAATGAAAAATTACATACACCATAACAATGCAACAAATGAAAAAAGTTAAATCTCATGATTCTGATCATTTGAAAGAGATACAATCATACACAATAAATTTAATAATTTATATATAACTCCTTCAAGAACCTGCACAAAGCTTGACACTAAATGCTTTTCATTTTCTATATAAATGACTATACAGTATACAACTTGCTCCCTTCACCTAGAGTCTAGAATGAAGAATCACTACTAGAACCAGAAAAGGAACCCCAATGACTATACAACTTGCAAAACTACTTGAGCCATGCCATTATCACCCTGATGCCTTTGGATGGAATGTGAGATGTTACGTTATGTCCAACAGATCGTTTCCAAATAGAGGAGGAAGCGTTCATGCCCAAGAACAGATAAAATGGAAAGATGAGCTCGAGCCTTCATGCCCACGATCAAGGAAAGTGGAAAGAGGAGCTTTAGGGTAAATGTAATATGTTGGGGAGGGGTTGCAGCTTCCATGTCATCACAAAGATGACTAGCTGCCACTCCCCACCCAAAAAAATCCTTCTTTCATTCCTCTGTGGGCTCCTTCTTCAAACCCCCTGCCATCTTATGGCAGAGTAGAAGCAAAGGATGTGCCATGCATGGCCTTTCTTGATAAGAAAAGGGTTTCACACCCCCTCTGGAAATCCTTCTCACTTTCACAACCCCTCTGACAATAAACAAACTCACATAGTAGAAAACAAAAAAATACCCATTTGGTATCACAGAGCACACAACAAGTGCAACTCCATGCACGATCCTGCTCAAACATCATCTTCCTTTCTGAGGAAAAAAACCACTCTCAAAAAATGAAAAAGGTTTATTTTCTCTTCTACCAATTAAGTCACCACTCCATTGTATTTATAACATTTTCACACTTCATTTGGTGATGCTCATTCTATATTCACGTGAAAAATTATCATTTTGGTGGTTTCCAACATGACTGTAGACTCTAGAAATCATCATCATGCCTATCAAATCCTTAATCCACTATATCCTGCTAAGTCTCATCTATTGTGAATGATTTTCTTCGGATTTTATTCCTCCTTGATTGTACAAATTCTGCTTCAAAATCCCTGACAACAAGCAACCTGAGCTCTTATTTCTCAGAGAAATCTGTGATCTCCCATCTCTAACTTAGAAGCTATCAAATCCTTTTATGCCTCTGAAACCATCCTCCTCACTTGTCTAATCAACCTCGACTCAAGAGAAACCTTCAAACTAGTCCCTCAGGAATGAGTCAGCATCTAAGCCTTATGGTTATCGCTAGCTCGCAAGGTAAAATGTCTGAAGACATGATCAAGCTGCGAGCTAGCGACCAGATAGTTTGTGGTTAATTTTTATGGTTATCAGTAGCTCGTGAGGTAAAATGTCTGAAGACGTGATCAAGCCGTGAGCTGGCGACAAGTTGGTTTGGCTTTACATCATGAGGTCTCAAGCTTTTTGGGTGTTAGTGTTTTATGTTACTGAGCTTAGCAAATAAAACAATATAGATTGTTAGTGATGCTTTGGTCGCGAGGTCTCGAGTTGGTCTAATGTCATACATTATAGCCACGAGAGTTAGCGAGTAACTCATTTCATATAGTTGTCGCTAGCTCTCATGTTTGTTTAATGTTACCATTTTTAGGTCACGAGCTAGTGACTAGACAGTTTGTGGTTAGGTTTAATGGTTATCGCCAGCTCATGAAGTTAAATGTCTGAAGACCTGATCAAGCTACGAGCTTGTGAGTGAATTGCTAGTGGTTAAGAGATAAACATTTTTATGTTGGCGAGTACGCGACAAGGGTTAAAGTTACCACTATCTCCAAGTCGCTGTGGTGACGAGGACTTAACATTTTGTGGTTGAGAATTGGTGAGTGGTAGTTCAGTTTCCCTCAGTCGCTAGATCTCGAGGTTATGAAGGCTTAGCATTTTCAGCTTGCGAGTTGGAGATAGAGAGAGTCGTAAGGGCTTGTCGCTAGGTCGCGAGATGCCCTAATGGGTAGTCTTTCAGGCAGAGAGATGACAACTGCGTGCCACGTGTTTTAATGACTTAAAGTTAATATCTTGAAATCACCAATATTTTTATTTTTATGGTTTGAAAATAGCTTGAAATCGCCAATATTTTTATTTTTATGGTTTGAAAATAGGTTGAAATCGCCAATATATTTTTTTAATGGTTTGAAAATAGGTTGAAATCGCCAATGCAAATATTTTTCTGGTTTTAAAAACATTACAATTCACCCATGCAAATATTTTTGGGGTTTTAAAAACATTACAATTCACCAATGGAGATTTTTTTTCTCTGTAAACCGCAAAAATTTGCTCGTAAAATTAAAATTTTCCTCGAGAATTATACAACTTTCGCCAAGTTTTTACACCTTGTCCAAGGGGGGGGTTTCTTAAAGCTTTCCCTGAGGAGAACCACTAGTAGATCCGATCAACACATGCATCTCAAAAGGTTTCATACATAAGTTGTGCAAAGAATCAGGCTCATCCAATACTAAACAAAATACCAAAAACATTCAAAAAAATGTCCTGAAGAAAATACAAAAAAATCAAGAAAATAGTAAAGAAAAAAAAATCATTCATTGGAACGGTGAAAACCACTCTGGTAGTGCCTTGGGTAAGTATGACGGTGAAAACCTAGTAAACAGGCGCCATTCATAAAGGTTATGGCTCCATTGTCTTTCAGACTTGTTGCAATCACATCCATTGCATCCATTCATCCATTATTTATACCATGGCTTGCTATTGATATGCAATCAAGGTTAGTACTTCATATGTCTTGCATAATGCTTTCATAGCTGCATCTAACTCGGGGCAAATATTCTTAAACCTACTGATGGGAGTGGATTCTCCATTACTTGTGATTCATTGAGTGCCTCATTCAAAAACATCCTGAAATAAATACCAAAAACATTCATAAAAACTCAGAATATCCCAAAAACATTTGCAAAATGCTCTAAAGAAAATATAAAAAACATTTACAACATTCAAAAAATCCAAAAACATGACAAAAACATCAAAATCAATCAAAAAAAATTGTAACGTATATTATTCCTTGTACATACACATCGTCAAAGACACCAAACTACTTTTGAGCTACTCAAACGATGACCACCTATCAAATCAACCAAACAATCTACACACAATCATCTTCACAAGGATGCATCCTTCCTCACCAGCAAGACATGGTAAGATTTTCTTTGACAAGACAACTTTGTTTGGCTGATAAGAACTTGGTCAATTATTTATTTATTTTATATCAAGTTCCTACTCTACTCCAAAATATCCACAAGTGATTAGAGTAGTCGGGATGGTTCCTGATATCTTTTTCTTTGTTTGTTGTCTGCAGATTGTTCTAATGAAGTTCTGGGGCATATACTAATGGTGTCTACATGGGAAGTTCACTAAGCTACACGATCCTATGCAAAAATAAAGTCATGGATCACTATGGCTTATTGACTACAACGTATACCTCGATCATTTGTACATGAACCATAATGGAGGGGAACTTTCCTTGTCTGCGACACTTGCTTACAGGTGAAACACTCAAACTTGGTTTTTGCTACCTCAGAAAAGATCGATACTACCATTCTCAATGATGAAAATTAAGCACTATAAATATTCTATGGATTGTCATTTCATCTCATATCTTTATATTGCATTTTGTTGCATTCCATCCATCCATACATCCATATCACTGCATATCATTCATACATAGTCATGACAATGGATACTCTATTTTGCTCCTCTTACAAAGGAATGAGTCCAAAGCCCTCCATACCTTCTATCTAATATTGAATCACCCTTCTCACTCTCCCCATCTTGATCATTAACATCACATACCCTACATTGTGCCCCATCAACCCAATCAAGCCACGTTCATCACCATCCATCTCTAACAAGAGGGGTTGTGCTTCCCATCCTAGGTCATCCTATAAGCCAAGCAAGTTACTCTGTCTACACATGTACATCGACTCACACATACCTGGATTATCAATAGATACTTTTTGATCATGTATCTTCAGGTCTCAACATGTAATCAATTATGGAAATCCTAGACTACAACAGGCATTTATCACAATGACCTAGTCTCAACAGGGCTGCTATGATTCACCACAAACAACCTACAATGCAAACACTATCAATTGATCAACCAATCAAACACAATCCAAATAGACAATTACATCAATTGTCTAAGTCTTGACGAGTATTTTTCTTCAAATACCTTGACTTCATTGGGCAATTACATCAATTGTCTAAGTCACAACAAGTCACTTTGATTCACTTACTCAGATTTTATCCTGTCCAGATGAACAAATGACATCAATTGTCACGCTTTGACTCAACTAAGGCAATTTAACCAATTGCACCAGATTGTCCAACCAATTTTGATCAATTGTATAGCATGAATCAACAACACAATACTACATTTGCACTATATCTCTTGCATGACCCCAGGGTACTCACTGGCTTGCCCTTTCTTCGTATTCCCTCTGTTTTCTCCCATTCTTTCACCATTATTTCTAATTTCTTTTCTTCTACCTCCCCCCAACTTCTTTCTCTTTTTCGAGAGATCGCTTGATTTTTCAAAAAAAATTGGCACATCTCTCGAGGGGGCATACCACCCACTAAATTAACATTTTTGGGGCATATTTCTCATACCTATCTTTCTTTCTTTGAAACGACGCGATAAACCGCACTGTCTCAAAGAGGGGCAAATGTAGACACATAAATCTGTCCACTAGATTAAATAAATCTTTAGAATTTATTTGATACAACCATCTCTATTAATTAAATTCACATTTAATTAATTCATTCAAACCCCATTCTGCTATTTTAATTAAATAAATCACATAAATTTATTTAAAATAAAATCCCTATCTATAACCTAGTTATTAAATAAATCTAATTTATTTAATTTACCTCATTCCTCCCATTTAAATAAATCAACATTTATTTAAAAACACAAATCAAATTCCCCTTTTAAATAAATCAATATTTATTTAAAAACCCATCCCACTTGCTTTCTCCTACAAATGCAAGTTGCACAATTTTAGTTGAAATAAATGAATTTTATTTTTATTTAAATTCTATTTTCTCTCACCCACCAAATCCACTTGCTCACTAATCCCCTTCTAGATTCTTCTAACGCCTTCTAATTATCCTAATCCCCCTCTCTAATCATTTCAACATTCCCAAACAAAGGTCACTTCTAAAAAATGCCTCAAATTCTTTGAAATGCATTAAAGGCTTTATGTCTTCAACAAGTTAACCCTCAAAGTCTTCCAAACCACTTATGGCTCTTACATAACCATTAATGGTTAACTCAACTCACCCACATGGTTAGAGACTTTCCCTCTAACTCAACCCTCATTTAACTCATGTGTCTCTTCAAGCATTCATTGCTTTGACCATGGTTATCCCCATTAACTCTTGCACAAGAGTTTATCCATTGGATAAAGGCATTATTCATTAGATAAAATCTTTACTCACTAACTCAAGCCTAACCAAACCCTCCCAAGGTAACCCTCATGTCATCTCAAGCATTTAATGCTTCTTCCCTCTCCTCTCAAGCCATCTCATGTTAACACTTGTCATCATGGGATTGGGTTGAAAACCATCACATGGATCACAAACCCATCAATCCTAGCCCTTGTTGAGATTACTCGATCTCAAACATCCATTTCTCCATTTTCCCTATAAATAGAGCCCATTCCTTCTTCAAAAAAGAAAGGAAATCTTTTATGCATCAAACTTATAGTCATTTTAGAGAGAGCATTTAGAAGCATTTATATTGTTATTTTGCTAAAATCACATAGACTAATTAGGTGCTTTCTCATAATAGCTTATATACACTTGCATAGGCATTTGTTCTCATTTTCATAATCATCGTGAATCTTCATAAGACATCCATAGATAGTGCAAAAAGTTGAGGGCTACACTCATGTGGAGCTTGGATAGGAGAGGAACAAGGGAGGAGCAACTATGAGCATGTTGGGGGGTTTTCTTTCCCTATTTCATTTGTGTATGCTTCCTATTGTATGCTTTTTATCTCTCTTGATATGCATGTTTAGGTTCATAACTTCATTTGTGTTTCATTTTTATTGTCACTAACATGCTAATGATTTGAACTTGTCTTGTGTTCCTTCCTTTTTAGCGTGCATCAGATTCATCATATCATCAATTGGTATCAGAACATTTCAGGTCCTCTAGTGTCTAAGCCTAACAGCTTGAGGTAAAGATCTAGAAGAACATGATGAAGACAGAAAGTCTGAAGTTCAATAGGGAAAACTACATAATCTAGAGTGATAGGATGAAGATCTATATCAAAATCTTAGGAAGTCAATATTGGGAACATGTTGTGAGCAAATATAGTTTACCTAGTGGGATTATGTCTGATGATCAAAAGAAGGAGCAACAAGAGAATAATCAAGCATTGGAGGCCATTATCGGTTCCTTGTCTGATTCAGAGTATGTTGATGTCCATGGTTTGGAGACTGCTTATGATGTGTGGAAGAAACTTGAGGATATCTATAGTAGTGATGAGCATGTGAAGATTGCCAAAGAGGAGAGTCTGAGAGGTTAATTTGATGACATGTGGATGGCTGAAGGTGAGAATATTCAATAGTATGGTTAGAGGATCAAGGAGATAGTCTATGAGATCAAAAGTGTTGGTGGTAAAGTGGAGGATACCACAGTGGTTAGCAAGGTGTTGAGAACCCTTCTATTGGTCGACGTTATCCGAGTTGCAGCCATTCGGGAACTCAAGTCTATTGATAAATCAAAGGTAATTATTGACTCCATCATTGGTAAACTAACTGCATTTGAATTAAATAGTTTTGATGGAAGTGTTTAGAAATTGGAATCTGCATTCAGAGCTCTAGTTTCTAATCCACCGGTAAGGAAAAGCAAAGAAGCTAGTCACAGTCATGAGTCTAGATCCAACAGAGAAGTTGATGATGAAGACAGTCTGATTGAACTTGAAGCATTGTTGGTCAAGTGGTTACCCAGAGGTACCGGTAAGTACAAAGGTAAATTACCTTTAAAGTGTTTTGCATGTAACCAGATTGGACATATTGCAGCTAACTGACCAAAAGGAGACAATGAGCATAAACGTGAGAAGTATAAGAAGTACAAAGCCAAAGGTAAAAGAGATTGCCTCATTGCAGTGGATGTAGGAATCACAGATGAGGAATCTAAGGGAGATGCAAATGAGGACATTGTCTTTGTTTCCATTAAAGAGGAGATATCATATCATAAGGCACTAGTCTCTCGCATGGATAGTTTTGATGATTGGATTATAGACAGTGGTTGTTCACACCACATGACTTGTGAACAAAAATGTAATAGGTACTAAATGGGTATTCAGAAATAAACTAAATGAAGATGGAGTAGTTGTTAGAAACAAAACCAGATTGGCATGCAAAGGTTATGCACAGGAAGAAGGAGAAGACTATGGTGAGACATTTGCACCAGTTGCTAGATTGGAAGGTGTTAGGACTCGACTTGAATTTGCAGCATATAGAGGATTCAAAGTATATCAGATGGATGTGAAGTCAACATTTCTAAATGGAATACTAGAAGAGGAAGTCTACATTGAACAACTAGCTGGTTATGCTTTGACTAATACAAAGGATATGGTGTGTAAACTACACAAGGCACTATACGGTTTGAAGCAAGCATCAAGAGCATGGTATGAAAGACTACACTCACACTTGGTGAAGATAGGTTTTCAGAGAATCAGTGAAGACAACAATATATATCTCAAGACTGAAGGAGATAAGATAGTGGTTAGTGAGGTATTTGTGGATGATATCATTTTTGGAGGCAGTGATGACTTTGCAAATGAGATGAAAAGTGAATTTGAGATTTCTCTGGTAGGAGAGATAAAATTCTTCATAGGTTTGCAAATTCAACAGATGAAGAATGGTATCTTTATGACATAGTCCAAATATGTGAAAGAGGTATTGAAGACATTTGGAATGGGAGACTGTAAACTAGTTGGGACACCAATGGTTACAGGCTATAAACTATCTAAGGAGGATGATGTTGCATCTGTGGATGAAAAGGAGTACAATTCTATGATAGGTAAATTGCATTATGTTGTTCACAATAGACTGAATATTGCTCATTTTGTTGGATTAGTTTCCAGATTTCAGAAGAACTCGAAGGAGACACACATGGTAGCAACTAAAAGGACATTTAGATATCTAAAAGGTATTATTGATTATGGATTATGGTATTGATATTCAAGTAACTTTGATTTGAAAGCATATACAGATGCAGACTGGGTAGGAAATGTTGATGATAGAAAGAGTACAACTGAAGATGCATTCTTTCTTGGAGGAAGGCTTGTATCTTGGAGCAACAAGAAGCAAAGTTGTATATCACAATCAAATGTTGAAGCTGAATATGTTGCAATGTATATGAATTGTACCCAAGCAATCTGGATGAAACACATTCTAGAAGGATTCAAGTTAAAGATCTTAGAACTGGTAATGATTTTTTGTGATAACACCAGTGTAATAAATATCTCAAAGAACCTAATGTTGCATGCTAGAACCAAGCATATTGAGCTGAAATATCATTTCTTCATAGAGAAAGTGCAAAGTAAAGATGTGTTACTGGAGCATGTATCTACTAAGGAACAACTAATAGATATCTTTACTAAACCTCTGCCTAAGGCTACTTTTGAGTATCTTAGAGGTCAGCTAGGGGTAGTACCCCTACATGAAGTTCATTGAACATATGTGGAATACATTAGTCCCAGAGCTTATTGAAGATCTTGAAGCAAGATTGGTGTAGAGTGGAGCTACTCCACAAGGGGAGCAGCTAGTTGTAGAACAGTGAAGTATGCCACTGTATGTTTTACTTTCACTTTGGCATTATTGTCAAAGGGGGAGAAGAACTGTATGATTGATAGGGAGAAGAACTATAACCAGTTACCAGCTAAAGACATGGCAACTCACTTGAAGGAGAGTACATGGAAAAATGTAAACCACAATCATCACATTTACTCTCAATCATCACAATCAAAGGGTATTGATATTTGTATTTCCATCAATGCCAAAGGGGGGGATTGTTTGCATTTCATGAAGATTGCATTAATAAAGTATAAGTGTTGTCATTGATGTCAATTGTAACCGGTAATGGAGTTGTATTGCAACCGGTAGTGATGCAATAATGCAACTGGTAGTTGAGAAAGTGAAGGAACCCGGTGAGATCAACCGGTAATCCTAACTTGTTGATATATCGAACCCTAACCAATGGAACTTGGTGAATCGGTTGTGTTGATCTATGGTCGAATGGTGATCAAAGATGATTATGCCAAGTATGCATGATGCACATGATGAGTTTCAAAGTATTTTTGGTGTGTAGAGATAATTGTTTTTCCTTGGGAATGAGTGAGAGCATAGCATGACGTGAAAACTGTGTGATGAGTTACAAGATCCAATGTGCGGTGATCCAAGAGTGATCGAGGTTGTCTTGAACAATGTGCAGATGATTGCTATATAATCCAATGGTCATGTTTGAACCAATTTGTTTATAATCTCTATGAGATCTTAGGTTTTGTGATGTGTTACCGACCTATTGTTTTGCTTATAAGGTCGATGAGTTGTTTTGTAGTAGTGTTGGCAATTTTGGTTAAGTGTCAGTGTGATTGATTGTTGAACCAGAAGGAGTATCTGTAGAATGAGTGAAGGTGGATAGGAGCATAAAAAAGGATCTGATCAAGCAGAGTAGTGCTATTACCAGATTGGCAAAAACTTGGTTGTTCTCTAACAATTACAACAGTTAAATCCCTTAACCGGGTAAGATTTAATAGGCTTGGTGTTTTCTAAATCCTCTAACCAAGTGATCCATTAGCTTGGATTTCAAATCCTCTATCGAGGTTACTCCTAATAGGGTATTGCCTTTAACAGGGTATTGTAGTCAATCCCTTATCCGGGTGATCCTTAACCGGATCTATTCCTAACAGGACATTTTTGTAAAGCTTTAACAGGCTTGGCTCCTAATAGGGCGAATTTCAGAAGAGTTTAGAATACTTGTGGTATTCATCCCCACCATGGTTTTTCCCATATGGTTTTCCACGTCAAAAATCATTGTGTCAAGTGGTGAATGGTTTTGTGGTTATGTTTTGATATGGTTAATCTATTTAACTGGTAAATCCACTTAGATGTGTTAAGATGATCGGAAGTGATCTGAAAATGTGCTATTACTAATGTTAGTAAAGTAGTTTGACATTTTGGTTAAATGATTTGAGAGTTTCAGATCTGTTACACTGTTATATTGGTATTCCAGTCAACCGGTAAAATTGACAGTGTAGTTGCAGTTTATGGTACAATGTTTAAATCAGTTAGTTCAGTGATTGATTTATGAGTTGGGTTTAAGTTTGGTGAAAGTTTAGTTTGTTTTCTATCTACTGATTCACCCCTCCCCCCCCCCTCTCAGTAGTTGACCAGATCATTATTGATTCATCATATCATCAAATTGTTATCGCTACAATTGGTCATTGTTATTCTAACACAAAGTCATTGATTATTATATATATTACTCATTTGTTGTCCCTTCTAAGTCCTTTATTGTTATCCATCACTGCTCTTCATGGAATAAACTTAGTTATGTGGGAGAATAATATTATAAGCATTTATTTGTTCACATTGAATATTTTACTGACCTTCATTAATTGTCTCCACACACCGTTATCTTTATGCTCTAAAGTCATGGTCTTATTCAGACAAAGAAATTGTTGTATCTTTCAAACCTTTAATCACTAATCTGTAGTCTTTCTCTAACACATCGACTAGCATATGGATTGTGTTGTACTTGTCCAGTATTGTTGATAAGATATAATCAACAATCAAAGTTTCTTATGAAGTAAACTACTTGTTTAATTCTTCCAAATTGATTGCCATCTCTATCAAAAGTCATTGTATTGTTGTTTCATTTCTTGTATTCTAGCTTTATAGTGTATTGTTTATAAAAAACCATTAATGGTGGTGAGTGATATTTCTAACATAGATTTGATTCCTTATTATCCCTCAAATGCAATCTTTCCTTCTTGAATAAAAAATCAACTTTTTTATTAATCTTTGAGTCTTCTCCTTAATAATTATTGAAGTGCAATTACAATCACTGCTTATGTTATTAGACTTTCTTGATGAGTTGGCCAATATCCTTATATTTTGCCAATCCTCCTTTGTTGTTGTTTTATGATTAATTGATGTCTTTTATAGAAGATACAAATGGTTGTTTTTTGATGTATCTTGTATTATTGCACTACTATGGTATAATGATCTTTAATGCTCTTGTTTGGTCTTCTATTCTATGAATTTATCCATTGATTAGTGACTTGTGGCCTTTTACGATTTCTTTGACATAGATATTGTTTGACATCCAATTCCTTCCTTAATGGATTTGGCATCGATGATGATTTTGTCTTTACCATTGTCTTCTTACCTTCTTGACATCAATGGCAATATTTCCAACAACATTTTTAATAATTTTTATATTATTTATATTTATAAATTTTCAATTTTCTACTTATTATTAGCTGTATATTATTATTAGGTATTATTCATATTATCTATTTATGGTATCTTATGTATAATTACTAGAATCTATATTTATTTGTTTCATTAGTCATCATTAGTTCATTATATTATCTATTTTTATTAATTTTTTTGTATTTATTCCCCTCTTCTTTTATTTCTATTAATTACCTCCATTTCTATCTTCTTCCTTTTTATCTATTTTTTTGTACCCCTTTACTTTGAACATTGTGTCACACACCCTCTCCCCTCTCCTTTTTAGTTTGGTCATAGTTTACAATTAGTCATCTTTTATCTCTCTTAGCTCTTTATTATCCTGATGATGGATCACAACGTGATCCAAAATGTTGATACAAAAAACTCACACACGATTTAATCCAAAAATAATAATGATTAATATATCAACCTTTTACGAATAGGCATGGACAAGTAGGATGAGTAATGCATAAGACATTCAATGTCTACTAGATATTTTAGGGAGGATAACATGTTGTGAGGATACAAATTGCAAGGAATAAGGATGGATGAAGTTATTTATAAGTGGACCTAAGGAAAGATCCTAATTTTTTAATATTTCCAAACCCTTTCCCTCCTTATCACATAAGGCAACAAAGACAAGAAGTTGAAAGATTGTGGAAACATGAACTAGTAAGTGTTCTAAAAAAGTATGTTGTATACAAGATCCTTATCTAAATTTTACTATTTTGGTTGAGAAGAAAAGAATCTATGTTTCTATAGCTTATATGCTTGACACCTTATCTAACACTTATTTCTTTGACTTAATTTGTTTTAATAATTTAAAGTCAATATTTTTCATTAAAATAAAATTTGTCCCTAGCCTCTTGGAAGAGAAAATTGTTGAATGAGATTTCCATTTCTTGTCTTGTTTTATGTTCAATGTAGCATGTGATAACCTTGATGTTGCTATTATTTATGTAATCACTTGGCTATGGTTGATACTATCTCTTTTAATATGGTATTTAGAGTTATGCTGTCCAACAAATACTATGAGGTGTAGGGTAATGAGCTAGATGTGTGCTTCAAGTTGAGGAATGCTTTCACTATTCCATGTCAACTTGTGGAAGATGTTTTATTCACTCTTTCGAGCAAAAATTAGCTTATATGCAATCCATCTTCCCTCCCATCAATTGTAGCTTCCTTGTTTCCTTCAATGGTCATGGATCTTACTTGGACTACCAATTTTTCCAAGCTTTTGGTGGGTAGTTATGTTCATCCAAATTTCTTCACTTGGCCAAAGATTTGTTTTCAATCAGAGAAGTATAACATCTTGGAGGGATCTCCAATGGTGGGCGGCTTCATACATAGATCAAAGATTCTTGAGGATTTTGTTTCAAGGTTGGTCCCGATTTCTATGGTCAATGGTTTGATTGGTGAGGCTTCTCTAGCCTTTCACCAATGGGTGTGAACACATCAAAAGGTTATTGGTGAGCATCTTTTCTCCTTTGTTACTGCTCATTTTGATGCCATCCACAATCTTTTCACACATGCGAATTTGGATCCTCATGAATATCCCTCTTCATTTCCTAGCCCTGCTTTGTTTGCTAGCTCAGAGGAGTCTTCTACAAACCCTTGAATTGTTTCTCCTCTAAAGTATAGGTTTGTCCAGCTATGATTTTTGGGATATTTCATAATTTTGTTGTTATGGACCATCTACCACTATATTTCTCTGGGTTTGTTTTGATCTCCTCTCATCGACATATATCAATTATTTTGGGTGATAGTTATTGACTGCATTTTCTTCAAAGGCAGTCATGTTTTGTTCTTGAGGGTTAGGGATCTCCCCTCCTTTTTTCTCTATACTATGGATGTATCTACTTTTTTATATTAATATTATATGTTAGGCCTAGGCCTTTTATTAAAAAAAAAACCTCGAAGTTGCTAATATTGAAATTAAAAGCCCAACAACTAAGAATATAACTTTGAATTATCTATATCATTAGAGAGTACACGATTTTAAAGCAAGAGGTTGACCCAACAAAAGAAAAAAGTAAATTTTAATATCTACAAGTTTGTGCAAGATATAAAAGAAACCTTTTTAGGACAATTAAAATCATTTAATGATCACTAGTTAATCTTTCTAAACTATCAAGACTAACATCTAGGAGATATAATGTAGTTTGGGATGATCTTCCTTAATAGAGTTAGATGGGGAGGAGGACATAATAATAATTACACTTACATTTTCTAACAATTTCACAAGTTTATTTCCTCCAAGCAATGCTTAAAGTTGGTCCCATTGAAGTTGGTATATAGTTTTCTTAGATCATGTAAGATATGCTCCAACTTCCACATAAACACCTTCCCTTCTATTATAGCATTGATAACTACAAGAGAGATTCCCTCCACCTCAACTAGTGGGAGCTTCAAGAAGATGGCTAGTTGAAGAACATCAGTCAAATTCAAGGCTTCTTCCCTTGTTATTGGACCTAAAAAAATACCTTATAAAAGGCATATGAGACACCCTTATAAATTTTGAATGAGGCATCTAGCTCCTATGACCCCCTTCGATGCTACATGTAATGCCCAACTATACTATCTAACAAAAAACACAACCTTCAATTAAATTTTTTTGCAAGAAACAACTATAATATCATAGTTGAATTAAGTTACTTAGGAACATCCGATGAGATCAAATTTACGATGCCATCATTTAGTGCATATAAGGTTTTAATAAAAAGAATGTGTATTACACTAAAAAGGAAACCTAGATACAAATAAAATCTAACAATCAAGGTTATGAAAGTTTTATCTATAACATTGTTATTATTATTTTTGTATTGGAGAAGATTTGAACGCAACACCTTCTAGGTGCCTACTACATGAACTTTGACATTAAAATAAGTTCCCTTTGGAATCTATAACATTGTATGAATTTATGTTTGTTTCAAGATGTTTTACATCTAACCAAGGTCAATAATTGAAAATGTTTCCTAATCTAACTATTTTGACTTCTAATTATTACAAGAATTATACTAAATCTATTTAAAATACTATGTTCCATTTGATCAAGTAAACTATTTTATTTTCCATTACTTTCTATTGAATCCAAAATGAGGATAAATCAAATAACATTACTTTTTCAATTAAAGAAATAAATTAATAAACGAATAATTTAACACACAAATAATAATTAATACATAGATAAATAATAATTAGATACCATTTCATACTAGAATTGAATGGTTGTTAACTAAGTCATTTTAAAGTAAAATAAACTAAAAGATAAATTCTCTTAAGTAAAAATCATAAAAAATTTAAATTTCAATTTAAATTCCTTTTTCAAGAAATAGAAAGATAAATAAATAATCATTTAAATCACTAAGTAAATCATTCCTTTTGAAGAATTTTATGAAGTAAAAAATAATAGTTTATGAAAAATTATTTCTTCAAAGCCATTTTCTAGTTCAAATACAATATTCATACAACACATCTATTGATATTATTTCATTTCATTTATTACTAGGTTCTAAAAGAGAATAAAATTATCTCAAAACATAGTAAATAGAATATTAGATATTTGTTAAATGGTAAAATTATAATTTTAAATTTGCATTTTTTTTTAAACAATTAATTAATTGATCTTCAAAATAGCGAGAGTAGTATTTACTATACATTTAATTAAAGTAAAAACACTATTTAAAAAAAAGTAAAATTTATTAATCACAAAAAATCATTACAAAGCAAGAATAGAAATATGCCAAACAAAGATCGAACATCAAACAAATGAACAACCAACTAAAGGAAATTTTGGAATGAGTCACCAATTACCCGATCATATCATCCACAACTAACTTCTCCAAAGTTTGAGAATCTTCTAGGGGTAGATGTCCCTAGTCACCAACATTCTGCTCCTCCATACGCTCAAAGGACCATTTAGCCAAGAAATCAACCACCCTATTCCACTCCCTAGGAATGTGATAGAAGGAAACAAAATCCAAAGAAACACTCAGACTAAGGATCAACTTGACCATCAAAGCCAAATGCAAATTCATTCCATCCAACCTTTCATATTTTAACATATCTATCACAACCTAAAAATCTGACTCACGGATAATATTTCACTAACCTAGTTCATAACCCCTTTACAAAGTGAAAAGAACAACAAGAGATTCCATGAAATTATTTGTTTGCTACCCTTTATAAGTCGAAAAGAGGAACAAGATAACCTTAGAACTATCTCTCCTAATACCTCCTATCCTAGCATGCACAATATTTCCCATGGAAGAGCCATCAGTGTTAATCTTCAAAACTCCAACGAGATGAGGAAGTCATTGACCTTCACATCGAATCTTCCTTTTAGCATGCCAATACACATTGACAAAGAATAACCATTACCACCACTAGCTAAGTTTAGTTTCCTAGTTATAACTAGATCATTAGAGTTTATATTGACAAAAAATTCACATTTTGCAAATAAAATCTCTTGATGCATGCAAATAGTGCTCTACCACAATTGATGCGCCATGATTTTCTTGTCCTGAAAAATCATGTGATTTATTTCTAACCAAAGTTGCCAAATAATGAATGCATGATTGTAGCATCCTAAAATTGCACCCCTTGCAATTTTGATTGCATTTTGGGCCCTCACCTTATCAGTCTCATCCCATGCTTGATTGGGACCTGTTTATGCCTCCCCTATGCAAGAAAGCTTCATCTTTTCACTTTTCACCTTGCATAGCCCCTTGTTCCTAACCTAAATTAGGGTAGGACCAAGGCGCCATGCCCTAGTCCCCATTAGGACCTATTTTGGCCCCTAGGCCCTATCTCAAATTTGAGTGGGAAACTTTTCCCCATGTCAACCTATGTTGGAAAATTAATATGTTTGATGATAGACAAGTATATAAGGAGGTCTTCCCCTCTCATTTGATCATAAGGCAATAAGGTGGAGATGATCATAAGGCAATAAGACTAAATTCAAGAATTCAAGCATTCTTCAAGGCTACATATTCTTCATCTATCCATTGGAACAACGTTGCATCATTCATTTGCAAGCATGTTTGTGTGTTAGGGTTTTGCCATGTTCATGCCATTTCATACAACATATTGTTAATTTTGGATCAGACTGTAGCAAATTAGATAGCAATAACAGAAAATAAATCAATTTGCACAAAGAACACCAATATACCCTAGGAAAACCTCCCTCTTGGAGGAGAAAAACCCAGCTACAATTCTCAGATCTTATTATTCAATAATCAATAGGTATCTTTACAATTTAGCTTCAACACATGAATCATTTAACATCAACATAATAGAATTAAATCTGTAAGTTAGGGCAAACATAGAACTTATCTGCAATGTACAATGTGATTTCTCTTGCAAGGGAGAATGGTGTTCATTGTTCACTATCACTGCTAAGTGAATTGTAGACCAGATAATATGTTCGCTGACCCTACAATAAGGTTTGTTGCCACTATAAACCAGTTCACTGTCCTAGGGATATGATTCATTATCTACAACAATTCACTGACCTTGTGATATGGTTCGCTCACCTTGAAGGGTGATTCCCTATTACTAAGGAGTGATTCATTGATGCTAAGGAGTGATTCACTGACATTGGATGATTGATCTTGCTGAATGGATGATTTATGCTCACGGTCCAACTTGTATATGTAGATGATCATGCATCCTAATTTATCTTAGGTCAGCCTTGTCAATTTTGGTGCCAAGAAGGATAGGTCATGATTAAATACAAATCACATATGAGAGATTTACAAGTTACATGATCACAAGTTACATATAACGCCCACTTAGGGCTCGACCAACACAATAATCATGTATGCCTTTTAAGGCCGACAGGACCACATACACACTTGG